>NW_026843707.1:11200000-11800000 GCF_030254825.1 Meriones unguiculatus
ATTATGTTTTATTTCAAAAATTTACAAAGGAAAAAATAAGTATTTCAATACTTTACATGTAATCATAATATTCAAATAACACAATAAGTGTAATAGTAAATGTAGGTTAAAAGTTGAAAAAGGTTTACAATAAAATACTATACAATGTATCAATTTTCCTACTTCCCCTGTTGTTTTGAAAATCTCTCTCAACTCAGTAAGTGGTTTTTCTCTTGACCCTCAACTTTCCCAATACTCAGGCTATGTGTTGAGGAGTATTGAAACTCTCTGTTCCTACCTTCTCCTGAGTGACACTTGGGTGCACTCTTGCCTGAATATTTATATTTAGATTTCCTCATGCTTGATCCAGGAAGATTCCTGAAACTTGGATGAGACCTGTCTCATGGAACCAGCTATTGCCTGGACACTGAGAACATGGTCTTGGATCCTTTGTTTGTTGATGATCTCCTTTGAAAGCGATATTGAGACTGAGCCAGGGATTGTGAGTGGCCTGGAGAAGATCTGGTATGATCTATGGTTGGATACCAGTGGTGGGACAAGAATGCTTGTGTCACCTTGAAGACGGAATTTATGATTGTCTTCCTCATAATGTTTTTGGCCTCCCTTGCTACAGTCAGTTTGAGAGTACTGTGGATCCATTTTGTAAACCATCTGTAACTTTAGTTTATATCCGTCTAGTAAAAACCCATGTAGCAGACACATGGCAACCTTGGCATCATGTTTGTTGTGGAAATAGATTAAGGAAACCAATATGGACTTTTAGTCAATGGATTTGGGGGATGTTTACATCACTATCAGGCCTATCATGCTCAAAGATATGCCTCAGGGTGCAGCATGAATTGTGGTTTGCCAGATTTTCAACCTTGAGGGAGATCATTCTCTAAACAAAGGGAAGAGGATGACTGTTACTCATGGTCTTTGATACCTCCGTTTAGAAATGAGCAGATTTAAAGCTCCAAGAGAGATGAAATATCTGCAACCTTTTTCTTCCAATCGTTTGACTACAATTCCTTTCACTTGTATTTGCACAGATATTCTAGAATATTTCACAACAGCCTCGCCCATCAATAGACCTAAAACCATTTGAGAAATAGAGCAATATGAATGGAACGAGTTATAAACAAGTGACATAATCTAAACAATTCTTTTCAATTTTGCAGTAGAAATCCAGATGTGCTATATCAATAAAAGATTAGAATGTTTATTTATAACATAATCATTAACTTTTATTTTTCTAACATGAAATGATATTAAATGATAGTAAAGTGTTTTTTCCCTTCATTTACTAATATATATATATATATATATATATATATATATATATATATATATATATATATAAAGGGATAATGAATTAGAAAAATGATTTTCGCCAGATTCGCGAGGTGGCTGCAACATCCTCCCATGGCGCGAATCTGCCAGAGGCCATACTAGCTTGGCTGGATCACAATCACTGACAGTATGGCCTGCCCAATCCCACAGTGACAGAGAATAGGCTATATACTCACCAAAACCAGGCAGAAATGTCATACAACCTGGACATACCAGGCGCTGGGCCTCCCAAGCTTGGAGAGCACAGTGAAGAGACCCCAGGACTTCCCAGAAAGCATCCAGACTAGTGATCCAGTCTCCAGTTACAGCAGGACTTGGTGGTGGAGCAGCACTGAGCTGGTGGGGCACAACAACCCTCCAGTTTAAGACTAACCAGGGCCAAACCAGAGAACAGAGAGCCTGGTTACCCATCCCTGCTGATGTGACCACCCTGAAATCTCCAGCTGCAGCAAGACCTCAGAACCTGGCAGTGACAGCAGCACAGATCTTTCAGAGCACATCAAAGAAGAAGGGCCAAACCAGAGAGCAGAGAGCCCCGGATACCACGATCTCTGCCAAGTGACCTGCCTGTAAGTGAGTGCACCCTTGAGAATCTGCAGTTCCCCAGATCATGGGACCTTCTGAAACAGAAGCCAGGCATCGAACCCCCTCCCACACACATACCCACTTTGGGAAACAGAGGAGCACTAGGGACATTGAAGTTCCTGCCCTGTGAGTCTAACTGAAAAGTTAAGGCAGTTAATGCCAGAAATTGCACTGCGATTATCAGTAGCCCCTGCAACATATACAGTGCAGAGCCCCTCCCACACACTCAAGGGTTCAACATTAGCCATCACTCTGTCCCTCGAGACACACGTCCACGCACACTTAAACACACACACACACACACAGACACGCTTGCATTTGCCCAGTTTTTGCCTGCGTACTTTCCTCCCACAGGTACAGCTATTCCTCAGCACACGCTGAGAGTTCTCAGCTTCCTGAAGAAGTCTCCAGATGCCAGAGAGAGACAGCACCAGTCTGATCTGCAGAATCCAAAAACAAACAGGGAATGTTTCAGATAAGCCAATGGCCAGGGGTAGGCAAAAGAACACTTCCAACATAAATCAGGACATCATGACTTCACCAGCAAACCCCAAAATCGATGGATACTCCAATTCAGCAGAAGCACAGGAAAATGATTTTAAAGCCATTCTTGCCCAATTATTTGAGGCTCATAAGGAGGAAATGAACAAGTCTTTCAAAGATTTGGCCAGTCAATTGGAGGCAAAGAAAGAAGAAATAGACAATATCCTTAAAGAAACACAGGCAAACATAGCCAAACAAATAGATACACAAGAAGAGGAAAAATTAGTTGCATATAAGAAGGAAATGAAAAAAGAAATAGAGGCCATCGTAGAGAGACAGGAATCCAAATTCAAAGACATGAAAGAAATGGGGCAAGGCATGAAAACAGAATTAGAATCAATAAAGAAAACACAAAATGAGAAAACCCTTGAGCTGGAGAACTTGGAGAAAAGATCAGGAACCACAAAAGTAAGCATCACCAACAGAATACAAGAGATGGAAGACAGAATCTCTGGAGCTGAAGACTTGCAGAAATGGATACTTCTCTCAAAGAAAAAGTAAAATCAGAAAAGTTCCAATCACAAAATATCCAAGAAATCAAGGATGCTATGAAAAGACAAAATCTAAGAATAATAGGAATTCATGAAAAAGAAGACTCCAGGCTCCAAGATCCAGAAAATATTTTCAAGAAAATCATAGAAGAAAATTTTCCCAACTTAAAGAAAGAGATGTCCATAAATATACAAGAGGCCTACAGAACTCCAAATAGACTAGACCAGAAAAGAAACACATCACGTCACATCATAGTCAAAACACTAAATCTACAGAACAAAGAAAAGATATTAAAAGCAGCAATGGAAAAAGGCAAAGTAACATATGAAGGTAGACGTATCAGAATCTCACCGGACTTCTCATCAGAAACTATGAAAGCCAGAAGGGCCTGGGCAAGTATCATGGAGACTCTAAGAGATCACATATGTCAACCCAGACTACTATACCCTGCAAAGCTTTCAACCAACATAGATGGAGAAAACAAAATATTCCATGACATAACTAAATTTACACAATATCTACACTGCAAACCATCCCTACAGAAGATACTAGAAGGAAAACTCCAATCCAATGAAAACAAATTCTCCCAAGAAAACAGGGCATACAGATAATATCCCAACAAAAATGAAAAGAAAACAAGCAATGAAACAGGGTTAGATCATCGACTCCATTACAAAAGAAACTAACATGCATTGGTCACTATTATCTATCAATATCAATGGACTCAACTCACCAATAAAAAGACACAGGCTAACAGAATGGTTATGGAAACAGGATCCAACATTCTGTTGCATCCAAGAAACACACCTATGCAACAAAGATAAACACTAACTCAGAGTAAAGGGCTGGAAAACTGTTTTTCAAGCAAATGGTTCCAGAAAACAAGCTGGAGTAGCCATCCTAATATCTAATAAAATAGAATTTCAACCCAAGTTAATAAAAAAAGATAAGGAGGGCCACTATATTCTCATCAAAGAAAAAATCCACCAAGAGGATATCACAAACTTGAATATCTATGCCCCAAACACAAGAGCACCGATATTCGTAAATGAAACATTATTAAAGCTTAAATCATACATTGATCCTAATAACTTAGTAGTGGGAGACTTCAACACTCTACTCTCACCAAGGGACAGATCAACTAGACAGACACCAAATAGGGAAATAAAAGCACTCACAGAATCCCTAAATCAAATGGACCTAATAGACGTCTACAGATCGTTTCACCCAAACTCAAAAGAGTACACCTTCTTTTCAGCACCACATGGAACCTTTTCCAAAATAGACCATTTAGTGCGTCACAAAGCAAGCCTCAACAGATACAAAAGAATTGAAGTAATCCCTTGTATACTATCTGACCACCATGGACTAAAGCTAGACATCAACAAAAACAGAAACAACAAAAAGCCAACACGCACATGGAAACTGAACAACTTACTACTCAATGACAGCTGGGTTAAAGAAGAAATAAAGAAAGAAATTAAAGACTTCCTAGAATTCAATGAAAAGGAAGGCACAACATACCCAAATTTATGGGACACAGTGAAAGCAGTGCTCAGAGGAAAATTTATAGCACTAAGTGCCTGCAAGAAGAAATTCGTAACATAACATACAAACAACTTAATGGCCCAACTGAAAAACCTAGAAAAAAAAGAAGCAGATACACCCAAGAGGAGCAGACGTCTGGAAATAATCAAACTAAGGGCTGAAATCAATCAATTAGAAACAAATAAAACTATCCAAAGAATCAATGAAACAAAAAGCTGGTTCTTTGAGAAAATCAACAAAATAGATAAACCCTTAGCCAAACTAACTAAAACGCAGAGAGAAACTATCCAGATCAGCAAAATCAGAAATGAAAATGGGGAACATAACCACAGACACTGAGGAAATGCAAAAAATTATTAGGTCATACTACAAAAGCCTATATGCCACAAAATTTGAAAATCTAAATGAAATGGATAATTTTCTTGAAAGATTGCATCTACCAAAACTAAGTCAAGATCAGGTAGAAAGACTGAATAGCCCTATATCTCCCAAGGAAATCGAAGCATTCATTAACAGTGTCCCCTCCAAAAAAAGCCCTGGACCAGATGGCTTCAGCGCAGAATTCTACAAGACCTTCAAAGAAGTGCTAACTCCAATTCTCCTCAACCTATTCCATAAAATAGAAACAGAAGGAACACTACCAAACTCATTCTATGAAGCCACAGTCACCTTGATACCTAAACTACACAAAGACCCAACAAAAAAAGAGAACTTCAGGCCTATCTCTCTTATGAACATTGACGCAAAAATACTCAGTAAAATACTTGCAAACCGAATCCAAGACCATATCAAATATATCATCCACCATGACCAAGTAGACTTCAACCCAGGCATGCAAGGGTGGTTCAACATATGGAAATCCATAAATGTAATCTACTACATAAACAAACTGAAGGAGAGAAACCACATGATCATCTCTTTAGATGCAGAAAAAGCATTTGACAAAGTCCAACATCCATTCATGTTTAAAGTCTTGGAGAGATCAGGGATACAAGGCACATACCTAAAGATAGTAAAGGCAATATACAGCAAGCCTATAGCTAACATCAAACTCAATGGAGAGAAACTTAAATCAATCCCACTGAAATCAGGGACAAGACAAGACTGACCATTGTCCCCATATCTCTTCAACATAGTACTTGAAGTCCTAGCCAGAGCAATAAGACAACTAAAGGAGGTCAAGGGAATACAAATCGGGAAGGAAGAGGTCAAAGTGTCACTATTTGCAGATGATATGATAGTATACATGAGCGACCCCAAAAATTCAACCAGAGAACTCCTTCAGCTGATAAGCACCTTCAGCAAAGTGGCAGGATACAAAATCAACTCAAAAAAATCAGAAGCCCTCCTATATACCAAAGACAAAAAGGCTGAGAAAGAAATTAGGGAAACAACACCTTTCACAATAGCCACTAATAACATAAAGTACCTTGGTGGGACTCTAACCAAGCAAGTGAAAGACCTATTTGAGAAAAACTTCAAGTGTCTGAAGAAAGAAATCGAAGAAGATATCAGAAGATGGAAAGATCTCCCGTGCTCATGGATTGGTAGGATTAACATTGTGAAAATGGCCATCCTGCCAAAAGCAATCTACAGATTCAATGCAATTCCCATCAAAATACCAACTCGATTCTTTACAGACCTTGAAAAAAAGATTCTCAGCTTCATACGGAAAAACAAAAAACCCAGAATCTCCAAAACAATCCTGTACAACAACAGATCATCTGGAGGTATCTCCATCCCTGAACTCAAGCTGTACTACAGGGCAACAGTAATAAAAACTGCATGATATTGGCATAGAAACAGAAAGGAGGATCAATGGAACCGCATAGAAGACCCAGAAATAAACCCACCCAACTATGAATACTTGATATTTGACGAAGAAGCCAAATCCATTCAATGAAAAACGACAACATCTTCAACAAATGGTGCTGGACCAACTGGATGTCTTAATGCAGAAAAATGAAAATAGATCCATATTTATCACCCTGCACAAAACTAAAGTCAAAGTGGATCAAGGACCTCAACATAAAACCAGATACCCTAAATCAATTGGAAAAAAAAGTGGGAAACAGCCTAGAACTCATAGGCACAGGAGACAACTTCCTGAACATAACACCAACAGCACAGGCTCTAAGAGCAACAATCAATAAATGGGACCTTGTGAAACTGAAAAGTTTCTGTAAAGCAAAGGACACCGTCATCAAAACAAAACGACTGCCTACAGATTGGGAAAGAATCTTCACTAACCCTTTATCTGACAGAGGACTAATATCCAGTATATACAAAGAACTAAAGAAGCTGAAAAGCAGTAATCCAAGTAATTAAATTAAAAGATGGGGAACAGTGCTAAACAGAGAATTCTCGACAGAGGAATATCTAATGGCAGAAAAACACTTAAAGAAATGCTCATCCTCATTAGCCATCAGGGAAATGGAAATCAAAACGACCCTGAGATATCACCTTACACCCATCAGAATGGCCAAGATGAAAAACTCAAGCGATAACACATGCTGGAGAGGTTGTGGAGAAAGGGGAACCCTCCTCCACTGCTGGTGGGAATGCAAACTGGTACAACCACTCTGGAAAGCTATCTGGCGCTTCCTAAGACAATTAGGATTAGTGCTTCCTCAAGACCCAGCTATACTACTCCTAGGTATATACCCAAAGTTCGTTCAAGAACACAAAAGGGATACTTGCTCAAACATGTTTATAGCAGCTTTATTTGTAATAGCCAGAACCTTGAAACAACCCAGATGTCCATCAACGGAGGAATGGGTACAGAAATTGTGGTATTTTTACACAATAGAATACTACTCAGCAATCAAAAAGAAGGAAATCATGAAATTTGCAGGCAAATGGTGGGATCTAGAAAAGATCATTCTGAGTGAAATATCCCAGAAAGAGAAAGACAAACATGGGATATACTCACTTATATAGACCTATAAGTTAGGAAAAACATAATGAAATCGATACACCTAAAAAAATAATCAATTGAGCAGACATGGGGCAAGATGATCAATCCTCGTTTAGAAAGACAGATGGGAAGTGCATTGAACGTATGACAGAAGTCTACTGAGCGCATCTGAAAGACTCTAACTAGCAGTGTTTTCAAAGCAAAGACTCATGACCAAACCTTTGGCAGAGTACAGGGAATCATAAGAAAGAAGGGGAGTTAGTCTGATGGGGAAAGGATAGGAGCTCCACAAGGACCAAATATATCTGGGCACAGGGTCTTTTCTGAGACTGACATTCAACCAAGGACCATGTATGGATATAACCTAGAACCTCCACTCAGATGTAGCCTGTGGGAGTTCAGTAACCAATTGGTTTCCCAAAGTGAGGGGAACAGGGACTATTTCTAACAGGAACTCAATGACTGGCTCATTGGTCTCCCCACCCCCGAAGGGAGGAGCAGTCCTGTTAGGCCACAGAGGAGGGCTTTGCAGCCAGTCCTGAGGATACCTGATAAAGCAGGATCAGATGAATGAGGAGGACGTCCACCCCCTATCAATGAACTTGGAAAGGGGCACGGTGGAGATGAGGGAGGGAGGGAAGGACTGGGAGGGAATGAGGGATTGGGACATGGCAGGGATACAGATTTAATTAAATGTAACTGATAAAAAGACACACTATTAAACCTTAAATTACACATAAAAAAAGAAAAATAATTTTCTAGAAAAGAACTTTGACTAATTTGGGCAAACACTATTATTTTACTAATTTTAAGATAAAAATATTCAGTTC
The DNA here is from genome assembly GCF_030254825.1 of Meriones unguiculatus. Lineage (NCBI taxonomy): Eukaryota > Metazoa > Chordata > Mammalia > Rodentia > Muridae > Meriones > Meriones unguiculatus. Next base: position 11,208,248 of record NW_026843707.1, read on the forward strand.
TTTATTCCACTTGGACTTGAGTTTCATGCACGGTGATAAATATTGATGCATTTGCATTTTTTCATAGGTAGAAATCCAGTAAGACCTGCACCATTTGTTGAAAATGCTGTCTTTATACATTGTATGGTTTTGGCTTCTTTGACAAAAATCAAAAAAGCATAGGTGTGTGAGTTTATTTCTCGGTATTCTATTCACTTTCATTGATCCACCATAGTGTTTCCATGACAGTATCATGCAGTTTTTATAACTATTTCTCTGTAGTCCAGTTTTAGCACAGGGATGGAGATATCTTCTGATGATCTGTTGCTGTACAGGATTGTCTTAGCAAATCTGAGTGTCTTTGTTGTCCATATTAAATTGACAATTGTTCTTTCAAGGTCTGTAAACTATTGTATTGGTGTTTTTCATTTCATCAATTACAATTTATTCACCTTGTATCACCTCTATAGCTCTGTCTCTCCTCCCCTCCCAATCCCACTCTCCTTCCCCCATCTCCACCCATGTCCCTCAAAGCCCAACAACAGGTTAGGTCCTCCTGTCCTTCCTTCTATTCCTAGTCTATCAGGACCTATCTGGAGTGGCTGCTTCTTCTTCCTTGTGGCCTGATAAGGCTGCAGACCCCTCAGGGAGAGGTGATCAAAGAGCAGGCCAATCAGTTACAATCCTTGTCCCCATTACTATGGAACCAACTTGGACACTGAACTTCCATGGGCTACATTTGTTCAGGGTTCTAGGTTAACTGTATAAATGGTCTTTTGTTGGAGTATCAGTCTCAGAAAAGACCCCAGTGCCCAGAGTTTTTGCTTCTGTTCCTCTCCTTGTGTAGCTCCTTTCCCCTCCAGGTCTTACTATCTCCCCCTTTTTTCATAAAATTCCCTGCACTAGGCCCAAAGTCTGGCTCTAAATCTCAGCATCTGCTCTGATACCCTGCGGTGTAGGGCTCTTCAGAGGCCCTCTGTGGGAGGTTACTCACCTGTTCCCTGATTTCTCCCTTTTCTGATGTCCATCCTCTTTTACATTTTGAATGTGGATTGAACAACTCAGCCAGAGTGTTCTGTCTTGATTAGTTTCTTTAGGTGTAGAGATTTTAGTATGTTTATCCAATATTTTATGTCTAATACCACTTATGAGTGAGTATACACCACATGTTTCTTTCTGATACTGGGATGCCTCCCTCAGAATGATCTTTTCCAGTTCCCACCATTTACCTGCAAATTTCATGATTTCTTGTTTTTGACTGCGGAGTAATATTCCATGGTGAATATGTTCCACAATTTCTGTATTCATTACTCTACTGAGGGGCATCTGGGTTGTTTCCTGGTTCTGGCTGTTAGGAATACACCAGCTACAAACATGGTTTGGCAAATGTCCTTTTTGTATACTTGAGCATCGTCTGGATATATGTCTAGGTGTGTTATACCAGGATCTTGAAGAAAAGATACTCTTACTTTATTCATTTTGTATCACAACTCTAGCCCCCTCTCTAGAACCCTCCCAATTCTATCATTCCTCCCTGATCTCTTCTTATGCCTTTCCCCCAGTCCAAAGATAGGGGCAGTCCTCCTCCCCTTCCATCTGACCCTAGCCTATGAGGTCTCATCAGGACTGGCTGCACTGTTTTCCTCTGGAATGGTATGGCTCATCCCATGGCTCCCCCATCAGAAGGAGATGATCAAAGAGCCAGCCACTAGTAAGGGGAACAGGGGTTGTCGCTGAGAGCCTACTATTATAAGCAAAGGGAGAAGAAATGTTTGGATCATTTCCCTTGAGAAAGACTCATCTTATCCTAAATAAATTTAGAGAAATTTAAATGAGAATAAAAATATTATATTTTAATATTTCTCTCAGCATACAACATCGTAGACTACTATAGAAAACTTGTCAATAAATTCATTGAGGTTCATGGTAATTACATTTTTATGATGATTTACAGTATTCTTTTTTAATGCTTTAGTAATTACACTTTATTCACTTTGTATTCTCTCTGTGGTTCCTTCCCTCCTCCTGCCCCAATCCTTCCCTTCCTTCACCCACTGCATGCGTGCTTCTCCTCATGTCCACTGATAGCTAGGTCTTCTTTTTCTTCCTCCTGTTCCTAGTCAATTAGGTCTCATCAGGAGTGGCAGCATTGTCTTCTTCTGTGGACTGGTAATGCTGCTTATCCCTCATGGGGAGTTAATTAAAGAGCAGTCCAATCAGTTCATGTCAGATAGAGTCCCTGATCCTATTACAATGGAACCCACTTGGATTCTATAGTACTACTTGTTGATAGTTCATTGAATGTTGTGGTTTTCATAATTCATGAGGTTAAGTCATAGGAATGTTGAAGATCATAAAAAAATTAAACAAGGTATATAGGTTTAAATTAGTTTAAATGCTCTTAATGTTGCTAGACTCTAGAAGTGACATAAATTGCCTCTCAAAACAAATGAGTACATTGATCCTAGCCTTATATACTTGTAATAAAATCAAAAGAGACAAATTGTTAAAATAAACCCTCCACAGACAGACATAAGGCTACAATAATAAATATCTGATTATAGTGAGTCTTTTAAGATAATATTCACCCCCATTTCATACTTGGAGAAAATTGTAGTCCTGTGGATAAATTTCATAACATCAATATTCTTCAGTTTGGGAGCCTAACAGCAGTTCAGGGACACTATCCTTTGTGTTGTAGGATGTCTAACTGAATTTTTGGACTCTCAAGGCTAGTTGAATACATCACCACACTTACTCTTAATTCTGGTAACCCACAACTATTTCATGGCATCTATGTATGCCCTATTGGGGAAGACATTTGTTTCAATTAAGTTCTATTTGATTTGAGTTTTATACTTCTATTTGTTGTGAAAAGAGGTGTATGACCAATAGCTCATAAAAAAAAAACCAATGGAATTGCTACTAGATATATGAAATTGTTGAAGATAATACTCTTTATGTAAAGGTATCATCAGAATATAGCTAAATATCATCTCAACACATTTTCAACGGCTATCATTACAATAAATATACATCAAATTTCACAGATTTGCTAATGCTGGTTGCATATGTATCATTTTCTACTACAAATGCATTTATGGTCAGTTCAATACCATCACCTCATGATTTTGGACTTCACAAAAATCATTGCCTTTACTTGAAAGATAGGATGAGAGATAACAAGCTGTGTCTGGGTGCTCCTATGAATTATTTCAGTGCAGATAACATAAGAATAAACTCCAATCCAGAGATGTAAATATGGTTGTGTTTTGTTAATCACAAAATGGCTGAGAGAACATCTTTAAAAAGCTCCAAAGAACAGAAAGAGACACAGTTAAGTGAATCAAGTATCACATAGCTTTGTTATGTGTTTGTCTGTGTTAATAGGTGTGGTGATAAATTACTAAGGTGCCAACCTAAGAATCCAACAGCTGAGCTGAAAACTAAAGCTAAAAACATTGAGAATGCATTCACCAGAATTATATCAGAAAATTTTCTAAGTCCTACAAATTCATAATCAAGCACAACCAACTAGAATACCACACAGAAATGAATAGATGAGAACTCTAGAGTCATCTGAAAATGAAAAGTCACTTTTCTAAACATTTATCAAGCAGGAAGAGAAAATCTCTGAAGGAAGGTTGTAATAAAAAATGTTTGCATTTTAAAAAATCAGAGAGATATCAAACAACACAAGGATATAGATTTACTGGTGGATTTGGAAATAGTTTTAGCAAACAGCTATGAATGACCACAGACCAAGATTAAAATGAGAACAAAATATAATTAAAATTGAAAGTTAGGTGGACACAGGATCTGATGCAAATATAACCTCAAAGAAATCTTGGAATCTACATTGGTCCCTTCAGAAGGTGTCCACACAGATTTTAGGAATTGTAACATTATCCCAAGTAAAACAAAGCCTAAGACAAATTAAATGGAAGACTCAAGATGGAAGGGCCAACCACACAGTGTCTATAAATAGCAGCTCAGCACTGGGAGGAGAGTGACCAGCGGGTCTTACTGTGGGCTCCAAACTACTGCAGTCTGTTTCTTAGGTGAAAGAAGAATCCATGTGAATATGCAAAGATCCAAATTCCGGCCACCAGGATCATTCCAGGAAAAATAAAATAAAATTCTACACTCCTGCCCAAGCCCACCTGCTATGGATGCATTCCTGGAAACATCAGGTTGCAGCTCTGAACATGCAGCCTTAGGCCATCCAGCAAATCCTAACTTCTGTGAAAACATTCCTAGGACAAATCGATCTTGGCTCTGACTTTGGTTGTTCACTCTCACTGCCTGTTCAATGGAAAATTCTGGTACCGAGGGTAAGACTCCAAACTTGGGCACCCACTCTCACAGTCCTGTGAACACCTTCTGGATACAAGCTGCTCCTGGCACTTAACCAAGAAGCCCAGTTTCACTATCTTGTTGAAACCTTCCAGGATGTTGTGGCTAATGGCACTGACTCTCACCATCCTGTAGAGAGGATACCTTCTGGTATTGCTGGGGAGATATGGCCCCATTCTGCCTGCTCCACAACTGTACAACTCATCTGAGTCAGAATCAGCAAACACAGCACAGACAGAGAAAACTACAGAGCAGAGCTGGCTCAGGACCCAAGTCTTATTGCCTACCATCTTGAGGAATTCAGTACAGCATGGAGCAGATCTAGACTCACTTTGTTTGTGTTGTCTTTTTTAGAAAATAAAATAGGGGAGGAGGGGCAAGATGGCGGCACCGGGAGGACTCTCATTCTGAGCAGCAGCAGCAGGATCAGCACAATGAGCAGTAATCAGAACTCGCAGCCATAAAACACAGTCATTGTGTTTCCCAGGTGAGAGGATACCCCACGGTGGGGGATTCAATCAGCTTTTTACTCACCCGGCTAAACCGCGGAAGACATCCCGGTTCCACCAATTTGGCTGCTGGTCGCCAGCCCCAGTCCCAGGCCAGAGCCACAAGCCAGTGTCTTTGCTCATGGTCCCAGACGGAACCGTGCGCACCAAACTATCAGAGACTGGAATTTGCAGTCGAGAGATAACCCCAGGGTACAGGAAATGACTGGGACCGGCCCTAGGTCACCCAGACATCCCCTAGAAAAGACTCGGTGTCCACGGGCACCCCAGGAGACAGCCCGGAGCCAGAGCCGGGGACCTAGGTAACTGCACTGAGCCCTGCCTGCCTGCCTGCGCACCTGACCTGCCGCCTGAGATAGAAATGTGGGCACCAGGGCACCAGCAAATGAGTTTCACTGTCCTGTCCAGTGCAAACACACAGGGAGGGAAACGGCTGGTCTGATCTCAGAGCACTCAGCCAACACCCCGAACCTGAAAAGGTCCCAGGAAAATTACCCAGCTTAGGGAGGCACCCAGGTTCCCAAAGGCGCAAAAGAAGACACAGGCAGTTTCTGCACACCAGACAGCTGGCAGAGACTGAGCTGCCATCACACAGCTGTGCTCCAGGCACAGGCAGTTTCTGTGGCCAGTCAGCTGGCAGACACTGAGCAGTGTGCACCAGGGCAAAATAAGACACTGGGAGTCCGTGTCTCCAGAGAATCCACAGGGAAGGAAGGAAACTGTACTGACCTAAATCACCCAATCCTTTCCTAGAAAAAGTCTAGCAGACTAGTGGGACCGAGGCGCCAGCACTCAGCTTTGCTCCAGACACAGGCAAAAACAGTTGATGCGCGCCTGATGTCCAACTGGGTCACAGCAGCTGATCATTAAATTTACAAAAAGAAACCCAGAAACAGGGCAGCTGCCCTCAGGACTTCCCTGGGTGAGAGGAGAACCCTCTCGACTAACAAAGACCACAGTTACCACTCAGGTCTATATCCCTAAGGTGAGCAACTCCTGAAAAAACACCAGCCATCCAGGGACTATACCCAAAAAGCTGAGAAGACACCCTTCAGGAAAAACCAGCTTTCTGCAAAGGGGATTCTCTCCAGCACAGGATCCCCAGGAACCACCAGAAAATAACCCCAAACACCTAAGATAGCACAATGGGTAGAGGCCAGTGTAAAAGCTCAAGCAACAAAAGACTGAGCAATATGGCATCTCCAGAACCCAGTTACCCGGGGGCAAGTAGCCCTGGACACCCCAGCATAACTGAAATCCAAGAAGATGACCTAACAAGTATGCTCATGAAGATGATAACAGAGGAAACAAATAAGATTCGTAAACACATAGAGGAAGATAAACTGTAAAGAAATAGAGGAAGCTGCAGCCAAACAGTTTATGGCCTTTAGAAAGGAAATGCTTAAAGCACTGAATGAAATAAAAAGAAACAGAGTTGATTGAACTAAAAGAAAAACAGGAAAGTACAATCAGATAGGTGAAGGAAGTAAACAAAACAACTCAAGACCTGAAGATAGAATTGGAAAAATTAAAGAAAACAAAAACGGAGGAAATAATGGAAAGGAAGAATCTAGGGAAGAAAACAGGAACTACAGAGGTAAGCATAACCAACAGACTACAAGATATGGAAAAAAGAATCTCAGCTGTAGAAGATATAATGGAAGAAATCGATGTATCTGTCAAAGAAAATGTTAAATCCGAAAAATTCCTGACACAGACCGTCCAAGAAATCCAAGACAATATGAAAAGACAAAACCGAAGAATAATAGGTATAGAGGAAAAAGAAGACTCCCTTCTCCAAGGCCCAGAAAATATTTTCAACAAAATCATTGAAGAAAATTTCCCCAAGCTAAAGGAGAGGCCAATTAGAATATATGAGGACTACAGAACACCCAACAAATTTGACCAGAAAAGAAATTCCTCCTGCTACATAGTAATCAAAACAGTAAGAATACAGAACAAAGAAAAAATACTAAAAGCTGCAGGGGAACAATGCCAAGTAACATATAATGGCAAACCCATTAGAATCACACCTGACTTTTCAACAGAGACTATGAAAGGCAGAAGAGCCTGGACGGATATCATGCAGACCCTAAGAGAACACAGATGTCAGCCCAGGCTACTATATCCTGCAAAACTCTCAGTCCTCATAGATGGAGAAAGCAAGATATTCAATGACAAAAACAAATTTCAAAAATACCTACGTACAAATCCAGCATTACAGAAGACACTGGAAGGGAAAATACAACCCAAGAAAGCTAGCTACATTCAAGAAAACACAGGAAATAAATAACCCCACTACAGTAAAACAAAAAGCAACCAAGCACACAACCGTATGACCGCAGCCAACATCAAAATCAAGAGATCTAACAGCCACTTGTCATTAATCTCTCTCAACATCAATGTCCTCAACTCTCCAATAAAAAGACACAGATTAACAGAATGGATACGTAAACAAAACCCAGCAATCTGTTGCATACAAGAAACACACCTAAGACACAAAGATAGACATTACCTGAGGGTAAAGGGTTGGAAGACGACTTCCCAAGCAAACGGACCCAAGAAGCAAGCAGGAGTAGCCATTCTAATATCTGATAAAATAGACTTTCAACCAAAATTAATCAAAAGAGATGGGGAAGGACACTTCATACTCATCAAGGGAAAATTCCACCAGGAAGACATCACAATCCTGAACATATATGCCCCAAATACAAGGGCACCCACATTTGTGAAAGATACATTGATAAAATTTAAAGCACATATAGATCCACACACATTAATAGTGGGAGACTTCAACACCCCACTCTCAACAAAGGACAGGTCAACAAAACAGAAATTAAACAAAGAAACAATGTCTCTGACAGAGGTCATGAATCAAATGGACCTAACAGACATTTACAGAACTCTACACACAAACACAAAAGAATATACATTCTTCTCAGCACCTCATGGAACCTTCTCCAAAATAGACCATATAGTGGGTCACAAAGCAAGCCTCAACAGATACAAGAAGATTGAAATAATCCCATGTATCTTTTCTGATCACCATGGAATAAAGCTGGACCTCAACAAAAACAGAAATAACAAAAGGCCTACACACACATGGAAACTGAACAACTTGTTACTAAATGACAGCTCGGTCAGGGAAGAAATAAAGAAAGAAATTAAAATCTTTCTAGAAACCAATGAAAATGAAGACACACCATACCCAAACTTGTGGGACACAATGAAAGCAGTGATAAGAGGAAAGGTCATAGCACTAAGTGCCTTCAAGAAGAAATTCGAGACAGCTCATTCAAACACCCTAATGGCTCACTTAAAAACCCTAGAAAAAGAAGAAGCAGACACACCAAGAAGGAGTAGACGGCTGGAAATAATCAAACTCGGGGCTGAAATCAATCAATTGGAAACAAATAAAACAATTCAAAGAATCAATGAAACCAAGAGCTGGTTCTTTGAAAAAATCAACAAGATCGACAAACCCTTAGCCAGGCTAACTAAAAGGCAGAGAGACACCACCCAAATCAACAAAATCAGAAATGAAAAGGGGAATATAACTACAGACACTGAGGAAATCCAAATAATCATTAGGACTTACTTCAAAAGTCTATATGCCACAAAATTTGAAATGGACAATTTTCTTGATCGATTTGACTTACCAAAGCTGAACCAGGACCAGGTAAATCAACTAAATAGACCTATATCCCCCAAAGAAATAGAGGAGGTCATCAAAAGTCTCCCATCCAAAAAAAGCCCAGGACCAGATGGCTTCAGCGCAGAATTCTACCAGACCTTCAAAGAAGAGCTAACACCAATTGTCTTCAAACTATTCCACAAAATAGAAACAGAAGGAATATTACCAAATTCATTCTATGAAGCCACAGTCACCTTGGTACCTAAACCTCACAAAGACTCAACAAAGAAAGAGAATTTCCGGCCAATCTCCCTTATGAACATTGATGCAAAAATACCTAATAAAATACTTGCAAACCAAATCCAAGAACACATCAAAGATATTATCCACTATGACCAAGTAGGCTTCATCCCAGGTATGCAGGGGTGGTTCAATATACGGAAATCCATCAATGTGATCCACCATATTAACAAACTGACAGAAAAAAAACACATGATAATCTCCCTAGATGCTGAAAAAGCATTTGACAAAATCCAACATTCATTCATTTTCAAAGTACTGAAGAGATCAGGGATACAAGGCACATATCTAAACATAGTAAAGGCAATATACAGCAAGCCTATAGCCAACATCAAACTGAATGGAGAGAAACTTAAATCAATCCCACTGAAATCAGGGACAAGACAAGGCTGCTTACTCTCTCCATATCTCTTCAACATAGTGCTGGAAGTCCTTGCCAGAGCAATAAGACAGTTGAAGGAGATCAAGGGGATACAAATTGGAAAGGAAGAAGTCAAATTATCACTATTTGCAGATGATATGATAGTATATGAGAGTGACCCCAAAAACTCTACCAGGGAACTCCTACAGCTGATAAACACCTTCAGAAAAGTGGCCGGATACAAAATTAACTCAAAAAAATCAGTAGGCCTCCTGTATACAAAAGACAAAAGGGCTGAGAAAGAAATTAGGGAAACAACACCCTTTACAATAGCCACAAAGGACATAAAGTACCTCGGAGTAACCCTAACCAAGGAAGTCAAAGACTTGTATGAAAAAAAATTTCAAATCTCTGAAGAAAGAATTAGAAGAAGATATGAGAAGATGGAAAGATCTCCCATGTTCATGGCTTGGCAAGATTAACATAGTAAAAATGGCCATCTTACCAAAAGCAATCTACAGATTCAATGCAATGCCCATCAAATTACCAACACAATTCTTTACAGACCTGGAAAGAAAAATTCTCATCTTCATATGGAATAACAAGAAACCCAGAATTGCTAAAACAATCCTCTACAATAAAAGATCTTCTGGAGGTATTTCCATCCCTGATCTTAAGTTGTACTATAGAGCAACAGTTTTAAAAACTGCATGGTACTGGCATAGAAACAGAATGTTGGATCAATGGAACCTAACAGAGGACCCAGAAATAAACCCACACACTTATGGACACCTGATCTTTGACAAAGACGCCAAAACCATATAATGGAAAAAAGACAGCATCTTCAACAAATGGTGCTGGTCTAATTGGATGTCTACATGTAGAAAAATGAAAATAGATCCATACTTGTCACCCTGCACAAAACTGAAGTCCAAGTGGATCAAAGACCTCAACATAAAACCAGACACATTAAATCGGTTAAACAAAAAGTGGGAAATACCCTAGAACTCATTGGTACAGGGGAAAACTTCCTGAACAGAACACCAACAGCACAGGCTCTAAGAGCAACAATCAATAAATGGGACCTCATGAAACTGAAAAGCTTCTGTAAAGCAAAGGACACCGTCATCAAAACAAAGCGACCTCCTTCAGATTGGGAAAGAATCTTCACCAACCCTTTATCTGACAGAGGACTCATATCCAGTATATATAAAGAACTAAAGAAGCTGAAAAGCAACACACCAAGTAATCCACTTAAAAAATGGGGAACAGAGCTAAACAGAGAATTCTCTGTAGAGGAATACCGAATGGCAGAGAAGCACTTAAAGAAATGCTCAACCTCACTAGCCATTGGGGAAATGCAAATCAAAACAACCCTGAGATTTTACCTTACACCCATGAGAATGGCCAAGATCAAAAACTCAAGTGACAACACATGCTGGAGAGGTTGTGGAGAAAGGGGAACCCTTCTGCACTGCTGGTGGGAATGTAAACCTGTACAACCAGTCTGGAAATCAATCTGGCGTTTTCTCAGACAACTAGGAATGGCACTTCCTCAAGATCCAGCCATACCACTACTGGGCATATATCCAAAAGAGGCTCAAGTACACAAAAAGGACATTTGCTCAACTATGTTTGTAGCAGCTTTATTTGTAATAGCCAGAAGTTTGAAACAACCCAGATCCCCTCACCTGAAGAATGGAAGCAGAAATTGTGGTACATCTACACAATGGAATATTACTCACCAATGAAAAATAAGGAAATCATGAAATTTGCAGGTAAATGGTGGGATCTGGAAAGGATCATCCTGAGTGAGTTGTCCCAGAAGCAAAAAGACACACATGGTATATACTCACTCATATAGACATACAACATAGGACAAACCCACTAAAACCTGTGCATCTAAAGAAACTAAGCAAGAGAGAGGACCCTAACTAAAATGTCCAATCCCCATCTGGAAAGGCAAAGAGGATGGACATCAGAAGAAGAAGAAAACAGGAAACAACCTAGGAACCTACCACAGAGGGCCTCTGAAAGCCTCTGCCCTTCAGAATATCAAAGCAGATGCTGAGCCTGATGGGCAACTGTTGGGCAGAGGGAATGGAATTTTAGGTAAGAACTGGGAAATAGTAAGAGCTGGAGAGGACAGGGTCTCCACAAGGAGAGCAACAGTGAAAAAGATTTTTAACTATTTCAAAATTCTACTTGGGAGCTGCAGAAATGGCATAGCACAGTGGTAGAGCCTATTGTGTGTCTAAGCATGAAATTCAAGTTAAGTTTCTATTCCCCAGCACAACACAGTTTATAATAGCAAATAAGTGAATGAATGAATGAATAGCTCTGTATCACAGCTCCTTAGTACAGGATTTATGTTAGAGATTTCGTTTCCTGTTTTTATTTTTCTTTTTTTTTATTTTATTTTTCATGAATATAGTAAATACTTAACCAGAACTCTAAAATGTGACAGGCATGCTTAAAACATATGATGTATATTTTAGATAGAAGTGATAAGTTCTCCCTGGACTTTTTAGGGTGCATGGAGGATGGGAAATTTTGGAAGTGTGGTGATGATAACAATACTTTTTCATTTTTTCTTTCTCTTTTTGTTTTAGCAATACTTTTACAAAACAAAGAACAAAACCAAAAAAGGACATTAATACACTTGTTGATGTGGGATGAGTGACTCATCAATAAACACAGAACTAAAGGCAATTAATAACTGCTGGTAGAGGACATTCTACTACCCCCAAAAGACACCACAAGTTAGTAATCCAATACCAAGTGTTCTCTACTGGAATCATATTCACAAAGCAACAGGACTTAAATTTAGTGTGTTGTATGACTATATTTATCTTTTTACATGTACATGTAACAATAAATATGAATTTAATAAAGTCATGAATTTTAGAAGATATAAAGGCAGGAAGAAAGGGGGAAGGTTGGAGGGAGGAAATGGAAGTGGGAAAAGGTTGAAATTTTATTTTAATTATGACATTACTAATCTGGTTGCATATGTCTTGATTCAAACAGGATGACTTGAAAAAAATAATACTTATTTGCAATACCAATATACATCCTAGAATTTTATAACATGTTAGTGTTACAATCTCCATTTACTTGTTTTAATATATATTGTTTATATTAATTTTAAAATTACTTTATAATTAATTACAGTTTACTCCCTTTGTATCCCAGCTATATACCCCTGCCACAACCCTTCCCAATCCCAGCCTTCCTCCATCCCTCCTCTTCTCCCATGCCCCTCCCTAAGTCCACTGATAGGGGAGGTCTTCCTCCATTTCCATCTGATCCTACCCTATCATGTCTCATCAAAACAAGCTACATTTTCTTCCTTTGTGACCCGAGATGCCATGGGGTACATCCCTGCTTGAATTCTAAGTTATCTCCAAGCAAATTTCTTGGTTGGAACATTCATCTAAGAATAGACCCGTTGCACAGATTTTTTTTGTTTCTGTTGCTCTCCTTGATGAGCTCCTGTCCCCTCTACGTCTTTCTATCTCCTCCTTGTTTTATAAGGTACCCTCCACTCTACCCATATTATGTCTGTGAGTCTCAGCATCTGCTCTGTACCCTGCTGGGTAGAATCTATCAGTGGCTCTCTGTTGTAGGCTCCTGTGCTCTTCCCTGTTGGCTCTTCCCAATTGGCTGTTCACTCTTCCAAATTGGCTGTCTGAGTGAGGCTTGCTCATATAACTCAGGGTCCTCCTTCATGCTTAGCTACCTTTGATATACCTATTATGTATGTTTATCCTATATCTTATGTCTATTGTCCACAAATAACTAAGTTATATATCAAGTATGTCTTTCTGCTTTGGGGATACCTCACTCAGGGTGATCTTACACCTGTCAGTATGGCTCAGATCAAAAAGTCCAGTGACAAAACATGCTGGAGTTAATGTGGAGAAAAGGGAGACCTCCTTCATTGCTAGTGGGAATGAAAAATGTACATGCACTTTAGAAATCAATTTGGATCTATCTCAGACAATTAGGAATAGTGCCTCCTCAAGATCCAGCCATTCTACTCCTTGACATATATCCAAAATATATTCAAGCACACAACAAGGACAATTGTTCTACGACGTTCCTAGCATCTTTATTCGTAATTGTCAGAATCTGGAAACAACCCAGATGTCCATAAACTGAGGAATGAATGCAGAAATTGTGGAAAATTTACACACTGGAATACTATTCAGTAATTAAAAACCAGTAAATCACGAAATTGGCAGCCAAGGAAAGGAAAAAAATTATGAAATTTGAAAAGAAAAATGGGACCTATAAGATAAATCATGAAGACAGAGCCATTAAATAAAGCCTGATTTCTCAATGTAGGTTCTAGAAAATAGAGGGCCTGAAACATATTCTCCATGAACTGTTTGGCCTGCTCTTTCATTAACCCCTGGACTCCGGAAGGGTGAAGCAGCATTACCAGGCAATAGAAGAAGACAATGAAGCTACTCCTAATGTGGCCTAACTGACTAGGAAAAGAAGGAAGGAAAATAAGTCCTCCCCTATCAGTGGACTTGGAGAGTGGCATTTGTGCAGAGGGGAGAGGAAGGGAGAAATTGGGACTGGAGGACAGAGGCAAAAACAGGGGGATACAAAGTGAATAAAGTATAATTAACAAAGAATCAAAGAAAAAAGCAGGATGCATCATTCTGTGATATCCAAGAACAAGATCTGAAAGTCAAAAATAAACATTACCTCGGGATAAAAAAAAGAAAAAGCATGTTGAAAGCAAATGGAGACAATAACCAAGCAGGTGTAACAGTTTTAATATCTGACAAAAAACAAAACAAAATAGACTAAAAACTAATCAGAACAGACAGGGAACACTACATAGTCAGCAAAGTTGAAAAAAAAAATCTGCCAAAAAGCTATTGCTGTTTTAAGCATTCATATACCAAGCACAAAAGTAACTGTCTTCATAAAAGAAATACTATTACAGATAGAAAAGTATATTGACCTCCACACAGTGGTAGTGGGAGGCTTCAGGACCTCACTCTCAGTAATTTACAGGTGATCCAGACAAAAACTAACCCGAGAAAAGCTGTAGCTAAAAGATTTCACATGTATATAAGCTTAGCAGACTTTTAGAGAAGATTTAACCCAAACTCAGAATATACTTTCTTTTCAATAGCTCATAGAATTTCTTCCAAAATTGACCAAAGTCTTGAAAATAAAGCAAGTCTCAACAGTAAGGAAAAAATTTAAATCACACCCTATACCCTACATGACCAGCACAGATTAAAACTACATGAAAACAAGAACAATAGTAGTTTAAAAACATGTTAAAAGTGAGCAAGTCACTACTGACAGAAAATTGATTCAAGATAGAAATTAAGAAGGAAATTAAAAACTAAAACCATTTTAAAAAAAAATTGAAATCAAGTGAAAATACTATTTACCCAAATAGATAAGACACAGGAAGTCAGTTTTAGAGTCAAATGCAAAGCACCAACTATTTACATATAAAAACTGGAGAGATCACATATGAGCAGCTTAATGACATACTTTAATGCAATACAATGAAAAGAAAAACGAAGTTACAAAGGATTAGGAAGCAAGAAACAATCAAAATTGATTATGACATCAATAAAACAGAATGAAAGAAAACAATGTAAAGAAAATAGGTAAGATTGATACTTAGTCAAATTAACACTAACATATAGAGAGGATATCCAAATTAATAGAATTACAGATTATACATGGGAGGAAAAACACACAACAACAAAAACAACAACAAAAAAAAAAAAACCCAGAGAATTGTAAGGATATATTTTAAAAGTCTGTGCTCCAAGAAAATAGAAAACCAGAAATAAACAGATAAACTTATATGCAGCCTACTAAATTTAAATCAAAACTGGATAAGTAATTATATTAGAACTAGTGAAATAGAGGCACTAATTAAATCATTCAAACAAAAAAGGTTAGAGAAAATTAGATTTAACACAGACGATTACAATCTTTCATATAAATATCATTGCTGATACCTCTAATTATTCTGCAATATAGAAAGAAAAAATACAAAGTGTAATTATTTTTCACAAGGACACACCTCAATACCTAATCCACACCAAGACCCAACAGGGAAGAGTATAGAGCAATTTCTGTTAAGAACATATATTAAAAAAAAATCTCATTAAAAATATTTCAGCCCTAATTCCAGTAGCATATAGAAAGATTATGTACCATAATCAGCTTGGATGCATTCCAGATTTATAGAAAGACAGAAGGAGAAACTCTCCCTGGAGGATTAAATGGAAAATGGAACAAAGAATGGTTAAGGCTGGGAGTATGAGAAGAGATAGCTAATACCAAGGGTGAATTGAGGGTTTATGTAGAACTGTTTTATAAAATACATACATATATGACAGGAATCAAAATGCAATCACCAAATAATCGGGGAGACATATCTCCACTAGCTATATCTTGCCACCAAATGAAACCTTCAGCACCAGGAATGTGTTATGTCTAATTGAGTTCATACCAAAATGTCCCAAAGAAGAACTCAGGTAACTCAGTCTGTCTCTGGCAATATCCATTGCTCTCCAGAAATGGATAGTAAGGCTGCATAGCTGCATTGCTGAAGAAAAAGCCTACATATGTCACTGAACATGGAGAAGTTGAGCTGGTGGCAACTGAGAACCTTCATCTCTACTGACTAGTGTTCAGTGTACTGGAAGGTACTGTGCATGGGTCTGAGGCAGTTGGGTTTCCACGGCAAAGTGGAGATATGGACATAAGCCTCACACTTAATGCAGAAACAATCTCTGATTGTTAATCCCTTCCAAGGGAAAGTGAGTTTTCTCCAATGCTGTCTAGCTAGTTTTACCAACAATACTTAATGTCAGGCCCCATGCCTAGAAGTAAATAGCAAACATAAATGATCAATGTATTTTTGGAGGTTTATTATCTCATAATGCCTTGTTTGAATTATTTTAACCTTACATGTTATTGTTTATATGTTATAGCCGATTATTTTCTGTTTTTATGGAATTTCTGTGTAAGTAAAAATGTTTCTGTGATAGCTGTGTTTCTTTTATGTCTTTCTTTGAGGTTTCTATTAGTATTGTTTTGTTTTTATCTGTTCCTGTGTTTCTTATTATGTTTATGTTGTTGTTTTCTTATACGGTTAACTGCTTACTTATGATAGACAGAAAGGAAGTGTTTGAGTGTGTGGGTTTAAGTGGTCCGGAACATCTTAGAGAAGTTGTAAAAGGAGAAACTACGATCAGAATATATTATATAATAACTCTATTTTCTTTTTTTAAAAAGTGAGGAATTGAACATAATTTATGACCCAGGGATTTTGTAGTACTAACCATACAGTTAAAAAGGAAAGTAATAGACACTAGAACTAGTTTAAGCAAATGCATTGCATAAGAGTCTTTTCAAGCTGTAAACTAGTCAGTTTATCTGTACTGTAAACACCACAATAATAACTAAGTACAATTTCTCAGCTACTGTACCAATGTTCTTGATACATACACAAAACATTTAAATTTTACAATGCTGCTTAATCAATATTATAAAACAATTCTAATATCATTATACAATTGAAGGATTTAGTTATCATTCATACCAAATAAATATATAGCTTTTAACTTGAAAGGATGAGGACTATAAAGAAGTATGTCTAATTACCAAGTTTTAGATAACAAATCAGAGTACATATTGTCATAGGAGGATTTGGTGCTAATACTCTATTAACTTAATAAATAGATAAATATTCTAAACATGATTATGTTTTATTTCAAAAATTTACAAAGGAAAAAAATTAAGTATTTCAATACTTTATATGTAATCATAATATTCAAATAACACAATAAGTGTAATAGTAAATTTAGGTTAAAACTTTAAAAAGGTTGACAATAAAATACTATACAATGTATCAATTTTCCTACTTCCACTGTTTTTTTCAAAATCTCTCTCAACTCAGTAAGTGGTTTTTCTCTTGACCCTCATCTTTCCCAATACTCAGGCTATGTGCTGAGGAGTATTGAAACTCTCTGTTCCTACCTTCTCCTGAATGACACTTGGGTGCATTCTTGCCTGAATATTTAGATTTAGATTTCTTCATGCTTGATACAGGAAGATTCCTGAAACTTAGACCAGACCTGTCTCATGATACCAGCTATTGCCTGGATGCTGAGAACATGGTCTTGGATCATTTGTTTGTTGATGATCTCCTTTGAAAGCGATATTGAGACTGAGCCAGGGATTGTGAGTGGCCTGGAGAAGATCTGGTATGATCTATGGTTTGATACCAGTGGTGGGGCAAGAATGCTTGTGTCAACTTGACGACGGAATTTATGATTGTCTTCCTCATAATGTTTTTGGCCTCCCTTGCTACAGTCAGTTTGAGAGTACTGTGGATCCATTTTGTAAACCATCTCTAATTTTAGTTCATGTCCATCTAGTAAAATCCCATGTAGTGGACCCTGGGCATCCTTGGCATCACGTTTGTTGTGGAAATAGATTAAGGAAACCAATATGGACTATTAGTCAATGGATTTGGGGGATGTTTACATCACTATCAGGCCCATCATGCTCAAAGA
Source organism: Meriones unguiculatus (assembly GCF_030254825.1). Taxonomy (NCBI): domain Eukaryota; kingdom Metazoa; phylum Chordata; class Mammalia; order Rodentia; family Muridae; genus Meriones; species Meriones unguiculatus. The sequence continues at coordinate 11,225,966 of NW_026843707.1, forward strand.
TATGCCTCAGGGTGCAGCATGAATTGTGGTTTGCCAGATTTTCAACCGTGAGGGAGATCATTGTCTCCAAGACCATGACTGTTACTCATGGTCTTTGATACCTCCAGTTAGAATACTCTGAAATAAGCAGATTTAAAGCTCCAAGAGAGATGAAAAATCTGCAACCTTTTTCTTCCAATCTTTTGACTACAATTCCTTTCATTTGTATTTGCACAGATATTCTAGAATGTTTCACAACAGCTTTGCCCATTAATAGAGATAAAACCATTTAAGAAACAGAGCAATATGAATGTGAACCAGTTATAAACAAGTGAAATAATCCAAACAATTCTTTTCACTTTTCCAGTAGAAATCCAGATGTGCTATATCAATAAAAGATTAGAATGTTTATTTGTAACATAATCATTAACTTTTATTTTTCTAACATGAAATGATATTAAAATGATAGTAAAGATTTTATTCCCTTCATTTACTAATATATATATATATATAGCAACAATATGTAGAAGGGAATAATGAATTAGAAAAATAATTTTCTAGAAAAGAACTTTGACTAATTTGGGCAAACACTATTCTTTTACTAATTTTAAGATAAAAATATTCAGGTCTTTGTTCCACTTGGACTTGACTTTCATGCAGGGTGATAAATATTGATGCATTTGCATTTTTTCATAGGTAGAAATCCAGTAAGACCTGCACCATTTGTTGAAGATGCTGTCTTTTGTACACTGTATCGTTTTGGCTTATTTGACAAAAATGAAAAAGGCATAGGTGTATGGGTTTATTTCTGGGTTTTCTATTCACATTCATTGATCCACCATCGTGTTTCTATGCCAGTACCATGCAGTTTTTATAACTATTTCTCTGTAGTCCAGTTTGAGCTCAGGGATGGAGATATCTTCTGATGATCTGTTGCTGTACAGGATTGTCTTAGCAATTCTGAGTGTCTTTGTTTTCCATATTAAATTGACAATTGTTCTTTCAAGGTCTGTAAACAATTGTATTGGTGTTTTTCATTTTATCAATTACAATTTATTCACCTTTTATCCCTTCTATAGCTCTGTCTCTCCTCCCCTCCCAATCCCACTCTCCTTCCCCCATCTCCACCCATGTCCCACCAAGGCCACCAACAGGGGAGGTCCTCCTGTCCTTCCTTCTATTCCTAGTCTATCAGGACCTATCTGGAGTGGCTGCTTCTTCTTCCTTGTGGCCTTGCAAGGCTGCAGACCCCTCAGGGAGAGGTGATCAAAGAGCAGGCCAATCAGTTACAGTCCTTGTCCCCATTACTATGGAACCAACTTGGACCCTGACATTCCATGGGCTACATCTGTTCAGGGTTCTAGGTTACCTCTATAAATGGTCTTTGGTTGGAGTATCAGTCTCAGAAAAGACCCCAGTGCCCAGAGTTTTTGCTTCTGTTGCTCTCCTTGTGAAGTTCCTTTCCCCTCCAGGTCTTACTATATCCCCCTTTTTTTTCATAAAATTCCCTGCACTAGGCCAAAAGTCTGGCTCTAAATCTCAGAATCTGCTCTGATACCTTGCAGTGTAGGGCTCGTCTGTGGAAGGTTACTCACTTGTTCCCTTATTTCTCCCTTTTCTGATGTCCATCCTCTTTTACATTTTGAATGTGGATTGAACAACTCAGCCAGAGTGTTCTTTCTTGATTAGTTTCTTTAGGTGTAGAGATTTTAGTATGTTTATCCAATATTTTATGTCTAATACCACTTATGAGTGAGTATACGCCACATGTTTCTTTCTGATACTGGGATGCCTCCCTCAGAATGATCTTTTCCAGTTCCCACCATTTACCTGCAAATTTCATGATTCCTTGTTTTTGACTGCGGAATAATATTCCATGGTGAATATGTACCACAATTTCTGTATCCATTTCTCCACTGAGGGGCATCTGGGTTGTTTCCTGGCTCTTAAGAATAAACCTGCTACAAACATGGTTTGGCAAATGTCCATTTTGTATACTTGAGCATCTTCTGGATATATGTCTATGTGTGTCATACCGGGATCTTGAAGAAAAGATACTCCTAATTGTCTGAAAACATGCCAGATTAATTTCCAAAGTGGTTGTAAAAGTTTGCATTCCCACTAGTAGTGGAGTAGGTTTCCCCTAACTCCAATCTTCTCCAGCATGCGTTGTCAATTGAATTTTTGATCTTAGCCATTCTGATGGTTGTTAGGTGAAATCTCAGGGCTGATTTGATTAACATTTCCCTGATGACCAAAGACATGATGGGAATTACATTGAATCTCTTCATTGCTCTTGGTAGGATGGCCATTTTCCCTTCTTAATCCTACGGATGCATGAGCATGGGAATTCTTTCCATCTTCGGATATCTTCCTCAGTTTCTTTCTTCAGAGACTTGAAGTTTTTCTCATACCAGTCTTTCACAAGCTTGATTAGGGTCACCCAAGCTACTTCATGTTATTAGTGGCTATTTTAAAGGGTGTTTCCCTCCTAATTTCTTTCTCAGCCCTTTGGAATTTCCTATATGGGAGGGCTACTGATTTTTTTGAGTTAATTTTGTATACAGCCACATTGCTGAAAGTGATATCAGCTGAAGTTGCTCTCTAGTTAAATATTTGCCGTCACTCATGTATACTGTTATATCATCTGCAAAAAGCAATACTTTGATTTCTCCCTTTCTGATTTGGATCCTAATGATCTCCTTTAGTTGTCTTATTGCTCTAGCTTTGACTACAAGTAATCTCTCTTAGAGATATGGAGGGAGTGGGCAGCCTTGCCCTGTCCCTGTGTTCAGTAGGATTGATTTATATTCCTCTCCATTTTGAGTCATGGTCCAAATCCAGGCAGAGTGCATGGAATCTTTTGAAATTAGGGGGAGATAAGAAGTCTTAGAGGGTACAGGAGCTTCATGAGGAGAACAACAGATAACAAAATTCTGGCCAGATATGTATTTTCTCAGACTGATACGCCAACAAAGGACCATGCATTGAGATACCCTAGAACACCCAGAACCTGTGCACAGCTATAGCCCATGGCAAGTCAGTATCCAAGTGGGTTTCCTAGTAATAGAAACAAGGACTGTCTCTGACATGAACTCAGAGATTGGCTCTTTGGTCACCTCCCCCTGAGGGAGGATCAGTCTTACCAGGCCACAGAGGGAAACAATGCTGCCACTCCTGATGAGACCTGATAGGCTAGGTTCAGATGGAAGGGGAAGGGGACCTCCCTTATGAGAAGACTAATGAAGTTTCCTAGTCTTTGGGAGGGAGGTGCCTACAGCTGGGATTCAAAGTGAATAAACTAATTTATAAAAACATACATAAATTTTTAAAAGTAAAAAAAATGAAAAGATAAATATTATTTTCTTCTTTGTTTTTATTGACATATATATATTGATATTTAATATCATGTATTTCATATATCCATATATATATTTTGATGTATATAACATTGGATGTCATGAAACTCACCTTGTAAAACAGGATAACCTTGAACTTCCAAGGTCCTATCGGCCTCTTCCTTCCAAGTGTTGAGATTAAGAATCTCTAAAATCTTTAATATATATGATCCTTAATATGAACTCTCTGAACTGAACTGCAAAATATGTTTTTACAATGATAGGAGTGGAAGCATATGCTCACACATGTTAGCCAAGTGCTGTACCACTATCCTACACATTTTAAATAAATATACTTAAATAAATACAACATAAATATTCAGGCAAGCAAAACCTGGTAAAAAATAGATTCCCTGAATTTGTAGCTTTCCATCATCTTGAATTCAACAATTTTTTAAATTTGTTTTCATGATCCTCTGTCGGCTAAACCAAATCAGTTAACGACTTCTTTCAGTTAAGCACCAGTATTTCTTTACAATGACTATGATGATTATCCTCTTTTAAGTCTACATAATAACAAACTTGCAAATAGTGATGTTCTTATCTCATGAGAGTTCAAAAGTGACTTAACAAGGTTAGCAAGAAGTGGAACTTATAGCTTGTTTGTTTTTCTTTACCTCCAAAGTTCTTGTAGAGAAGTAAATATTCACAAAAATTAAAGATTATTGAAAGAAGTAAATAAAAGAGTCTGAGAAGACAGGTGATTCATGTTTACTAAAATATAGCCGAGTTAGGTTTTTCAATAAAAGTTTTTGTCATGAACAAAGATCATTTAGTGCATTACAGTGAAACTTCTTATCCAGCTAGATCTTTTGTATAGGTTCTTAGTTTGACAGATAATATAATTTTAAAAAAATGTACTAATCATTGAACTGGAAAGCTTCTTATTGAATATGGAGAAAAAACATAATTCAAACATGCTGAATATATCAACAATTGATGAGGAAAGCAATTTGCAAGAGAAGAAAGAATAAAAGTATAATTTCTGAGCTAGAAAAAAAAAAACTTGTAAACTCAGCTGTGAAATGAAATAATTCCATTGAGTGAGCCAGGCCAAAAAACAAAACAAAACAAATCAAAACAAAACAAAACAAAACAAAAAGTCCCAACTGTGGGAATCAGCAAGATTTAGGATTTTGGCCTTTGTAAAGAAAAGAGAGGTTGGAATAAAAGAAAAAGGTTTTATGAAAGCCAAAAGATTTAGCCTTGAGTATTTAGGCAACTGCCTCAGACAAGGAGGTTTGGGGTCTATACTTATATTTAGTTATGTAAAGAGATTCTTTTTTTATGCCTTAAAGTTTCATTTTTATTTATTTGTGTATCAGGGTATCATTATGTATACCACAAATGTATAGAAACTCAATGATGCTGATGGGTATATGACTCCCTGGAATTGGTAATACAGACAGCAGTAAGCTGCCAATGTGATAAGTTGGGAACTGAACACAAGTCCTCTATACAACATTAAATGCAATTAACCGTTGAGCTCTATGTCCAGCCTCATTTCTATCAGTGACTGATCACGTCACAAAAACTATGTTTTTTACACTAAATACATTATTATTATTATTATTATTTCATACAATTTATTCAATCTGTAAACCAGCTGTGGTCCATATCCTCATCTCTCCCCAACGCACCTTCCCTCACTCTTCTCCTTTTATGCCCTTCCTCTAGTCCACTGATAAGGGAGTTTCTCCTCCCCTTAAATCTGACCTTACCCTATCAGATCTTTTCAGGGCTGGTGCATTGTCTCCCTCTGTGGCCTTGCAAAGCTGCATCATGCAGGGGGATGTGTTCAAAGAGTATGCCATTGAGTTCATGCCAGAAAAGGAGCTATGGGCTGCCTTCCTGAAATATCTTTTTTCATCCTAAAAAAGAATATATATATATATATATATATATATATATATATATATATATATATATTTATATATTTATATAATATTAAGGAAATAGAAGCTGTCATCCAAAATCACCCATGCAAAAAAAATGGCCAGGGCCAGATGGTTTTAGGGCAGAATTCTCCCAAACATTCAAAGAAGTGCTAACACCAGTACTCTTAAAACTATTCCACAAAATAGAAACAGAAGCAAAACTTCCCAACTCATTCTATGAAGCCACAGTCACCTTGGTACCTAAACCTCACAAAGACCCAACAAAGAAAGATAATTTCAGGCCAATCTCCCTCATGAACATTGATGCAAACTATTCAACAAAATACTTAACAACCGAACCCATGAACACATCAAAGATACCATCCACTATGACCAAGTAGGTTTCATCCCAGGTATGCAGGGGTGGTTCAATATACGGAAATCCATCAATGTGATCCACCACATGAAAAAAAAATTGAAGAAAAAAACCACATGACCGTCTCCTTAGATGCTGAAAAGCCATTTGACAAAATCCAGCATCCATTTATGTTTAAAGTCTTGGAGAGATCAGGGATACAAGGCACATACCTGAACACAGTAAAGGCAATTACTATACAGCAAGCCTATAGCCAATATCAAACTCAATGGAGAGAAAATTAAATCATTTCCACTGAAATCAGGGACAAGGCAAGGCTGCCCACTCTCTCCATATCTCTTCAACATTGTTCTGGAAGTACTTGATAGAACAATATGGCAATTGAAGGAGATCAAGGGGATACAAATTAGAAAGGAAGATGTCAAACTATCACTATTTGCAGATGATATGATAGAATACCTGAGTAACCACAAAAATTCCAGTAAAGATCTCCTACAGCTGACTAACACATTCAGCAAAGTGGCAGGTTATAAATCTAACTAAAAAAAGTAAAATAAAATGAGCACCCCTCCTGTATACAGTAGACAAAAGAGCTGAGAATGAAATTAGGGAAACAACACAGTTCACAATAACCACAAAGGACAAAAAGTACCTTGGTGTGAACCTAAAAAGCTAGTCAAAGACTTGTATGAAAAAATTTCAGTATATGAAGGAAGAATTAGAAGAATATATCAGCAGATGGAAAGTTCTCCCATGCTCAGGGCTTAGCACGATTAATATAGTAAAAATGCACATCTTACCAAAAGCAATCTACAGATTCAGTGCAGTTCCCATCAAATAACCAACACAATTCTTTACAGGCCTTTAAAGAAAAATTTTCACCTTCATATGGAACAACAAGAAAACCAAAATTACTAAAACAATTCTCTACAATAAAAGATCTTTAGGGGTTAATACTATCCCTAATCTCAAGCTGTAATATACAGCAACAATACTAAAAACTGTGTGGTACAGGAATTGAAACAGACTGGTGGATCAATGGAATCAAATAGAAGACACTGACATAAATCCATACACTTAAGGACACCTGATATTTGACAAAGATGTCAAAAACATTCAATGGAAAACAAAACAAAACAACAACAACAACAAAAAAAAAAAACAGGACCTTCAACAAATGGTGCTATTCTAACTGGATGCCTACAATATAAAAAAATTCAAATAGATCCATATTTACCATCCTGCACAAAACTAAAGTCCAAGTGGATCAAAGACATCAAAATAAAACCAGAGACACTAAACCACTTTAAAAAAAAATTGGGGAAGAACCTTAAACTCATTGGCACAGGAGACACCTTCCTGAACTAAACACCAACAGCACAGACTCTAAGAACAGCAATCAATAAATGAGACCTCCTGAAACTGAAAAGCTTCTGTAAAGCAAAGGACCCTGTCATCAGAACAAAACGACTGCCTACAGATTGGGAAAAGATGTTCACCAACCCTATTTCTGACAGAGGACTAATATATCCTGTATACACAAAGAACTGAAGAAGTTAAACAACAACAAATCAAGTAATGCAATTAAGAAATGGAGTACGGAGCTAAATAGAGAATTCTAAATGGAGGAATATCAAATGGCAGAGAAAAAGTTAGAGAAATATTCAATTTACTTAGTCATAATGAAATGCAAATCAAAATGACCCTAAGATTTCACCTTACACCCATCAGAATGGCTAAGATCAAAAACTCAAGTGAGAACAATATGCTGGAGGTTGTGGAGAAAGAGGAACCCTTCTCCACTGCTGGTGGGAATGTAAACATGTATAACTACTCTTGAAAACAATTTGGCAGTTTCCCAAACAACTAGGAATAGGGTTTCCTCAAAATTCAGCTACACCACTCCTAGGCATATACCCAAAATAGCCTCAAGTACACAATAAGGACCTGAGGTCCTCCATGTTTGTAGCAGGTTGACTTGTAATACCCAGAAGCTGGAAACAGCCCAGGTGCCACTCCACGGAGGAATGGATAGAGAAATTGTGGTTCATCTACAGAATGGAATATTACTTAGCATTACAAAACAATGAAATCATAAAATTTGTAATAAACTGTGAGATCTGGAAAAGATCATCCTGAGTGAGGTATCCCAGAAGCAAAAAGACACACAGGGTATATACTGACACATAATTGGATATTAGACATAAAATATAGATCACACCTACTAAAATCTGTACACCTAAAGAAACTAATCAAGAAGGAGGTCTCGGGGTAAATGCTCAAACCCCATACAGCAAGGCAAAGAGGATGAACATCAGAAGAAGGAGAAAACAGGGAAGTGTATGGGAGCCTGCTACAGAGGACCTGTGACATGCTCTATCATGGCAGATATCAAAGCAGACTCTTAGTTTTATGGCCAACTTTTGGGCAGAGTGCAGGGAAATTCATGAAAGAAGTAGGAAATAATAAGACCTGGAGGAGAAAGGAGCTCCACAAGTAGAACAACAGAACGAAAAAATCTGGGCACAGTGGTCTTTTTTCAGACCAAAACCATTGATGGAGATAAACTAGAATCCCTGCACAGATGTTGCAAATGGCAGTTCAGTTTCCACGTGGGTCCCATAGTAATGGCAACAGGGACTGTCTCTGACATGAACAGATAGGCCTGTTCTTTGATCACCTGCCTCTGAGTGGGGAGCTACTTCACCAGGCCACAGCAGAAGACATTGCAACTACTCCTGATGAGATCTGATAGACTAGGATCAGAAGGAAGAAGAGGAAGACCTCCCTTATCAGTGGACTTGGAGAGGGGCATGTGTGGAGAAGCGGGAGGGACGGTGGGATTGGAAGGGTAGGAGGGAGGAGGCCAAGGGTTGTTACAAAATGAATAAAGTATAATTAATTGAAATGGAAAAAGCAGAGTCTGAACAGATAAAAATCCAATATCTAAATGAAGCAGTCATTGTAGCAAAACAAATCTCTACCATTAAAGATGATGAATAAAACATTTAAAATAAAATGATAGTGAATAATTCAAAAAATTGGTTTGTATGCAGGCATTCCTACAGGGAATTTTTTCAATCATTGGTTAATGGAAGAGGGCCCATAAGTGTTGCATAAGGAACATTGTTCAGCCATGAATGGTGTGGACCCTTGTGACTCCAGCACCTGAGATTTCAGAAACAGGCTGATCTCTGTGAATTTGAGGACAGCCTAGTCTACACAGTAAGTCCAGGGCACTCAAGGCTATTAATCATAATCCTGTCTTGAAAGCCCCCAAACCAAAAGCACACAAATATAAAAGTTACTCTATAAAGAACAAGCCATTCCTGATGACACCTAATTGACTAGGATTAAAAGGGAGAAAAAAAAGACCTCTGCTTTTCTGGTCTAGTCTGTTTGGTGATCTGTAGGCCTCCTGTATATTTATGGACATCTCTTTCCTTAAGTTGAAAATTTTTCTTCTATGATTTTCTTGAAAATATTTTCTGGACCTCGGAGCCTGGAGTCTTCTTTTCAATAAATTCCTCTTATTGCTAGATTTCATCTTTTCATGGTGTCCTTGATTTCTTGGATATTTTGTGTTTTGAACTTTTCTGATTTTACTTTTTCTTTGAGAGAAGTATCAATTTCTACGAGTGTATCTTTAGCTCCATAGATTCTCCCTTCCATCTCTTGTATTCTGTTGGTGATGCTTACCCCTGTGGTTCCTGAACTTTTCTCCAAGTTCTCCTCCAGCTCCATGGTTTTCTCAGTTTGTGTTTTCTTTATTGATTCTAATTCTTTTTCCATGCCTTGCACCATTTCTTTCATCTGTTTGAATGTTGATTCCTGACTCTCTATGATGGTCTCTATTATTTTGTTAATTTCCTTTCTATATGCCACTAATTTTATCTCTACTTGTGTCTCTATTTTTTTGGCTATGTTTGCCAGTGTTTCATTAAGAAATTTGTCTATTTCTTCTTTCTTTACCTCCAATTGACTGGCCAAGTCTTTGAAAGATTTGTTCATTTCCTCTTTAACTGACTGAATTTGCATGGTTATTGTTCTAAGAGAGTTGTTTGTTTCCTCTTTATGGGCCTCAAATAATAGGGTACACATAGCTTTTCCTGTGTTTCTGATGAATTGGTGTATCCATCAATTTGGGAGGTTGCTGTTGAAGTCATGATGTCCTGATTTAAGTTGGGAGTGTTCTTTCGCTGACCACTATCTATTGGCTTATCTGAAACCTTCCCTGTTTATTTTTTGGGTTCTGCAGTTCAGACTGGTACTGTCTCTCTCTAGTGTCTGGAGAGTTCTTCAGAAAGCTGAGAGCAGTCCCATGTCCTCAGCATGTGCTGAGGACTAGCTCTACCTGTGAGAGAAAAGTAAGCAGACACAAACGGGGCAAATGCAGGCAGGCCTTATGTGTATATGTGTGTGTGTGTGTGTGTGTTTGTGTGTGTGTGTGTGTAAGTCTGCATGGAAGTATGTCTCAAGGGACAGAGTGATAGATAATATTGAACCTTTAAGTATGTGGGAGGGGCTCTGCACTGTATATGTAGCAGGCACTACTTATGGTCCCAGTGCAATTTCAGGCATTAACTGCCTTAACTCCTCAATTGGACACACAGAGCAGGCTCTTCTTTGTCCCAAGTGACCCTGTGTTTCCCAAAGTGGGTATGTGGGTGGGAGGTGTTTGGTGCCTGGCTTCTGTTTTAGAAAGACCCTGGATCTGGGGCTCTGCAGATTCTCAAGGGTGAAATCTCTCTCAGGCAGGTCACTGGTCAGGGAAAGGGGTATCTGGGCTCTCTGCCCTCTGGTTTGGCCCTGTTTGTTTGATGTGTTCTGCCAGCTCAGTGCTGCTGCCACTGAAGGTTAGGAAATTCTGCTGCAGCTGGAGAGCAGGATGCCAGGCCAGATGTTTTCTGCTAAGGCCTGGGGGGCCCTCCACTGTACTCTCCAAACTTGGGATGCCCAGCACTGGTGTGCTTAGATTTTATGGCAGGTCTGCTTGGTTTTGGTGGGTATCTAGTATAATATCTGTCAGTGAGGGATTGGACAGGCCGTGCAGTCAGGGTCTGAGTGACCCTACGGGGCCAGTATTTTGGCTAACAGATCTAGGACTCTGGGATGAAGGTGCCACAGGTCTGGACTAGCAGTGCAGGGACCTCGATGTCGCAAATATATCTGGGCATAGGGTTGTTTTCTGAAACAGTTTCTCCAAACAAGGACCATGTATGGATATAACTTAGAACATTTGCTCAGAGGAAGCTCATGGTAGCTCAATAACCAATTGGTTTCCCATAGTAAGGGAAACAGGGACCATCTCTGACAGGAAATCAATGGTAGGCTTTTTGACCTCCCGACTCCCCAAGGGAGGAACAGTCCTGCAAGGCCACAGAGGAGGACTTTGAAGCCAGTCCTGAAGATACCTGATAAAACAGGGCCAGATGAAATGGGAGTAGGTCCTCCCCAATCCTTGGACTTCTAAAGGATCAGGGAGAAGCTAAGGGAGGGAGGGTGGGATTACTAGGGAATAAGGGAATGGGATGTAGCTGGGATAGTGTTAATAAAATGTAACTAATAATAATAAAAAAAATAATAAAATTAAATCTTTACAAACAAAGAGCCAGTTAATGAATGCCAAAACTCAAAAAAAAAAAAGTATTATTCATTCATGGGACTTTCAAAATCAAATTTCTCTTTTTGAATGGTACTATATTTTCTTGAGTTAGAAATTGTATTTTGTTATTACTGTATTTCTGGAAATGTCTTTTCAAATGATGGAACATTCACTAAACTTTACAGACATTATGCAAATGATATGTTTCAGAAAGAATCATGAATCTACTTTTACCAGTTTGAAGTTAAAATCTTCAAGTGGGAACATGATCATGTGGGAAGAAGTCCATTCAGGGTGAATCTGAAATTTACCTAAGACATGTGTGAATTCAAAACCTATCCATTGTTTCCAGGCTAGCATGTGAAGGTTTTCATACATGTTGAAACCATAGGGTGTTGCCTTGAGATTGGTACTGTGGGCCTGCTTTCCTGTGTCATGTTTGGCATTTATTATGCTTATTTTGTCTCAGAGCTCTTCAGTCTTCCAATGCACTTGGCTGTTATGTCTGTGAATAATCTACTCTATTAAAGCATATTTGTCAGTTCCAGCTTAACTGTGTCTCTGTATAATATTAATATTAAAAGGTTTCTCCCTCCTCAACAAACTTCCACCATTCCAATTATACAAGAAGCTGAGATGTATCACTGGAGTTCTTAGTGGTATTCAATTGAGAAATAGTCAAAAAAAAAAAAAAGCAGACTTCCCATATCAGTGGACTTGAGGTGTGGCATGCATGCAGAGGGTGGAAGAAGGGGGGGGGGGGGGACTGGGACAGGAGGAGGGAGGAAAGCACAGGAAGGATACAAAGTGAATAAAGTGTAACTAATAAAAAATTAAAATAGACCTTCCAAAAAACAAATAAATAAACTGTAGTTAATAAAAATTTAATTAGAAAAGGACTAATATCCAGAATATGTAATAAACTCTAGAGGTCATCTTCAGTGCAAGCCTTTCCGTATTACACCATGAGCATCTTTCTTAACACATGTTGACGGCCATTTAATGACTGACCATAACAGGGAAATGTGAGAAAAGATACTTCACCATACACTCTTCTCCATAGAAGAGTACAGTCTTTGAATGTGACTCTATATCAAATTATGGGTTTCGTCCAACAGTTTTTACAGATAGAAAAGCAACTGTAAATATATATCAGAAGTAAAACATCTAACAATGAAATCTGGGTAATGGGTGTCTGGATGAAAATATTGCAACTGGAAAAAAAAAAAAGGAACAAGCAAATAAGCATCATTCTTCTGTCCTGTCTGCATCATCACCTGCTTCGAGGTTCTTGCCTTGGTTTCTCTCAGCTGATTGTTACCCAGTATATATATATATATATATATATATATATATATATATATATATATATATAAATTCAATTCTTTCAGCCCAATGCTGCTTTTGGTCATGACTGTTTCAAGGAAATGGACCCCAAATGAAGACAGCAAATGACATTTATTCATTCAATATTTAAAGAATTTATTTTTCTGAGGTCCAGAACTCAAATTCGAATTTTTGTGTCAGCAGGACTTATTATATGTAGGCGACTAATGGGACAAGTTGAGTTGTCAGATAGCCAACGATCAATGCATTTATGATGATATTCATGAAGGCAAGGTAGTATACGAATCTTACTGCCTTGTTTATACCTTGTAATACAAATACTACACTGGTTTAATTTATCATGTTTACAAAAATCTCTTAGTTTTAAAGCGTTAATCTGTTGTTTGCTAAGTCCATTATGGTGGTTATTATGAACATGATTGAAGATGGTAAAATGAGGCAAAGATGGCAAAGAATCACTATCATCAGAAATTTCTGGATCGGTAACATGCCTTCCCTGTCTGGCCTCAGAGGGTGGGTGAGGTAGTATAAGTAAGTCGTTAGTGTCTTCACTTTGTGAGCTAGCTGATGAATTTATATTATTGACTACAGCATTGTCACTAGCCACAGGAGTAGGTAAAGTATGCCGATTGAATCTTAAATTGGAAAATGGTAAGGAATTTGTGATAGAATTACGGGTAGAACTGGAAATATCGCTCTCACCAGAATGAACTCTTCTATTATTTTCACTTGATGGTGAGTCAAAATCTTCTAACTGAATCGCAATGCAATTGTCATCGAGTATCTCAAAAACTCCTCTCTTGATGTACCCTGATGGTCCAAAAGGAGATGCAGCCACTGTAAAATCTAAACTAGTATTTGCGGTTTGATCAACAGAAATTATTTCAGAATCCTCTATACCTGTCTGATTAGGACAGGAAGAGGTGTTTGTGTTTTCTTCTTGATCAGTTTCCACAGAGACAAATTGAATTGGCTTTACAGCTGTAGACTGACTGTTATGATCAGTGTTCTCTGTCGATATGTGTTCTATCGTTGGAGAAGATGTTCTTTGCAAATCAGATATAGACAAATCATCTCGCAATTGCAAACCTGTGTGACCATTAGAACCAAGGGAAGACTCATCCATCCTATGATGTGACTGTGTTTCAGACAATACATGATGACCAGCTCTCATATCCTGAGTATGTGGAAGTGGCCTACTTCCTGTTGTTTCTCCAACTATCAGAACTTCTGGACTCTCACTTCTGGTGATTCTATCTTTAATACATGGCCCTTTGATTAAAACATCAGTTATATCTTCCTCTGGTGAGAAAGGAATTACACAGGTTGACTCAGGTCGTTGATGTTCCACTTCATTCTGGCTTTTCCTATTACAGTCATGGTAGGTATGTTCTGAAGGTAGTTCATGGTCAATTTGAGGACTTGTATTCCCATCATTAAAGGTAAATCTCATCTCTCCAGTGATGTCATTATTCTTTGGTTTGCACTGAATTTTTCTTGCCCCAAGCCCCCACTCCAGTATTTTTCTTTGTGTTATACATTCAGATTGTTGAAAAGAGGTAATCTGGACTCTGTCAGAATCACCACTAGGCACAACATGTGAAGTGCTGGCTTCACCTGTAAACATAAAACAGAAGTTAATCAAAATCAACTCTCAAAATTAGAATGCATACTTCTTACACACTGCTTCAAAAATAAATAAAATAACCCCAAAGATTCTGATATTTTAATCTGAATTTGTGTCATATTTCACATAGAATCAATAAAAGTCAAAAATGAAAAACATAAAAATCAAAATTTACATACAGAGTTCAAATTTGCCTTTGAAATAACCTATGTTGTTCTAGATATGTTTATGAAAATTTAAAGTGAATCAGAAGACATTTCCACTCAGTTTCAGAATCTCCTATATCACCTTCTAGAGTAATCTATTCTATTATATTAATATAACCAGCAACATGATACTTAAAATTTTAAAAAGATTTTTTTATCTTTCACTCATATTAAGGACATATATATGTATCTGTGTGAGCATATATCAAATGTGTACAAATATTGTTAAAGCACTAAGGAATCAGATTCCTGAGATCTCCAATCCTAGACACATAACTGAAAGGGGGAATAGAAATTGGACATAGTTCCTGTCCAAGAACACAAGGTGATCTTCACTTATATTTTAAAAATTACTTATAACTTCGGGGGTGGGGAGACCAAAGAGCCAGTCATCGAGTTCCTGTTAGAAATAGTCCCTGTTCCCCTCACTTTGGGAAACCAATTGGTTACTGAGCTACCACAGGCTACATCTGAGTGGAGGTTCTAGGTTATATCCATACATGGTCCTTGGTTGAATGTCAGTCTCAGAAAAGACCCTGTGCCCAGATATATTTGGTCCTTGTGGAGCTCCTATCCTTTCCCCATCAGATTAACTCCCCTTCTTTCTTATGATTCCCTGTACTCTGCCAAAGGGTTGGTCATGAGTCTTTGCTTTGAAAACACTGCTAGTTAGTCTTTCAGATGCGCTCAGTAGACTCCTGTCATACGTTCATGGAGCAGTCCTGTTAGGCCACAGAGGAGGGCTTTGCAGCCAGTCCTGAAGATACCTGATAAAACAGGATCAGATGAATGGGGAGGAGGTCCCCCCTATCAGTGGACTTGGAAAGGGGCATGGCGGAGACGAGGGAGGGAGGGAGGGAGGGACTGGGAGGGAATGAGGGATCGGGACATGGCTGGGATACAGAGTTAATAAAATGTAACTGATAAAAAAAATAAAATAAAATGAAATAAATAATAATAAAATAAAAAAAAACAAGAAAAACAAAAGTGACACAAAAAAATTACTTATAACTTAAAAAGTAACTTATAACTTAAAACAAATTCTACACAGGGTGTAATATGAGTCTCAAAATTCAAATTTTTTGTTTTAAAAATACTTTTAGTCTATAACTTTATTTTTAATCTCATGAATTGCAAAAAATAAAACACGATAGTGGACATTTATTATACAGTAATTTTTATTATTCAACCCTGAGAAAGAAAGACTAATTCTTGTTAGACCAATTTTGGTAGGTTTTTTCAGTGAAGAACACACACCTGTTTGTATTAGGTGGGAATCTGTGTGTTAAAATCATTGAAAGCACACTTAACCTTGTAAAACTGTATAGAATTAAACATACACAAACACACACACACACACACACACAGATATAATTACCCATTATCACTACCAAAATTTTTCTGAGGATATTAACAGATGTCCTTTGGGGAGGAGATTAGAATTATGCCAAATTTCATTTGTTGATATACAGTGTTTTGTATGACTTCTGTAAAGAAGAAATAGAAGTGACAAACAAATACATGGAAAAATGGTAAATATCATTTGCCACCTTAGATGTAAGTGAGTGCATATCAAGATTCCATTGCAGTGCTCTCTCAATGATTGACAGTCTTTTACTACCATAATTGTTATTATTATAGCAAACAGTTTACAATTTACAACCAAGAAAAAATAAAATAATAGTGTTTTGAGAATATTCCTTGTTGTAAAAACCTTAAAAAAAGACTTTTAGTTTGCAACGTAAAACTTCAATCCCAACTAAATGTTTGTTCTGCTAAATTATAGAAAATATTAGTTTTGTTTAATGTAAGATGCTCAAAAAACTCATACAGAAATTTTAACAATGTTGAATTTGGAGTATTCAGAGGTCACTGACATCTAGTTGAATCATTAAATCTTGGAAGCCCTTGGCTCCTCCTTCCTTTTCTTTACTGAGACATATTACAAAACTTGAGTATTTCAGGTTCACCTGTTTGATACTCATGTGTTTTTTTTTTAAATATTGACTCAGATTGTAGATATCTCATTTGCTTTTTTATTATTTGCCATATATTCTCCAGCAATAACTTTGCCAAACATTAGTGCTCCATGCATTTAAAATTTTATGATGCACCACTCCACTGATATTGGATCAGTTTAAATTACTGTGATGTAATGTAAGACAGTTGTTCACTCTCTGCCAAATTTTAGTAATAAAAGAAAGATGTTAGCCTGAATCTTAAAAAAATTCCAATAGGCACATCCTACAAGTGATTGTCTACACCTATTATCATCAAGTGGAACAATGTCATAAAGGAACTCCAAAATAGAGAGCCATTATGTAACAGTGCTTTGAAATTTTGCTTCAAAAACAGTAATAACAAGGGGCCAAGAGGATAGCAGATCATGCCATGTCAAGGTTTGGTATTGTTCCCAAGGTCTAACAGGTATAGCAGGAAATCTTTTCTCCAGTACAGTGAGTGGTGACAGGAAAACATGGTGGTCAGCAGCAAGAAAAGTAACAAGTTCATTTTGAAAGGCTCATTGTTAATTGGGGTTAATTCTAGTGTGAAGTGACTACAACTGAGATGTTTGGAAATGGAGCTCAAGATGAAGTGTCTCAGAAAATTTACACAGCATACACAATAGCAGAAAAATTTCAGGGTAGATGTATAGAAGAGAGAAGAACCCCTGTGATAGCTGTATTAACAAAGGGAAGGATAAAGGCCAAAGGAAAGAGTAGCAAGAGACAAAACAGAGGTAAAAACCCACAGAACCCTTCACATATCACAACACAGATTTAAAATGCAACAAAACAGATATTTCAGGATTTACATACCTTAGAAAAACCCCAGAGAATCTTTGTTTTCAGTATTTTATTGGAAGAGTTGCAAGAATATATATCCAGCATGGTTGCTACAACAAAACTGCATAAAGACCTCACCAGTACACATACAAATAGGGTTACAGTAACTCATAAGATTCCCCACTCCTAGATGAAGAGTTATAAGCAGTGGATGGTAAGAGTGTATAAGTAGGGAGTTTCCTCCAAAGAACAGAGAGGTTATCCATTCCACAAAGTAGCCAGCCTTAGACACATATAAACATGAGCTACAGTAAATTTACTCAGTAGTCATTACATTTGTATATTACATTATTGAAAGGAGGGGCCATGGTTTGAGAAGTTAGAGATAGATGGGAGGACGTTCAGGTGAGAGAGAGAGATTGAAATGACCAATGCAGCCACTCCTGATTAGACCAGATAGACTAGGATAGACTAGGATCAGAGGGAATGGGAGGAAGACCTCCCTTATCAGTGGACTGTGGGAGGGGTGCAGGTGGGGAAGAGGGAGAGACAGTGGGATTGGGAGGGGCGGAGGGAGGAGGGTACAGAGGTGATACAATGTGAATAAACTGTAATTAATAAAAATAAAAATAATTTAGAAAGATATAACTTCCTAATAAAGATCTATAATGATATATAAAAAGAAATGATGTAAATACAGTGTACTCATGTATAAAATTGTAAAAAGAAAACATAATATGCCTACAAACAGTTTTTAAACAAGGACCAGACTAGTGCTGATGTAGTAACAAGATGATTCAGAGACAAAAGAAATTTCCACCATTATCAGTGGATTTGGGAGTGGCTTGGAAGTATATGGGTTAGGGAGGGGATGAGGGAATATGCTAATATTGGCTACAAAGTGAATAAGCTGTACTTTATAAAAAATAAATGAATTTAAACAAAATAAAGTAGTCTACAAAAAGTTTAAGCAAAATTGACAAGACTCCTGCTGATGCAGTAACAAGGTGAATCAGAGAGAAAGGAAGATTTCTTCCTTGACAGTCCACTGTGGAAACCCAAAGCAAGTGTCCTGCAAGTATTCTTTGAATCCTGGCATGCAGAATAATTTTACTGGGAGAAAAAATGCTTAAAAGCAGCAGCACAGTGTTCCATTCAGAGGAAATCTAGTCTGCCCTAGGCTAGAGTGAGACTCACTAACACCTCAGCAGAGGGATGAGCAGAAGCAACTGTACAAAGATTCTATATAGCCAAACTCCAGCCAAGGAAAGCTTTATTGATTGTCTTTTCTCCTACGTAGAGACCTAAGGACACCTTTAGTTATAAAACCTCTTCCTAACTGATTGATCACATCATCTATTTGCAAGAGAAATAGCAGAAAGGGGAACATGAGGGGAATATTTGTGATATTTTACTGTGCAAGATAGGTCAACGGCCACATTCTTATATCTCATGGCCAAGGTACTCAAATGGACATTTAATGAATACTCCAGATATGATAGTGTATATTAGTTTTGTATTTCAAGTTAAATTATTATATAATATACATTTTCCATGGAATTATTTCTAGGCTTGTCTAACATGATTTTGATAATACGTGTGATCTTCAAAATATATCACTAATATAGAGGCAAAAAAATGAAGTAAGTTCCATATAGATTTAAATCATTTACATATGTCTTCTGGATGATGTGTTTTAAACAGACTTTCTGTCATAATGAAATAACTTAAAGCCTATAAAATTAACTTACATAATGTACTACAGAAGTCAGTCTACTTTTCAGCGTTGGTAGAAAGGTAAAAAAGAAAGGGAAAGTGGTTTAAAATAATTGGTAAGCATTTCAGAACGGAAATGGTAAACATATGGAACTATTTTGATGTGGCATGATTTTTAAAATCCCAAATTAGTGCTGATCCTTAAAGACACAAAGAAAAAGTAAAATTTTCTTTGATTCATGCAATACTCAGAATCCTAGACAAATCAGTGTATTTTAAATTAATGCAAAATGCTGTTGCTTATATGTAATATCGAGTTGGGCTCTTTTCTCAGATAATGTGTTGTTAGTAGGTTTCGTTTTTTTTTTTTTTTTTGGTGTTTGTTTCGTTTATTTTAGTTGGGTTGGGTTATTGGATTTGGATGTTGTTGTTGTTTCTGTTTTTCTGGCTTATTTCTTTATTTATTTATTTATTTATTTATTTTTGGTCAACCTAACTCAATCTAGAGTCATCTGTGGATGAACTACAGCTGTAAAAATGCATCCATTTTATTGGCCTGTAGGCAGGTTTGTTGTACAAATGCCTGTTCAGTGATTGATGTGAGAGAGCTAGTTCAATGTTGTTGCTGCCACACCTGGGAGAAAAGGATAGTATGGTGTAAGGCAACAGGCTGAGCATGTCAGGAGAGCAAACCAGTAAGTAGTATTCTCTAACATCTCTTCTTCATTTCCTGCCTGCAGGTTTGTTCCTCGAGTTCTGCCTCTAAATTCTCTTCAGGGCGGATTATAGTTTACAACATAATACTGTAAATTAAAGTATACTTTATTATAAAATTACATGAACCTCTTTCTCCCCAATTTAATTTTGATTATGGTGTTTCACTAAGGAAATAAACTAAGACATATAATAATAGATAATATTTCTCTTTAACTACTAAGTAAGGCATAAGAAAGACAAGAGACAGACCTTCAGTGATGCATCTCATTAATATTTGAGCAAAATAATATCAGGGATGAGGGCATGTTCAGAGAATACATATTGGCAGGATTTTCCATATCATTCTCAATGTTTTGTTGATTTGGAGTTGAAATAAATTAACTATCATACAAAATCAATATGCTGGGTCTACAATAGTATATATAAGTGTATGCTACAAAACCTAAATTTATATTGTATGATCTAGGGACTTAATATAATACTATTTTCAAGTAGAAAACTTTTAATAATCCTTGGCACTAGAGTAAAAATTCGTATTTCACATTGTGAAGAAAAATATAAATTCTTTGGTTAGAATACATATTTGTTTTTATTTTTTCAAGGTTACTATTACAGTCATTATTATTCCATGGAGATACCCCTCGGAAGATGCATTATATGTTGTATGAAACCAGAAGCATTTTTGGTAATTTCACAGTAGGTAAGTCACAGTATGGTGCCTAAACTTAGTTTTAACCAATCATAATAATTTCTCAAGATTAAAAATGCCTCCACAGACAGACATAATTAGCTAAGGATAAGAGATAGTTGGTTATCATAATGAAACATTGTTTGCACTGTAGAATTTCTCCTGCATTTTACTTTATAAAAGAGAACTATAAATTGCTAACATATATGTAAAATTGATAACTATCACTAAATACTAGAGAGTATTATAAAAATAAATGGCTATGTTAACAATCTTCCTGAAAATGGATGCCAAAAAATTAATGAAAGTTCCATGTCAGAAATTGACAATTTACTGGAACCCATTTTACTGAATAGCCATTCTTTGGAAGAGAATTTAAAAAAAAATCTGTAAGAGTATGTTCACTGAATTCAGTGGTGACCTAGTTCAGGTCCAAAGACAGTCAATTAGCCAAACTTCAAAAGGCAGTTCAAACATGCTGAAATGAACTCAACATGGACAATACATGGATTTCTGGCAGTTAGATCAATGTCAGCATAACCCAGGAACTCGTTATGATAGTTCCCTGGCTACCAAAAGGAGCAATTTGCTTTATCTCTAGCAAAAGGAATGTCTTGCTCTCCAATTAACATATTCCTATGATGCCTATGAGCATATCAAGTTCCATGCTAGCCACTAGGTTCTCCCATTCCCTACACAAAAAATGCCCTTCAAATCACCCATAGCTACCCTGGCCTCCCCCAGCTACTGATCCTACTTATAATCTAGATATTCTCACTAGGTATTCTTTATTGTCCATCTCCTGCTATTCTCCCATCTCTTACAGAAAACTCTGGTGTTGCCCAGAATGCTAGATATGTTTATTCTACCTTTCCTTTCTTTTTGCTGTGCATACTTCCAAATGCCTCTGGCTGTTCTCTTTTTCATGCTACAATAAATCCTTTCCATATGGTGGAACAATCATGTTGTCACTTGATATAACTTACTTTCCATCCATGAACTTTCTCTCCAAATTTGTGAATTTCTGCATCTTTTCCTAGTCTGACTTCTGGTAGATGGACCCACCATCAGTGTATCACTTGCATTTCTCTTTGATTTACTTGGCCTTTCAAGCACAGGCTTGGATGGTGTATTTTCCACTTGTCTCTGGTTGTCCTCCATATTTTCTTCTCCATGAAATCTTGTAACATGTTTTGCAGCTGGGTTCTCATAATTATTCTTAGGACCACTTCCTTTCACAGAATTAAGAATGTGTGAATTGTTCAGTGGTCCCCCTTTCCATGATGGAGATATTCTTTTTTCTCTTCCTGGTTTGACTTCATATTGTTCAAAGGTATTTGGCTGGTAATTAGGAGTATCATATCTAAGCATATTATGTATAGGGCCTTCTTTACCTGTTATCAAAATAAGAAGTAAGAAGGGATTCTAAATATCAAACACATCATAAAATACTTCTCAAAAATTTGTTTTATAACCTGCATAGTTCCTCTACCTATATTTTATGGCTGTTACCTTTGTGTTTTTCAGGGACTACAAACATTGAGACTGGGTGTGATCCTGACTTCTTGCCTATTTTTTTTCTTACTATTGGGTTTTTTTTTGTCTGTCCTCAATATAAGGGATTTAGTACTGTCTTACTGTATCTTGTTTTGCCACGTTTGGTTGCTGCTTTTTGGAGGCCTGTTGTTTTCTAAAGGAAAACAGAGGCAGAGTATATCTTGGGGTAGAGGTGATGTGGAGTGGAGCTAGAGGAATATAAATAGGTAAAATTGTAATAGGGGAGTACTGTATGAGAGAATAATTTATTTTCTTTAATAAAAATTCCATATGAAGAAGAACCTAATGAATTATCTCATTCATGAATTAAAATCTTTCAGAATCAATGCCCTTGCTTATATAAACAATATTTAAGTAAAAGAAGGAGAGTCCAAATTCATTTTAGCAAGCTTAATTCGTTCCTGGATAAGTTTAGAAACGTCTCAGACAAAATCAAAAACTGCTTTTTTAAATTTTATTTTGAAAGTTTATCTCCACCAACAAAATAAGCCAATTTCAGTGAGGTAAAATGTTAAAATAATAAGCATGGAATCTTATGAATGTAGAGAGAGTGAGGAAAACCTGGAGGGGCTGGAGCTCAACAGCGAGAGCAAAAGAACCAAAAAATCTGTCCAAAGTGGTCTTTTCTGAGACTAATACACCAAGGACCATTCTTAGAGATAACTTACAACCCCTTCAGAGATGTAACCTATGGCAGTTTAGTGTCTAAGTGTGATCCCTAGAAATGGGAACAGGAACTGTCTCTGACATGAACTCAATGGCTGGCTCCTTGACAC
Organism: Meriones unguiculatus; assembly: GCF_030254825.1. NCBI lineage: Eukaryota > Metazoa > Chordata > Mammalia > Rodentia > Muridae > Meriones > Meriones unguiculatus. The sequence goes on from NW_026843707.1 coordinate 11,248,621, forward strand.
CTACTCCTCCCCCAATGGGGGAGCAGTATGTGGCCAGTACTGATGAGATCTGATAGGCTAAGGTCAGAGGGAAGGACAGGAGGATCTCGCCTATCAGTGTACTTGGGTAGAGGCATGGTGGAACACAAGGATATAGATTTACTTGTGGTTTTGGAAGTAGTTTTAGCAAATGGATATGAATGACCACAGACCAAGATTAAAATGAGAACAAAATATAATTAAAATTAAAAGTTAGGTGGACACAGGATCTGATGTAAATATAACCTCAAATGAATCTTGGAATATACATCGGTCCCTTCAGAAGGTGTCCACACAGATTTTAGGAATTGTAAAATTATCCCAAGTAAAACAAAGCCTAAGACAAATTAAATGGAAGACTCAAGATGGAAGGGCCAACCACACAGTGTCTATAAATAGCAGCTCAGCACTAGGAGGAGAGTGACCAGCAGGTCTTATTGTGGGCTCCAAACTCCTGCAGTCTGTTTCTCAGGTGAAAGAAGAATCCATGTGAATATGCAAAGATCCAAATTCCGGCCACCAGGATCATTCCAGGAAAAATAAAATAAAATTCTAGACTCCTGCCCAAGCCCACCTGCTATGGATGCATTCCTGGAAACATCAGGTTGCAGCTCTGAACATGCAGCCTTAGGCCATCCAGCAAATCCTAACTTCTGTGAAAACATTCCTAGGACAAATCGATCTTAGTTCTGACTTTGGTTGTTCACTGTCACTGCCTGTTCAATTGAAAATTCTGGTACTGATGGTAAGACTCCAAACCTTGACACCCACTCTCATAGTCCTGTGAAAACCTTCTGGGTACAAGCTGCTCCTGGCACTTAACCAAGAAGCCCAGTTTCACTATCTTGTTGAAACCTTCCAGGATGTTGTGGCTAATGGCACTGACTCTCACCATCCTGTAGAGAGGATACCTTCTGGTATTGCTGGGGAGATATGGCCCCATTCTGCCTGCTCCACAACTGCACGACTCACCTCAGTCAGAATCAGCAAACACAGCACAGACAGAGAAAACAACAGAGCAGAGCCTGCTCAGGACCCAAGTCCAATTGCCTACCATCTTGAGGAAGCCAGTAGAGCACTGGAGCAGATCTAGACTCTCTTTGGTTGTGTTGTCTTGGTTAAAAAATAAAATAAAATAAAATAAAATATAATAAAATAAAATAAAACATTATCTTACTGGCTTTGTCTTATGCTGGTAAAACCCTTGAACTCAGTGAAAAAGATTTTTAACTATTTCAAAATTCTACCAGATTTATAGAGAGACAGATGGAGAAACTCTCCCTGGAGGATTAAATGGAAAACGAACAAAGAATGGTTAAGGCTGGGAGTATGAGAAGAGATAGCTAAAACCAAGGGTGAATTGAGGGTTCATATAGAACCGCTTTATAAAATATATTCATATGTGACAGGAATCAAAATGCAATCACCAAATAATGGGGGAGACACATCTCAACTAGCTACATCTTTCCACCAAATGAAACCTTCAGCACCAGGAATGTGTTATGTCTAATTGAGTTCGTACCAAAGGGTCCCAAAGAGAAACTCAGGTAACTCAGGCTGTCTCTGGCATTATCCATTGCTCTCCACAAATGAATAGTAAGGCTGCATTGCTGCATTGCTGAAGACAACTCCTACATATGTCACTGAACATGGAGAAGGTGAGCTCCTGGCAACTGAGAACCTTCATCTCTACTGACTAGTGTTCAGTGTACTGGAAGGTACTGTGCATGGGTCTGAGGCAAGGCAGAGTGGGGATATGGACAGAAGCCTCACACTTAATGCAGAAATGATCTCTGATTGCTAATCCCTTCCAAGGGAAAGTGAGTTTTCTCCAATGCTGTCTAGCTAGTTTTACCAACCATACTTAATGGCAGGCCCCATGCCTAGAAGTCAATAGCAAACATAAATGATCAATGTATTTTTGGAGGTTTTTTTTTTATCTCATAATGCTTTGTTTGAATTATTTTAACTTTACATGTTATTTGTCTATATGTTATAACCTATAATTTTGTGCTTTTATGGAATTTCTGTGTAAATAAAATGTTTCTGTGATAGCTGTGTTTCCTTAATGTATTTCTTTGAGGTTTCTATTAGTATTGGTTTGTTTTTATCTGTTCCTGTGTTTCTTATTATGTTTATATTGTTGTTCTCTTATATTGTTAACTGCTTACTTATGAGAGACAGAAAGGAAGTGTTTGAGTGTGTGGGTTTAAGTGGTCAGGAACATCTTAGAGAAGTTGTGAAAGGCGAAACTACGATCAGAATATATTATATAATAACTTCTTTTTCTTTTAAAAATTGAGGAATTGAACATAAATTATGACCCACGGATTTTGCAGTACTAACCATACAGTAAAGAAGGAAAGCAATAGACACTAGAACTAGTTTAAGCAAATGCATTGCATAAGAGACTTTTCAAGCTCTAAACTATTCAGTTAATCTGTACTGGAAACACCACAGTAATAACTAAGCACAATTTCTCAACTATTGTACCAATGTTCTTAATACATACAAAAAACATTTAAATTTTACAATGCTGCTTAATCAATATTATAAAATAATTCTAATATCATTATACAATTGAAGGATTAATTTATCATTTATACCAAATAAATATATAGCTTTTAACTTGAAAGGATGAGGAATATAAAAAAGTATGTCTAATTACCAAGTTTTAGATAACAAATCAGAGTACATATGGTCATAGGAGGATTCGGTGCTAATTCTCTATTAACTTATTAAATAGGTAAATATTCTAAAGATGATTATGTTTTATTTCCAAAATTTACAAAGGAAAATAATAAGTATTTCAATACTTTACATGTAATCCAAATAACACAATAAGTGTAATAGTAAATTTAGGTTAAAACTTTGAAAAGGTTGACAATAAAATACTATACAATGTATCAATTTTCCTACTTCCACCATTTTTTTCAAAATCTCTCTCAACTCAGTAAGTGGTTTTTCTCTTGACCCTCATCTTTCGAAATACTCAGGCTATGTGCTGAGAAGTATTGAAACTCTCTGTTCCTACCTTCTCCTCAATGACACTTGGGTGCACTCTTGCCTGAATATTTAGATTTAGATTTCTTCATGCTTGATCCAGGAAGATTCCTGAAACTTGGATGAGACCTGTCTCATGGAACCAGCTATTGCCTGGACACTGAGAACATGGTCTTGGATCCTTTGTTTGTTGATGATCTCCTTTGAAAACGATATTGAGACTGAGCCAGGGATTGTGAGTGGCCTGGAGAAGATCTGGTATAATCTATGGTTCGATACCAGTGGTGGGACAAGAATGCTTGTGTCACCTTGACGACGGAATTTATGATTGTCTTCCTCATAATGTTTTTGGCCTCCCTTGCTACAGTCAGGTTGACAGTACTGTGGATCCATTTTATAAACCATCTGTAACTTTAGTTTATGTCCATCTAGCAAAAACCCATGTAGGGGACCCATGGCATCCTTGGCATCACGTTAGTTGTGGAAATAGATTAAGGAAACCAATATGGATTTTAGTCAATGGATTTGGGGGATGTTTACATCACTATCAGGCACTTCATGCTCAAAGATATGCCTCAGGGTGCAGCATGAATTGTGGTTTGCCAGATTTTCAACCTTGAGGGAGATCATTGTCTCCACAAAGGGAAGAGGATGAATGGTACTCATGGTCTTCAATACCTCCGTTTAGAATACTCTGAAATGAGCAGATTTAAAGCTCCAAGAGAGATGAAAAATCTGCAACATTTTTCTTCCAATCATTTGACTACAATTCCTTTCACTTGTATTTGCACAGATATTCTAGAATGTTTCACAACAGCCTTGCCCATCAATAGAGCTACAACCATTTAAGAAACAGAGCAATATGAATGTGAACCAGTTATAAACAAGTGACATAACGAATACAATTCTTTTCACTTTTGCAGTAGAAATCCAGATGTACTATATCAATAAAAGATTAGAATGTTTACTTGTAACATAATCATTAACTTTTATTTTTCTAACATGGAATGATGTTAAAAAGATAGTAAAGTTTTTATTCCCTTCATTTACTAATATATATATATATATATATATATATATATATATATCAACAATATATAGAAGGGATAATGAATTAGAAAAATAATTTTCTAGAAAAGAACTTGGACCAATTTGGGCAATCACTATTCTTTTACTAATTTTAAGATAAAAATATTCAGGTCTTTATTCCACTTGGACTTGAGTTTCATGCACGGTGATAAATATTGATGCATTTGCATTTTTTCATAGGTAGAAATCCAGTAAAACCTGCACCATTTGTTTTAGATGCTGTCTTTTATACATTGTATGGTTTCGGCTTCTTTGACAAAAATCAAAAAAGCATAGGTGTGTGAGTTTATTTCTGGGTATTCTATTCACTTTCATTGATCCACCATCGTGTTTCTATGCCAGTACCATGCAGTTTTTATAACTATTTCTCTGTAGTCCAGTTTGAGCTCAGGGATGGAGATATCTTCTGATGATCTGTTGCTGTACAGGATTGTCTTAGCAATTCTGAGGGTCTTTGTTTTCCATATTAAATTGACAATTGTTCTTTCAAGATCTGTAAACAATTGTATTGGTGTTTTTCATTTTATCAATTACAATTTATTCACCTTGTATCCCGTCTGTAGCTCTGTCTCTCTTACCCTCCCAATACCACTCTCCTTCCCCCATCTCGACCCATGTCCCACCAAGCCCACCAACAGGGGAGGTCTTCCTGTCTTTCCTTCTATTCCTAGTCTATCAGGACCTATCAGGAGTGGCTGCTTCTTCTTCCTTGTGGCCTGGAAAGGCTGCAGACCTCTCAGGGAGAGGTGATCAAAGAGCAGGCCAATCAGTTACAGTCGTTGTCCCCATTACTATGGAACCAACTTGGACACTGAATTTCCATGGGTTACATCTGTTCAGGGTTCTAGGTTACCTCTAAAACATACTCCTAATTGTTTGAAAACATGCCAGATTAATTTCCAAAGTGGTTGTAAAAGTTTGCATTCCCACTAGTAGTGGAGTAGGGTTCCCTAACTCCACATCCTCTCCAGCATGTGTTGTCAATTGAGTTTTTGATCTTAGCCATGCTGATGGTTGTTAGGTGAAATCTCAGGGCTGATTTGATTAGCATTTCCCTGATGACCAAAGACATGATGGGAATTACATTGAATCTCTACATTGCTCTTGTTAGGATGGCTATTTTCACTGTTAATCCTACAGATCCCTGAGAATGGGAGATCTTTCCATCTTCTGATATCTTCCTCAGTTTCTTTCTTCAGAGACTTGAAGTTTTTCTCAAACCAGTCTTTCACATGCTTGATTAGGGTCACACAAGCTATTTCATGTTATTTGTGGCTATTTTAAAGGGTGTTTCACTCTTAATTTCTATCTCAGCCCTTTGGAATTTCCTATATGGGTGGGCTACTGATTTTTTTGAGTTAATTTTGCATACAGCCACATTGCTGAAAGTGTTATCAGCTGAAGTTGCTCTCTAGTTGAATATTTGCCGTCACTCATGTATACTGCTATATCATCTGCAAAAAGCGATACTTTGATTTCTTTCTTTCTGATTTCTATCCTAATGATCTCCTTTAGTTGTCTTATTGCTCTAGCTTTGACTTCAAGTACTCTGTTGTAGAGATATGGAGGGAGGGGGCAGCCTTGCCTTGTCCCTGTGTTCAGTAGGATTGATTTATATTCCTCTCCATTTAGTTTGATATCAACTATAGGTATGCTGCATATTGTCTTTAATATGTTTAGGTATGTGCATCAAATCCCTGATTTCTACAAGACTTTAAACATGAATGGTTGTTGGATTTTTTCAAATTAATCATTTATTTATTTATTTATTTATCTATTTATTTATTTGCATCTGAGGAAAATTATTCTAAAGTCTGTACAACTAAAGAAGCTGAGAAAAATAAATGGACATAGGAAGAGGGAGAAAACAGGCAACAGGACAAGAGCTTACAACAGAGGCCCATTGAAATGCTTTACATAGCAAGGTATTGAAGGAGATGCTGAGAGTCATGGTCCAAATCCAGGCAGAGTGCATGGAATCTTTTGAAATAAAGGGGGAGAGAGGAAGTCTTAGAGGGTACAGGAGCTTCATAAGGAGAACAACAGATCACAAAATTCTGGCCAGATACCTATTTTCTCAGACTTATATGCCAACAAAGGGCCATGCATAGAGATACCCTAGAACACCCATAACCTGTGCACAGCTATAGCCCATGGCAAGTCAGTATTCAAGTGGGTGTCCTCGTAATAGAAACAAGGACTGTCTCTGACATGAACTCAGAGACTGGCTCTTTGGTCACCTCCCCCTGAGGGAGGATCAGCCTTACCAGGCCACAGAGGGAAACAATGCTGCCACTCCTGATGAGACCTGATAGGCTAGGTTCAGATGGAAGGGGAAGAGGACCTCCCCTATGAGAAGACTAGGGAAGTTTCCTAGTCTTTGGGAGGGAGGGGCCTACAGCTGGGATTCAAAGTGAATAAACTAATTTATAAAAACATACATAAATTTTTAAAAGTAAAAAAAATGAACAGATAAATATTATTTCTTCTTTGTTTTTATTGACTTATATATTGATATTTAATATCATCCATTTCATATATCCATATATATATTTTGATGTATATAACATTGGATTTCATGAAACTCACCTTGTAAAGCAGAGTAACCTTGAACTTCCAAGGTCCTATCGGCCTCTTCCTTCCAAGTGTTGATATTAAGAATCTCTAAGATCTTTAATATATATGAACTCTCTGAACTGAACTGCAAAGTAATTTTTAACAATGATAGGAGTGGAAGTATATGCTCACACATGTTAGCCAAGTGCTGTACCACTATCCTAGACATTTTAAATAAATATACTTAAATAAATGCAACATAAATATCCAGGCAAGCCAAACCTGGTAAAAAATAGATTCCCTGAATTTGTAGCTTTCCATCTTCTTGGATACAACAATTTTTTAAATTTATTTACATGATCCTATGTCGGCTAAACCAAATCAGTTAACGACTTCTTTCAGTTAAGCACCAGTATTTCTTTACAATGACTATGATGATTATTCTGTTTTAAGTCTACATAATAACAAACTTGCAAATAGTGATGTTCTTATCTAATGAGAGTTCAAAAGTGACTTAACAAGTTTAGCAAGAAGTGGACCTTACAGCATGCTTGTTTTTCTTTGCCTCTAAAGTTCTTGTAGAGAAGTAAATATTCACAAAAATTAAAGATTATTGAAAGAACTAAGTAAAAGAGTCTGAGAAGGCAGGTGATTCATGTTTACTAAAATATAGCCGAGTTAGGTTTTTCAATAAAAGTTTTTGTCATGAACAAAGATCATTTAGTGCATTACAGTGAAACTTCTTATCCAACTCGATCTTCTGTATAGGTTCTTAGTTTGACAGATAATATAATTAAAAAAAAATGTACTAATCATTGAACTGGAAAGCTTCATTTTAAATATGGAGAAAAAACATAATTCAAACATGCTGAATATATCAACAATTGATGAGGAAAGCAATTTGCAAGAGAAGAAAGAATAAAAACTATAATTTCTGAGCTAGAAAAAAAAAAAAACTTGTAAAATCAACATTGAAATGAAATAATTCCATTGAGTGAGCCAGGCCAAAAAACAAAACAAAACAAAACAAATCAAAACAAAACAAAACAAAGCAAAACAAAAAGTCCCATATGTCTGAATTAGCAAGATTTAGGATTATGGCCTTTGTAAAGAAAGGAAATGATGGGGATAAAAGAAAAAGGTGTTATAAAAGCCAAACTGTTTAGCCATGAGTATTTAGGCAACTGCCTCAGACAAGGTGGTTTGGGGTCTATATTTATATTCACTTAAGTAAAGAGATTCTTTATTTATGCCTTAAAGTTGCATTTTTATTCATTTGTGTATCAGGGTATGATTATGTATACCACAAATGTGTAGATACTCAATGATGCTGATGGGTATATGTCTCCCTGGAATTGGTAATACAGACAGCAGTAAGCGGCCAGTGTGTGAAGTTGGGAACTGAACACAAGTGCTCTATACAACATTAAATGCAATTAACCGCTGAGCTCTATGTTCAGCCTCATTTCTATCAGTGACTTATCATGTCACAAAAAACATTTTTTTTACAATAAATTCATTATTATTATTATTATTATTATTATTATTAAATACAATTTATTCAATCTGTAAACCAGCTGTGGTCCATTCCCTCATCTCTCCCCAAACACACCTTCCCTCACTCTTCTCCTTTTATGCCCTTCCTCTAGTCCACTGATAAGGGAGTTTCTCCTCCCCTTCAATCTGACCTTACCCTATCAGGTCTCTTCAGAGCTGGTGCATTGTCTCCCTCTGTGGCCTTGCAAAGCTGCATCATGCAGGGGGATGTGTTCAAAGAGTATGCCACTGAGTTCATGCCAGAGAAGGAGCTATACGCTGACTTCCCGAAATATCTTTCTTCATCCTCAAACAGAAATTTATATATATATATATATATATATATATATATATATATTATTAAGGAAATAGAAGCTGTCATCCAAAATCTCCCATGCAATAAAAAGGCCAGGGTCAGATGGTTTCAGGGCAGAATTCTTCCAGACATTCAAAGAAGTGCTAACACCAGTACTCTTAAAACTATTCCACAAAATAGAAACAGAAGGAAAACTACCCAACTCATTCAATGAAGCCACAGTCACCTTGGTACCTAAACCTCACAAAGACCCAACAAAGAAAGAAAATTTCAGGCCAATCTCCCTCATGAACATTGATGCAAAAGCACTCAACAAAATACTTGCAAACCGATTCCAAGAACACATCAAAGAAACCATCCACTAGGACCAAGTAGGTTTCATCCCAGGTATGCAGGGGTGGTTCAATATACGGAAATCCATCAATGTGATCCACCACATAAAAAACCTGAGGAGAAAAACCACTTGACTGTCTCCTTAGATGCTGAAAATCCATTTGACATAATCCAGCATCCATTTATGTTTAACGTCTTGGAGAGATCAGGGATACAAGGCACGTACCTGAATATAGTAATGGCAATTACTCTACAGCAAGCCTATAGCCAATATCAAACTCAATGGAGAAAAACTTAAATCAATCCCACTGAAATCAGGGACAAGTCAAGGCTGCCCATTCTCTCCATATCTCTTCAACATTGTTCTGGAAGTCCTTGCTAGAACAATAAGGCAATTGAAGGAGATCAAGGGGATTCAAATTAGAAAGGAAGATGTCAAACTATCACTATTTGCAGATGATATGATAGAATATCTGACTAACCACAAAAATTCCAGTAAGGATCTCCTACAGCTGATTGTGTTGTCTTGTTTAAAAAATAAAATAAAATAAAATAAAATAAAATAAAATAAAACATTATCTTACTGGCTTTGTCTTATGTTGTTAAAACCCTTGCACTCAGTGAAAAAGATTTTTAACTATTTCAAAGTTCTACTAGGGAGCTGCAGAAATGGCATAGCACAGTGGTAGAACCTATTGTGTGTCTAAGCATGAAATTCAAGTTAAGTTTCTATTCCCCAGCACAACACAGTTTATAATAGCAAATAAGTGAATGAATGAATAAATAAGCTCTATATCAGAGCTCCTTAGTACAGGATTTACGTTAGAGACTTCGTTTCCTGTATTTGTTTTCTTTTTTTTTATTATTTTTCATGAATATAGGAAATACTGAAAGGATGACATGGAAAAAAATAATAAATAAATAATAATAATAAATAAATAAATAATAATAAATAAATAATAAATAATAATAGATAAATAAATGATAAATAAATAATAAATAATAAATAAAATAATAAATAAATAAATAAAATAATAAATAAATAATAATAAATAATAATTGCAAATAATGGTATTTGCAATACCATTATACATCCTAGAATTTTATAACATGTTAGTGTTACAATCTCCATTTACTTGTTTTAATATATTTTGTTTTATTTTAATTTTAAAATTACTTTATAATTAATTACAGTTTACTCCCTTTGTATACCAGCTATATACCCCTGCCACATCCCTTCCAATCCCAGCTTTCCTCCACTCCTCCTCTCTTCCCATGCCCCTCCCTAAGTCCACTGATAGGGGAGGTCTTCCTCCCTTTCCATCTGATCCTAGCCTATCATGTCTCATCAAAACAGGCTACATTTTCTACCTTTGTGACCTGAGCTGTCCATGGGCTACATCCCTGCTTAGATTCTAAGTTATCTCCAAGCAAATTTCTTGGTTGGAACATTCATCTAAGAATAGACCCCTTTGCACAGATTTTTTTTGTTCCTGTTACTCTCCTTGAGAAGCTCCTGTCCCCTCTAGGTCTTTCTATCTTCTCCTTGTTTTATAAGGTACCCTCCACTCTACCCAAATTATGTCTGTGAGTCTCAGCATCTGCTCTGATACCCTGCTGGGTAGAAACTATCAGTGGCTCTCTGTTGTAAGACTCCTGTGCTCTTCCCTGTTGGCTCTTCCCAATTGGCTGTTCACTCTTCCAAATTGGCTGTCTGAGTGAGTCTTGATCATCTAACTCAGGGTCCTCCTTCATGCTTAGCTACCTTTGATATACCTATTATGTATGTTTATCCTATATTTTATGTCTACCGTCCACTAAGAACTAAGTTATATATCAAGTATATCTTTCTGCTTTGGGGATAACTCACTCAGGATGATCTTACACCTGTCAGTATGGCTCAGATCAAAAAGTCCAGTGACAAAATATGCTGGAGTGAACGTAAAGAAAAGGGAGACCTCCTTCATTGCTAGTGGGAATGGAAAATGTACATGCACTTTGGAAATCAGTCTGGATCTTTCTCAGAAAATTAGAAATTGTGCCTCCTCAAGATCCAGCCATTCCACTCTTTGGCATATATCCAAAAGATATTCAAGCACACATCAAGGACATTTGTTCTACTATGTCCCTAGCAACTTTCTTCATAATTGTCAGAATCTGATAACAACCCAGATGTCCATAAACTGAGAAATGGATGCAGAAATTGTGGAACATTTACACAATGGAATACTATTCATTAATTAAGAACCAGTAAATCATGAAATTTGCAGTCAAGGAAAGAAAGGAAAAAAATATGAAATTTGAAAAGAAAAATGGGAGCTATAAGATAAATCATGAAGACAGACCCATTAAATAAAGCCTGATTTCTCAATGGAGGTTCTAGAAAAAAGAGGGCCTGACACATATTCTCCAAATGATGACAGAAAATTTGGCAGCCAAACTATCAACCACATTAGTTGGAGAAACCTAATTTGAGCAGGATCTATCTACAACAATTTCAGCTCTCCATATGGCACTAGAAAGAAACTTTCAACTTAAAGATGTTTACCACACTCAATAAAAATAAAACGTATAAATATTTAATCTCTTGACCGAACTTTTGGCAAAGTACAAGGAATCTTATGAAAGAAGGGCTGTCTATCAATGCAGATGCTGAGATTTATGGCCAACTGTTGGGCACACAGCACGGAATCTTAGGAAAGAAGTGATAAACAGTAAGATCTGGAGAGGACAGGAACTCTACAAGGAGAGCAACAGAACCAAAAAATCTGAGCACAGGGGTCTTTCCTGAGACTGACACTCCAAACCAAGGACCATGCATAGAGATAACACAAGACCCCTGCAGAGATGTAGCCCATCTCAGTGCAGGGTTCCATAGTAATAGGTACAGAGAGCGTCTCTGACGTCAACTGTTTAGCCTGCTCTTTCATTAACCCCTGGCCCCCGGAAGGTTGACACAGCATTACCAGGCAATAGAAGAAGACAATGGATATACTCCTGATGTGGCCTAAGTGACTAGGAAAAGAAGGAAGGAAAATAAGTCCTCCCCTATCAGTGGACTTGGGGAGTGGCATTTGTGCAGAGGGGAGAGGAAGGGAGAAATTGGGACTGGAGGACAGAGGCAACCACAGGGGGATAGAAAGTGAATAAAGTATAATTAACAAAGAATCAAAAAAAAAAAAAAAAGCAGGATACATCATTCTGTGATATCTAAGAACAAGATCTGAAAGTCAAAAATAAACTTTACCTCGGGATAAAAGAAAGAAAAAGCATGTTCAAAGCAAATGGAGACAAAAACCAAGCAGGTGTAACAGTTTTAATATCTGACAAAAAACAAAACAAAATAGACTAAAAACTAATCAGAAGAGACAGGGAACACTACATAGTCATCAAAGTTGATAAAAAAAATCTGCCAAGAATCTATTGCTGTTTTAAGCATTCATATACCAAACACAAAAGTAACTGTCTTCGTAAAAGAAATACTATTACAGATAGAAAAGTATATTGACCTCCACACAGTGGTAGTGGGAGGCTTCAGGACCTCACTCTCAGTAATTTACAAGTGATCCAGACAAAAACTAACCCGATAAAAGCTGTAGATAAAAGATTTCACATGTACATAAGCTTAGCAGACTTTTAGAGAAGATTTAACCCAAACTCAGAATATACTTTCTTTTCAATAGCTCATAGATTTTCTTCCAAAATTGACCAAATTCTTGAAAATAAAGCAAGTCTCAACAGTAAGGAAAAAATTTAAATCACAACCTATACCCTACATGACCACCACAGATTAAGTATTGTTTTGTTTTTATCCATTCCTGTGTTTCTTATTATGTTTATGTTGTTGTTTTCTTATATTGTTAACTGCTTACTTATGAGAGACAGAAAGGAAGTGTTTGAGTGTGTGGGTTTAAGTGGTCAGGAACATCTTAGAGAAGTTGTAAAATGCGAAACTAAGATCAGAATATATTATATAATAACTCTATTTTCTTTTTTTAAAAAAGTGAGGAATTGAACATAATTTATGACCCAGGGATTTTGCAGTAGTAACCATTCAGTAAGAAGGAATGCAATATACACTAGAACTAGTTTAAGCAAATGCATTGCATAAGAGACTTTTCAAGCTCTAAACTAGTCAGTTACTCTGTACTGTAAACATCACAATAATAACTAAGTACAATTTCTCAGCTATTGTACCAATGTTCTTGATACATACACAAAACATTTAAATTTAACCATGCTGCTTAATCAATATTATAAAATAATTATAATACCATTATACAATTAAAGGATTTATTGATCATTTATACCAAATAAATATATAGCTTTTAACTTGAAAGGATGAAGACTCTAAAGAAGAATGTCTAATTACCAAGTTTTAGATAACAAATCAGAGTACATATTGTCATAGGAGGATTTAGTGCTAATACTCTATTAACTTATTAAATAGACAAATATTCTAAAGTTGATTATGTTTTATTTCAAAAATTTACAAAGGAAAAAATAAGTATTTCAATACTTTACTTGTAATCATAATATTCAAATAACACAATAAGTGTAATAGTAAATGTAGGTTAAAAGTTGAAAAAGGTTTACAATAAAATACTACACAATGTATCAATTTTCCTACTTCCCCTGTTGTTTTGAAAATCTCTCTCAACTCAGTAAGTGTTTTTTCTCTTGACCCTCATCTTTCCCAATACTCAGGCTATGTGTTGAGGAGTATTGAAACTCTCTGTTCCTACCTTCTCCTGAGTGACACTTGGGTACACTCTTGCCTGAATATTTATATTTAGATTTCTTCATGCTTGATCCAGGAAGATTCCCGAAACTTGGATGAGACCTGTCTCATGGAACCAGCTATTGCCTGGACACTGAGAACATGGTCTTGGATCCTTTGTTTGTTGATGATCTCCTTTGAAAGCAATATTGAGCCTGAGCCAGGGATTGTGAGTGGCCTGGAGAAGATCTGGTATAATCTATGGTTTGATACCAGTGGTGGTACAAGAATGCTTGTGTCACCTTGACGACAGAATTTATGATTGTCTTCCTCATAATGTTTTTGGCCTCCCTTGCTACAGTCAGTTTGAGAGTACTGTGGAACCATTTTGTAAACCATCTGTAACTTTAGTTTATATCCGTCTAGTAAAAACCCATGTAGCAGACACATGGCATCCTTGGCATCATGTTTGTTGTGCAAATAGATTAAGGAAACCAATATGGACTTTTAGTCAATGGATTGGGGGGATGTTTACATCACTATCAGGCCCATCATGCTCAAAGATATGCCTCAGGGTGCAGCATGAATTGTGGTTTGCCAGATTTTCAACCTTGAGGGAGATCATTCTCTCCACAAAGGGAAGAGGATGACTGTTACTCATGGTCTTTGATACCTCCATTTAGAATACTCTGAAATGAGCAGATTTAAAGCTCCAAGAGAGATGAAATATCTGCAACCTTTTTCTTCCAATCGTTTGACTACAATTCCTTTCACTTGTATTTGCACAGATATTCTAGAATATTTCACAACAGCCTCGCCCATCAATAGACCTAAAACAATTTGAGAAATAGAGCAATATGAATGGAACGAGTTATAAACAAGTGACATAATCAAAACAATTCTTTTCACTTTTCCATTAGAAATCCAGATGTTCTATATCAATAAAAGATTAGAATGTTTATTTGTAACATAATCATTAACTTTTATTTTTCTAACATGAAATGATATTAAAATGATAGTAAAGTTTTTATTCCCTTCATTTACTAATATATATATATATATATATATATATATATATATATATATATAAAGGGATAATGAATTAGAAAAATGATTTTCGCCAGATTCGCGAGGTGGCTGCACCATCCTCCCAAGGCGCGAATCTGCCAGAGGACATACTAACATGGGTGGATGGCAATCACTGACAGTATGGCCAGCACAATCCCACAGTGACAGAGAATAGGCTATATACTCACCAAAACCAGGCAGAAATGTCATACAACCTGGACACACCAGGCGCTGGGCCTCCCAAGCTTGGAGAGCACAGTGAAGAGACCCCAGGACTTCCCAGAAAGTATCTGGACTAGCGACCCAGTCTCCAGTTACAGTGGGAATTGGCGGCTGAGCAGCACTGAGCTGGTGGGGCAAAATAACCCTCCAGTTTAAGACTAACCAGGGACAAACCAGAGAACAGAGAGCCTGGTTACCCCATCCCTGCTGATGTGACCACCCTGTAATCTCCAGCTGCAGCAAGACCTCAGAACCTCGCAGTGACAGCAGCACAGATCTTTCACAGCACATCAAAGAAGAAGGGCAAAACCAGAGAGCAGAGAGCCCCGGATACCACGATCTCTGCCAAGTGACCTGCCTGTAAGTGAGTGCACCCTTGAGAATCTGCAGTTCCCCAGATACTGGGACCTTCTGAAACAGAAGCCAGGCATCGAACCCCCTCCCACACATATACCCACTTTGGGAAACAGAGGGGCACTAGGGACATTGAAGTTCCTGCCCTGTGGGTCTAACTGAAAAGTTAAGGCAGTTAATGCCAGAAATTGCACTGCGATTATCAGTAGCGCCTGCGACATATACAGTGCAGAGCCCCTCCCACACACTCAAGGGTTCAACATTAGCCATCACTCTGTCCCTCGAGACACACATCCACGCACACTTACACAAACACACACACACACACACACGCTTGCATTTCCCAGTTTTTGCCTGCGTACTTTCCTCCCACAGGTACAGCTAGTCCTCTGCACACGCTGAGAGTTCTCAGCTTCCTTAAGAACTCTCCAGATGCCAGAGAGAGACAGCACCAGTCTGATCTGCAGAATCCAAAAACAAACAGGGAATGTTTCAGATAAGCCAATGGCCAGGGGTAGGTGAAAGAACACTTCCAACATAAATCAGGTCATCATGACTTCACCAGCAAACCCCAAAATCGATGGATACACCAATTCAGCAGAAGCACAGGAAAATGATTTTAAAGCCATGCTTGCCCAATTATTTGAGGCTCATAAGGAGGAAATGAACAAGTCTTTCAAAGATTTGGCCAGTCAATTGGAGGCAAAGAAAGAAGAAATAGACAATATCCTTAAAGAAACACAGGCAAATATAGCCAAACAAATAGATACACAAGTTGAGGAAAAATTAGTGGCATATAAGAAGGAAATGAAAAAAGAAATAGAGGCCATCGTAGAGAGACGGGAATCCAAATTCAAACACATGAAAGAAATGGGGCAAGGCATGAAAACAGAATTAGAATCAATAAAGAAAACACAAAATGAGAAAACCCTTGAGCTGGAGAACTTGGAGAAAAGATCAGGAACCACAAAAGTAAGCATCACCAACAGAATACAGGAGATGGAAGAGAGAATCTCTGGAGCTGAAGACACACTTGCAGAAATGGATACTTCTCTCAAAGAAAAAGTAAAATCAGAAAAGTTCCAATCACAAAATATCAAAGAAATCAAGGATGCTATGAAAAGACAAAATCTAAGAATAATAGGAATTCATGAAAAAGAAGACTCCAGGCTCCAAGGTCCAGAAAATATTTTCAAGAAAATCATAGAAGAAAATTTTCCCAACTTAAAGAAAGAGATGTCCATAAATATACAAGAGGCCTACAGAACTCCAAATAGACTAGACCAGAAAAGAAACACATCACGTCACATCATAGTCAAAAAACTAAATCTACAGAACAAAGAAAAGATATTAAAAGCAGCAATGGAAAAAGGCAAAGTAACATATGAAGGTAGATGTATCAGAATCTCACCGGACTTCTCATCAGAAACTATGAAAGCCAGAAGGGCCTGGGCAAGTATCATGGAGACTCTAAGAGATCACATATGTCAACCCAGACTACTATACCATGCAAAGCTTTCAACCAACATAGATGGAGAAAACAAAATATTCCATGACAAAACTAAATTTACACAATATCTACACTGCAAACCATCCCTACAGAAGATACTAGAAGGAAAACTCCAATCCAATGAAAACAAATTCACCCAAGAAAACAGGGCATACAGATAATATCCCAACAAAAATGAAAAGAAAATAAGCAATGAAACAGGGTTGGATCATCGACTCCATTACAAAAGAAACTAACATGCATTGGTCACTATTATCTATCAATATCAATGGACTCAACTCACCAATAAAAAGACACAGGCTAACAGAATGGTTATGGAAACAGGATCCAACATTCTGTTGCATCCAAGAAACACACCTATGCAACAAAGATAAACACTACCTCAGAGTAAAGGGCTGGAAAACTGTTTTTCAAGCAAATGGTTCCAGAAAACAAGCTGGAGTAGCCATCCTAATATCTAATAAAATAGACTTTCAACCCAAGTTAATCAAAAAAGATAAGGAGGGCCACTATATTCTCATCAAAGAAAAAATCCACCAAGAGGATATCACAAACTTGAATATCTATGCCCCAAACACAAGAGCACCGACATTTGTAAATGAAACATTATTAAAGCTTAAATCATACATTGATCCTAATAACTTAGTAGTGGGAGACTTCAACACTCTACTCTCACCAAGGGACAGATCAACTAGACAGACACCAAATAGGGAAATAAAAGCACTCACAGAATCCCAAAATCAAATGGACCTAATAGACGTCTACAGATCGTTTCACCCAAACTCAAAAGAGTACACCTTCTTTTCAGCACCGCATGGAACCTTTTCCAAAATAGACCATTTAGTGCGTCACAAAGCAAGCCTCAACAGATACAAAAGAATTGAAGTAATCCCTTGTATACTATCTGACCACCATGGACTAAAGCTAGACATCAACAACAACAGAAACAACAAAAAGCCAACACGCACATGGAAACTGAACAACTTACTACTCAATGACAGCTGGGTTAAAGAAGAAATAAAGAAAGAAATTAAAGACTTCCTAGAATTCAATGAAAAGGAAGGCACTACATACCCAAATTTATGGGACACAGTGAAAGCAGTGCTCAGAGGAAAATTTATAGCACTAAGTGCCTGCAAGAAGAAAATCATAACATCACATACAAACAACTTAATGGCCCAACTGAAAAACCTAGAAAAAAAAGAAGCAGATACACCCAAGAGGAGCAGACGGCTGGAAATATTCAAACTAAGGGCTGAAATCAATCAATTAGAAACAAATAAAACTATCCAAAGAATCAATGAAACAAAAAGCTGGTTCTTTGAGAAAATCAACAAAATAGACAAACCCTTAGCCAAACTAACTAAAACGCAGAGAGAAACTATCCTGATCAGCAAAATCAGAAATGAAAATGGGGAACATAACCACAGACACTGAGGAAATGCAAACAATTATTAGGTCATACTACAAAAGCCTATATGCCACAAAATTTGAATATCTAAATGAAATGGATAATTTTCTTGAAAGATTGCATCTACCAAAACTAAGTCAAGATCAGGTAGAAAGACTGAATCCAAGACCGTATCAAATATATCATCCACCATGACCAAGTAGACTTCAACCCAGGCATGCAAGGGTGGTTCAACATATGGAAATCCATCAATGTAATCTACTACATAAACAAACTGAAGGAGAAAAACCACATGATCATCTCTTTAGATGCAGAAAAAGCATTTGACAAAGTCCAACATCCATTCATGTTTAAAGTCTTGGAGAGATCAGGGATACAAGGCACATACCTAAAGATAGTAAAGGCAATATACAGCAAGCCTATAGCTAACATCAAACTCAATGGAGAGAAACTTAAATCAATCCCACTGAAATCAGGGACAAGTAAAGGCTCCCCACTCTCTCCATATCTCTTCAACATAGTACCTGAAGTCCTAGCCAGAGCAATAAGACAACTAAAGGAGGTCAAGGGAATACAAATCGGGAAGGAAGAGGTCAAAGTGTCACTATTTGCAGATGATATGATAGTATACATGAGCGACCCCAAAAATTCAACCAGAGAACTCCTTCAGCTGATAAGCACCTTCAGCAAAGTGGCAGGATACAAAATCAACTCAAAAAAATCAGAAGCCCTCCTATATACCAAAGACAAAAAGGCTGAGAAAGAAATTAGGGAAACAACACCTTTCACAATAGCCACTAATAACATAAAGTACCTTGGTGTGACTCTAACCAAGCAAGTGAAAGACCTGTTTGAGAAAAACTTCAAGTGTCTGAAGAAAGAAATCGAAGAAGATATCAGAAGATGGAAAGATCTCCCGTGCTCATGGATTGGTAGGATTAACATTGTGAAAATGGCCATCCTGCCAAAAGCAATCTACAGATTCAATGCAATTCCCATCAAAATACCAACTCGATTCTTTTAAGACCTTGAAAAAAAGATTCTCAACTTCATATGGAAAAACAAAAAACCCAGAATCTCCAAAACAATCCTGTACAACAACAGATCATCTGGAGGTATCTCCATCCCTGAACTCAAGCTGTACTACAGGGCAACAGTAATAAAAACTGCATGATATTGGCATAGAAACAGAATGGAGGATTAATGGAACCGCATAGAAGACCCAGAAATAAACCCACACAACTATGAATACTCGATATTTGACAAAGAAGCCAAATCCATTCAATGAAAAACGACAACACCTTCAACAAATGGTGCTGGACCAAATGGATGACTTAATGCAGAAAAATAAAAATAGATCCATATTTATCACCCTGCACAAAACTAAAGTCAAAGTGGATCAAGGACCTCAACATAAAACCAGATACCCTAAATCAATTGGAAAAAAAGTGGGAAACAGCCTAGAACTCATAGGCACAGGAGACAACTTCCTGAACATAACACCAACAGCACAGGCTCTAAGAGCAACAATCAATAAATGGGACCTTGTGAAACTGAAAAGTTTCTGTAAAGCAAAGGACACCATCATCAAAACAAAACGACTGCCTACAGATTGGGAAAGAATCTTCACTAACCCTTTATCTGACAGAGGACTAATATCCAGTATATACAAAGAACTAAAGAAGCTGAAAAGCAGCAATCCAAGTAATCCAATTAAAAAATGGGGAACAGTGCTAAACAGAGAATTCTCGACAGAGGAATATCTAATGGCAGAAAAACACTTAAAGAAATGCTCATCCTCATTAGCTATCAGGGAAATGCAAATCAAAACGACACTGAGATATCACCTTACACCCATCAGAATGGCCAAGATGAAAAACTCAAGCGATAACACATGCTGGAGAGGTTGTGGAGAAAGGGGAACCCTCCTACACTGCTGGTGGAAATGTAAACTGGTACAACCACTCTGGAAAGCTATCTGGCGCTTTCTAAGACAATTAGGATTAGTGCTTCCTCAAGGACCAGCTATACCACTCCTAGGTATATACCCAAAGTTCGTTCAAGAACACAAAAGGGATACTTGCTCAAACATGTTTATAGCAGCTCTATTTGTAATAGCCAGAACCTGGAAACAACCCAGATGTCCATCAACGGTGGAATGGGTACAGAAATTGTGATATTTTTACACAATGGAATACTACTCAGCAATCAAAAAGGAGGAAATCATGAAATTTGCAGGCAAATGGTGGGATCTAGAAAAGATCATTCTGAGTGAAATATCCCAGAAGGAGAAAGACAAACATGGGATATAGTCACTTATATAGACCTATAAGATAAGATAAACATAATGAAATCTATACACCTAAAAATGATAATCAATTAAGCGGACATGGGGCAAGATGATCAATCCTCGTTTAGAAAGACAGATGGGAAGTGCACTGAACGTATGACAGAAGTCTACTGAGTGCACCTGAAAGACTCTAACTGACAGTGTTTTCAAAGCAAAGACTCATGACCAAACCTTTGGCAGAGTACAGGGAATCATAAGAAAGAAGGGGAGTTAGTCTGATGGGGAAAGGATAGGAGCTCCACAAGGACCAAATATATCTGGGCACAGGGTCTTTTCTGAGACTGACATTCAACCAAGGACCATGTATGGATATAACCTAGAACCTCCACTCAGATGTAGCCTGTGGGAGCTCAGTAACCAATTGGTTTCCCAAAGTGAGGGGAACAGTGACTATTTCTAACAGGAACTCAATGACTGGCTCTTTGGCCTCCCCACCACTGAAGGGAGGAGCAGTCCTGTTAGGCCACAGAGGAGGGCTTTGCAGCCAGTCCTGAGGATACCTGATAAAACAGGATCAGATGAATGAGGAGGACGTCCACCCCCTATCAATGAACTTGGAAAGGGGCACGGTGGAGATAAGGGAGGGAGGGAAGGACTGGGAGGGAATGAGGAATTGGGACATGGCTGGGATACAGATTTAATTAAATGTAACTGATAAAAAGAAACACTATTAAACCTTAAATTACACATCAAAAAAAAAAAAAAAGAAAAATAATTTTCTAGAAAAGAACTTTGACTAATTTGGGCAAACACTATTCTTTTACTAATTTTAAGATAAAAATATTCAGGTCTTTATTCCACTTGGACTTGAGTTTCATGCATGGTGATAAATATTGATGCATTTGCATTTTTTCATAGGTAGAAATCCAGTAAGACCTGCACCATTTGTTGAAAATGCTGTCTTTATACATTGTATGGTTTTGGCTTCTTTGACAAAAATCAAAAAAGCATAGGTGTGTGAGTTTATTTCTGGGTATTCTATTCACTGTCATTGATCCACCATAGTGTTTCCATGCCAGTACCATGCAGTTTTTATAACTATTTCTCTGTAGTCCAGTTTGAGCTCAGGGATGGAGATATCTTCTGATGATCTGTTGCTGTACAGGATTGTCTTAGCAAATCTGAGTGTCTTTGTTTTCCATATTAAATTGACAATTGTTCTTTCAAGGTCTGTAAACAAATGTATTGGTGTTTTTCATTTCATCAATTACAATTTATTCACCTTGTATCCCCTCTATAGCTCTGTCTCTCCTCCCCTCCCAATCCCACTCTCCTTCCCCCATCTCCATCCATGTCCCTCAAAGCCCACCAACAGGTTAGGTCCTCCTGTCCTTCCTTCTATTCCTAGTCTATCAGGACCTATCTGGAGTGGCTGCTTCTTCTTCCTTGTGGCCTGGTAAGGCTGCAAACCCCTCAGGAGAGGTGATCAAAGAGCAGGCCAATCAGTTACAATCCTTGTCCCCATTACTCTGGAACTAACTTGGACACTGAACTTCCATGGGCTACATTTGTTCAGGGTTCTAGGTTACCTCTATAAATGGTCTTTGGTTGGAGTATCAGAAAAGACCACAGTGCCCAGAGTTTTTGCTTCTATTCCTCTCCTTGTGTAGCTTCTTTCCCCTCCAGGTCTTACTATCTCCCCCTTTTTTCATAAAATTCCCTGCACTAGGCCCAAAGTCTGGCTCTAAATCTCAGCCTCTGCTCTGATACCCTGCAGTGTAGGGCTCTCCAGAGGCCCTCTGTGGGAGGTTACTCACCTGTTCCCTGATTTCTCCCTTTTCTGATGTCCATCCTCTTTTACATTTTGAATGTGGATTGAACAACTCAGCCAGAGTGTTCTGTCTTGATTAGTTTCTTAAGGTGTAGAGATTTTAGTATGTTTATCCAATATTTTATGTCTAATACCACTTATGAGTGAGTATACACCACATGTTTCTTTCTGATACTGGGATGCCTCCCTCAGAATGATCTTTTCCAGTTCCCACCATTTACCTGCAAATTTCATGATTTCTTGTTTTTGACTGCGGAGTAATATTCCATGGTGAATATGTACCACAATTTCTGTATTCATTACTCTACTGAGGGGCATCTGGGTTGTTTCCTGGTTCTGGCTGTTAGGAACACACCAGCTACAAACATGGTTTGGCAAATGTCCTTTTTGTATACTTGAGCATCGTCTGGATATATGTCTAGGTGTGTTATACCAGGATCTTGAAGAAAAGATACTCTTACTTGATTCATTTTGTATCACAACTGTAGCCCCCTCTCTAGAACCCTCCCAATTCTATCATTCCTCCCTGATCTCTTCTTATGCCTTTCCCCCAGTCCAAAGATAGGGGCAGTCCTCCTTCCCTTCCATCTGACCCTAGGCTATGAGGTCTCATCAGGACTGGCTGCACTGTTTTCCTCTGGAATGGTATGGCTCTTCCCATGGCTCCCCCATCAGAAGGAGATGATCAAAGAGACAGCCACTAGTAAGGGGAACAGGGGTTGTCGCTGAGAGCCTAGTATTATAAGCAAAGGGAGAAGAAATGTTTGGATCATTTCCCTTGAGAAAGACTCATCTTATCCTAAATAAATTTAGAGAAATTTAAATGAGAATAAAAATAATATATTTTAATATTTCTCTCAGCATACAACACTGTAGACTACTATAGAAAACTTGTCAATAAATTCATTGAGGTTCATGGTAATTACATTTTTATGATGATTTACAGTATTCTTTTTTAATGCTTTAGTAATTACACTTTATTCACTTTGTATTCCCTCTGTGGTTCCTTCCCTCCTCCTGCCCCAATCCCTCCCTTCCTTCACCCACTGCATGCATACTTCTCCCCATGTCCACTGATAGCTAGGTCTTCTTTTTCTTTCTCCTGATCTTAGTCAATTAGGTCTCATCAGGAGTGGCTGCATTGTCTTCTTCTGTGGACTGGTAATGCTGCTTACCCCTCATGGGGAGTTAATTAAAGAGCAGTCCAATCAGTTCATGTCAGATAGAGTCCCTGATCCTATTACAATGGAACCAACTTGTATTCTATAGTACTACTTGTTGATAGTTCATTGAACGTTGTGGTTTTCATAATTCATGAGGTTAAGTCATAGGAATGTTGAAGATCATAAAAAAATTAAACAAGGTATATAGGTTTAAATTAGTTTAAATACTCTTAATGTTGCTAGACTCTAGAAGTGACATAAATTGCCTCTCAAAACAAATGAGTATATTGATCCTAGCCTTATATACTTATAATAAAACCAAAAGAGACAAATTGTTAAAATAAACCCTCCACAGACAGACATAAGGCTACAATAATAAATATCTGATTATAGTGAGTCTTTTAAGATAATATTCACCCCCATTTCATACTGTCTATAAATAGCAGCTCAGCACTGGGAGGATAGTGACCAGCAGGTCTTACTGTGGGCTCCAAACTCCTGCAGTCTGTTTCTCAGGTGAAAGAAGAATCCATGTGAATATGTGAAGATCCAAATTCCGGCCACCAGGATCATTACAGGAAAATAAAATAAAATTCTAGACTCCTGCCCAAGCCCAACTGCTATGGATGCATTCCTGGAAACATCAGTTTGCAGCTCTGAACATGCAGCCTTAGGCCATCCAGCAAATCCTAACTTCTGTGAAAACATTCCTAGGACAAATCGATCTTGGCTCTGACTTTGGTTGTTCACTCTCACTGCCTGTTCAATGGAAAATTCTGGTACTGAGGGTAAGACTCCAAACTTGGGCACCCACTCTCACAGTCCTGTGAACACCTTCTGGATACAAGCTGCTCCTGGCACTTAACCAAGAAGCCCAGTTTCACTATCTTGTTGAAACCTTCCAGGATGTTGTGGCTAATGGCACTGACTCTCACCATCCTGTAGAGAGGATACCTTCTGGTATTGCTGGGGAGATATGGCCCCATTCTGCCTGCTCCACAACTGTACAACTCACCTGAGTCAGAATCAGCAAACACAGCACAGACAGAGAAAACTACAGAGCAGAGCTGGCTCGGGACCCAAGACTTATTGCCTACCATCTTGAGGAAGTCAGTACAGCACTGGAGCAGATCTAGACTCACTTTGTTTGTGTTGTCTTTTTTAGAAAATAAAATAGGGGAGGAGGGGCAAGATGTCGGCACCAGGAGGACTCTTATTCTGAGCAGCAGCAGCAGGATCAGCACAGTGAGCAGTAATCAGAACTCGCGGCCATAAAACACAGTCATTGTGTTTCCCAGGTGAGAGGATACCCCACGGTGGGGGATTCAATCAGCTTTTTACTCACCCGGCTAAACCGCGGAAGACATCCCGGTTCTGCCAATTTGGCTGCTGGTCGCCAGCCCCAGTCCTAGCCCAGAGCCACAAGCCAGTGTCTCTGGTCATGGTCCCAGACTGAACCGTGCACACCACACTATCAGAGACTGGAATTTGCATTCGAGAGATAACCCCAGGGTACAGGAAATGACTGGGACCGGCCTTAGGTCACCCAGACATCCCCTAGAAAAGACTCGGGGTCCACGGGCATCCCAGGAGAAAGCCAGGAGCCAGAGCTGGGGACCCAGGTTCCTGCACTGAGCCCTGCCTGCCTGCGCACCTGACATGCCGCCTGAGATAGAAATGTGGGCACCAGGGCACCAGCAAATGAGTTTCCCTGTCCTGTCCAGTGCAAACACACAGGGACGGAAATGGCTGGTCTGATCTCAGAGCACTCAGCCAACACCCAGAACCTGAAAAGGTCCCAGGAAAATTACCCAGCTTAGGGAGGCACCCAGGTTCCCAAAGGCACAAAAGCAGACACAGGCAATTTCTGCGCACCAGACAGCTGGCAGAGACTGAGCCGCCATCACACAGCTGTGCTCCAGGCACAGGCAGTTTCTGTGGCCAGTCAGCTGGCAGACACTGAGCAGTGTGTACCAGGACAAAATAAGACACTGGGAGTCCGTGTCTCCAGAGAATCCACAGGGAAGGAAGGAAACTGTACTGACCTAAATCACCCAATCCTTCCCTAGAAAAAGTCTAGCAGACTAGTGGGGCCGAGGTGCCAGCACTCAGCTGTGCTCCAGACACAGGCACAAACAGTTGATGCGCGCCTGATGTCCAACTGGGTCACAGCAGCTGATCATTAAATTTACAACGAGAAACCCAGAAACAGGGCAGCTGCCCTCAGGACTTCCCTGGGTGAGAGGAGAACCCTCTCGACTAACAAAGACCACAGTTACCACTCAGGTCTATATCCCTAAGGTGAGCAACTCCTGAAAAAACACCAGCCATCCAGGGACTATACCCAAAAAGCTGAGAAGACACCCTTCAGGAAAAACCAGCTTTCTGCAAAGGGGATTCTCTCCACCACAGGATCCATAGGAACCACCAGAAAATAACCCCAAACACCTAAGATAGCACAATGGGTAGAGGCCAGCGTAAAAACTCAAGCAACAAAAGACTGAGCAATATGGCATCTCCAGAACCCAGTTACCTGGGGGCAAGTAGCCCTGGACACCCCAGCATAACTGAAATCCAAGAAGATGACCTAACAAGTATGCTCATGAAGATGATAACAGAGGAAACAAATAAGATTCGTAAACACATAGAGGAAGATAAACTGTAAAGAAATAGAGGAAGCTGCAGCCAAACAGTTTATGGCCTTTAGAAAGGAAATGCTTAAAGCACTGAATGAAATAAAAAGAAACATAGTTGAGGGAACTAAAAGAAAAACAGGAAAGTACAATCAGATAGGTGAAGGAAGTAAACAAAACAACTCAAGACCTGAAGATAGAATTGGAAAAATTAAAGAAAACAAAAACGGAGGAAATAATGGAAAGGAAGAATCTAGGGAAGAAAACCGGAACTACAGAGGTAAGCATAACCAACAGACTACAAGATATGGAAAAAAGAATCTCAGGTGTAGAAGATACAATGGAAGAAATCGATGGATCTGTCAAAGAAAATGTTAAATCCGAAAAATTCCTGACACAGACCGTCCAAGAAATCCAAGACAATATGAAAAGACAAAACTGAAGAATAATAGGTATAGAGGAAAAAGAAGACTCACTACTCCAAGGCCCAGAAAATATTTTCAACAAAATCATTGAAGAAAATTTCCCCAAGCTAAAGGAGAGGCCAATTAGAATACATGAGGACTACAGAACACCCAACAAATTTGACCAGAAAAGAAAATCCTCCTGCTACATAGTAATCAAAACAGTAAGTATACAGAACAAAGAAAAAATACTAAAAGCTGCAGGGGAAAAAGGCCAAGTAACATATAATGGCAAACCCGTTAGAATCACACCTGACTTTTCAACAGAGACTATGAAAGCCAGAAGGGCCTGGACAGATATCATGCAGACCCTAAGAGAACACAGATGTCAGCCCAGGCTACTATACCCTGCAAAACTCTCAGTCGTCATAGATGGAGAAAGCAAGATATTCAATGACAAAAACAAATTTCAAAAATACCTACATACAAATCCAGCATTACAGAAGACACTGGAAGGGAAAATACAACCCAAGAAAGCTAGCTACATTCAAGAAAACACAGGAAATAAATAACCCCACTACAGTAAAACAAAAAGCAACCAAGCACACAACCGTATGACCGCAGCCAACATCAAAATCAAGAGATCTAACAGCCACTTGTCATTAATCTCTCTCAACATCAATGGACTCAACTCTCCAATAAAAAGACACAGATTAACAGAATGGATACGTAAACAAAACCCAGCAATCTGTTGCATACAAGAAACACACCTAAGACACAAAGATAGACATTACCTGAGGGTAAAGGGTTGGAAGACGACTTTCCAAGCAAACGGACCCAAGAAGCAAGCAGGAGTAGCCATTCTAATATCTGATAAAATAGACTTTCAACCAAAATTAATCAAAAGAGATCGGGAAGGACACTTCATACTCATCAAGGGAAAATTCCACCAGGAAGACATCACAATCCTGAACATCTATGCCCCAAATACAAGGGCACCCACATTTGTGAAAGAAACATTGATAAAATTTAAAGCACATATAGATCCCCACACATTAATAGTGGGAGACTTCAACACCCCACTCTCAACAAAGGACAGGTCAACAAAACAGAAATTAAACAAAGAAACAATGTCTCTGACAGAGGTCATGAATCAAATGGAACTAACAGACATTTACAGAACTCTACACACAAACACAAAAGAATATACATTCTTTTCAGCACCTCATGGAACCTTCTGCAAAATAGACCATATAGTGGGTCACAAAGCAAGCCTCAACAGATACAAGAAGATTGAAATAACCCCATGTATCTTTTCTGATCACCATGGAATAAAGCTGGACCTCAACAAAAACAGAAATAACAAAAAGCCTAGACACACATGGAAACTGAACAACTTGTTAATAAATGACAGCTCGGTCAGGGAAGAAATAAAGAAAGAAATTAAAGTCTTTCTAAAAACCAATGAAAATGAAGACACAACATACCCAAACTTGTGGGACACAATGAAAGCAGTGATAAGAGGAAAGTTCATAGCACTAAGTGCCTTCAAGAAGAAATTCGAGACAGCTCATTCAAACACCCTAATGGCTCACTTAAAAACCCTAGAAAAAGAAGAAGCAGACACACCAAGAAGGAGTAGACGGCTGGAAATAATCAAACTCGGGGCTGAAATCAATCAATTGGAAACAAATAAAACAATTCAAAGAATCAAGGAAACCAAGAGCTGGTTCTTTGAGATAATCAACAAGATCGACAAACCCTTAGCCAGGCTAACTAAAAGGCAGAGAGACACCACCCAAATCAACAAAATCAGAAATGAAAAGAGGGATATAACTACAGACACTGAGGAAATCCAAACAATCATTAGGACTTACTTCAAAAGTCTATATGCCATAAAATTTGAAAATCTAAATGAAATGGACAATTTTCTTGATCGATTTGACTTACCAAAGCTGAATCAGGACCAGGTAAATTCACTAAATAGTCCTATATACCCCAAAGGAATAGAAGCGGTCATCAAAAGTCTCCCATTCAAAAAAAGGCCAGGACCAGATGGCTTCAGCGCAGAATTCTACCAGACCTTCAAAGAAGAGCTAACACCAATTGTCTTCAAACTATTCCACAAAATAGAAACAGAAGGAATATTACCAAATTCATTCTATGAAGCCACAGTCACCTTGGTACCTAAACCTCACAAAGACTCAACAAAGAAAGAGATTTCCGGCCAATCTCCCTTATGAACATTGATGCAAAAATAGTTAATAAAATACTTGCAAACCGAATCCAAGAACACATCAAAGATATTATCCCCTATGACCAAGTAGGCTTCATCCCAGGTATGCAGGGGTGGTTCAATATACGGAAATCCATCAATGTGATCCACCATATTAACAAACTGAAAGAAAAAAACCACATGATAATCTCCCTAGATGCTGAAAAAGCCTTTGACAAAATCCAACATCCATTCATGTTCAAAGTATTGGAGAGATCAGGGATACAAGGCACATATCTAAACATAGTAAAGGCAATATACAGCAAGCCTATAGCCAACATCAAACTGAATGGAGAGAAACTTAAAGCAATCCCACTGAAATCAGGGACAAGACAAGGCTGCCCACTCTCTCCATATCTCTTCAACATAATGCTGGAAGTCCTTGCTAGAGCAATAAGACAGTTGAAGGAGATCAAGGGGATACAAATTGGAAAGGAAGAAGTCAAATTATCACTATTTGCAGATGATATGATAGTATACATGAGTGAACCTGAAAACTCTACCAGGGAACTCCTACAGCTGATAAAAACCTTCAGCAAAGTGGCCGGATACCAAATTAACTCAAAAAAATCAGTAGGCCTCCTGTATACAAAAGACAAAAGGGCTGAGAAAGAAATTAGGGAAACAACACCCTTCACAATAGCCACAAAGGACATAAAGTACCTCAGAGTAACCCTAACCAAGGAAGTCAGAGACTTGTATGAAAAAAATTTCAAATCTCTGAAGAAAGAATTAGAAGAAGATATGAGAAGATGGAAAGATCTCCCATGCTCATGGCTTGGCAAGATTAACATAGTAAAAATGGCCATCTTACCAAAAGCAATCTACAGATTCAATGCAATGCCCATCAAATTACCAACACAATTCTTTACAGACCTGGAAAGAAAAATTCTCAACTTCATATGGAATAACAAGAAACCCAGAATTGCTAAAACAATCCTCTACAGTAAAAGATCTTTGGAGGTATTTCCATCCCTGATCTTAAGTTGTACTATAGAGCAACAGTTTTAAAAACTGCATGGTACTGGCATAGAAACAGAATGGTGGATCAATGGAACCTAACAGAGGACCCAGAAATAAACCCACACACTTATGGACACCTGATCTTTGACAAAGACGCCAAAACCATATAATGGAAAAAAGATAGCATCTTCAAGAAATGGTGCTGGTCTAACTGGATGTCTACATGTAGAAAAATGAAAATAGATCCATACTTGTCACCCTGCACAAAACTGAAGGCCAAGTGGATCAAAGACCTCAACATAAAACCAGACACATTAAATCGGCTTGAACAAAAAGTGGGAAATACCCTAGAACTCATTGGTACAGGGGAAAACTTCCTGAACAGAACACCAACAGCACAGGCTCTAAGAGCAACAATCAATAAATGGGACCTCATGAAACTGAAAAGCTTCTGTAAAGCAAAGGACACCGTCATCAAAACAAAGAGACCGCATACAGATTGGGAAAGAATCTTCACCAACCCTTTATCTGACAGAGGACTCATATCCAGTATATATAAAGAACTAAAGAAGCTGAAAAGCAACAAACCAAGTAATCCACTTAAAAAATGGGGAACAGAGCTAAACAGAGAATTCTCTGTAGAGGAATACCGAATGGCAGAGAAGCACTTAAAGAAATGCTCAACCTCACTAGCCATTGGGGAAATGCAAATCAAAACAACCCTGAGATTTTACCTTACACCCATGAGAATGGCCAAGATCAAAAACTCAAGTGACAACACATGCTGGAGAGGTTGTGGAGAAAGGGGAACCCTTCTGCACTGCTGGTAGGAATGTAAACTTGTACAACCACTCTGGAAATCAATCTGGCGTTTTCTCAGACAACTAGGAATGGCACTTCCTCAAGATCCAGCCATACCACTACTGGGCATATATCCAAAAGTACACAAAAAGGACATTTGCTCAACTATGTTTGTAGGAGCTTTATTTGTAATAGCCTGAAGTTTGAAACAACCCAGATCCCCTCAACTGAAGAATGGATGCAGAAATTGTGGTACATCTACACAATGGAATATTACTCACCAATGAAAAATAAGGAAATTTATGAAATTTGCAGGTAAATGGTGGGATCTGGAAAGGATCATCCTGAGTGAGTTGTCCCAGAAGCAAAAAGACACACATGGTATATACTCACTCATATAGACATACAACATAGGACAAAACCACTAAAACCTGTGCATCTAAAGAAACTAAGCAAGAGAGAGGACCCTAACTAAAATGTCCAATCCCCATCTAGAAAGGCAAAGAGGATGGACATCAGAAGAAGAAGAAAACAGGAAACAACCTAGGAACCTACCACAGAGGGCCTATGAAAGCCTCTGCCCTACAGACTATCAAAGCAGATGCTGAGCCTGTTGGGCAACTGTTGGGCAGAGTGAATGGAATTTTAGGTAAGAACTGGGAAATAGTAAGAGCTGGAGAGGACAGGGTCTCCACAAGGAGAGCAACAGTGAAAAAGATTTTTACCTATTTCAAAATTCTACTAGGGAGCTGCAGAAATGGCTAATCACAGTGGTAGAGCCTATTGTGTGTCTAAGCATGAAATTCAAATTAAGTTTCTATTCCCCAGCACAACACAGTTTATAATAGCAAATAAGTGAATGAATGAATAAATAGCTCTGTATCACAGCTGCTTAGTACAGGATTTATGTTAGAGATTTCGTTTCCTGTTTTTATTTTTCTTTTTTTTTATTTTATTTTTCATGAATATAGTAAATACTTAACCAGAACTCTAAAATGTGACAGGCATGCTTAAAACATATGATGTATATTTTATATAGAAGTGATAAGTTCTCCCTGGACTTTCCAGGGTGCATGGAGGATCGGAACTTTTGGATGTGTGGTGATGATAACAATACTTTTTCATTTTTTCTTTCTTTTTTTTGTTTTAGCAATACTTTTACAAAACAAAGAACAAAACCAAAAAGGACATTAATACACTTGTTGATGTGGGATGAGTGACTCATCAATAAACACAGAACTAAAGGCAAATAATAACTGCTGGTAGAGGACATTCTACTACCCCCAAAAGACACCACAAGTTAGTAATCCAATACCAAGTGTTCTCTACTGGAATCATATTCACAAAGCAACAGGACTTAAATTTAGTGTGTTGTATGACTATATTTATCTTTTTACATGTACATGTAACAATAAATATGAATTTAATAAAGTCATGAATTTTAGAAGATATAAAGGCAGGAAGAAAGGGGGATGGTTGGAGGGAGGAAATGGAAGTGGGGAAAGGTTGAAATTATATTTTAATTATGACATTACTAATCTGGTTGCATATGTCTTGATTCAAACAGGATGACTTGAAAAAAAATAATACTTATTTGCAGTACCATTTTACATCCTAGAATTTTATAACATCTTAGTGTTACAATCTCCATTTACTTGTTTTAATATATTTTGCTTTATTTTAATTTTAAAATTACTTTATAATTAATTACACTTTACTCCCTTTGTATCCCAGCTATATACCCCTGCCACATCCCTTCCCAATCCCAGCCTTCCTCCATCCCTCCTCTTCTCCCATGCCCCTCCCTAAGTCCACTGATAGGGGAGGTCTTCCTCCTTTTCCATCTGATCCTAGCCTATCATGTCTCAGCAAAACAAGCTACATTTTCTTCCTTTGTGACCCGAGATGCCATGGGGTACATCCCTGCTTGAATTCTAAGTTATCTCCAAGCAAATTTCTTGGTTGGAACATTCATCTAAGAATAGACCCGTTGCACAGATTTTTTTTGTTTCTGTTGCTCTCCTTGAGGAGCTCCTGTCCCCTCAAGGTCTTTTTATCTCCTCCTTGTTTTATAAGGTACCCTCCACTCTACCCAAATTATGTCTGTGAGTCTCAGCATCTGCTCTGATACGCTGCTGGGTAGAATCTATCTGTGGCTCTCTGTTGTAGGCTCCTGTGCTCTTCCCTGTTGGCTCTTCCCAATTGGCTGTTCACTCTTCCAAATTGGCTGTCTGAGTCAGGCTTGCTCATACAACTCAGGGTCCTCCTTCATGCTTAGCTACCTTTGATATACCTATTATGTATGTTTATCCTATATTTTATATCTACCGTCCACTAAGAACTAAGTTATATATCAAGTATGTCTTTCTGCTTTGGGGATACCTCACTCAGGATGATCTTACACCTGTCAGTATGGCTCAGATCAAAAAGTCCAGTGACAAAACATACTGGAGTTAATGTGGAGAAAAGGGAGACCTCCTTCATTGCTAGTGGGAATGAAAAATGTACATGCACTTTAGAAATCAATTTGGATCTATCTCAGACAATTAGGAATAGTGCCTCCTCAAGA
The DNA here is from genome assembly GCF_030254825.1 of Meriones unguiculatus. NCBI lineage: Eukaryota > Metazoa > Chordata > Mammalia > Rodentia > Muridae > Meriones > Meriones unguiculatus. The sequence continues at coordinate 11,281,686 of NW_026843707.1, forward strand.
TCCAGCCATTCTACTCCTTGACATATATCCAAAATATATTCAAGCACACAACAAGGACAATTGTTCTACGACGTTCCTAGCACCTTTATTCGTAATTGTCAGAATCTGGAAACAACCCAGATGTCCATAAACTGAGGAATGAATGCAGAAATTGTGGAAAATTTACACACTGGAATACTATTCAGTAATTAAAAACCAGTAAATCACGAAATTGGCAGCCAAGGAAAGGAAAAAATTATGAAATTTGAAAAGAAAAATGGGACCTATAAGATAAATCATGAAGACAGAGCCATTAAATAAAGCCTGATTTCTCAATGTAGGTTCTAGAAAAGAGAGGGCCTGAAACATATTCTCCATGAACTGTTTGGCCTGCTCGTTCATTAACCCCTGGCCCCCGGAAGGGTGAAGCAGCATTACCAGGCAATAGAAAAAGACAATGGAGCTACTCCTGATGTGGCCTAACTGACTAGGAAAAGAAGGAAGGAAAATAAGTCCTCCCCTATCAGTGGACTTGGGGAGTGGCATTTGTGCAGAGGGGAGAGGAAGGAAGAAATTGGGACTGGAGGACAGAGGCAACCACAGAGGGATACAGAGTGAATAAAGTATAATTAACAAAGAATCAAAGAAAAAAGCAGGATGCATCATTTTGTGATATCGAAGAACAAGTTCTGAAAGTCAAAAATAAACCTTACCTCGGGATAAAAGAAAGAAAGAGCATGTTGAAAGCAAATGGAGACAAAAACCAAGCAGGTGTAACAGTTTTAATATCTGACAAAAAAACAAAACAAAATAGACTAAAGACTAATCAGAACAGACAGGGAACACTACATAGTCAGCAAAGTTGAAAAAAAAAATCTGCCAAAAAGCTATTGCTGTTTTAAGCATTCATATACCAAGCACAAAAGGAACTGTCTTCATAAAAGAAATACTATTACAGATAGAAAAGTATATTGACCTCCACACAGTGGTAGTGGGAGGCTTCAGGACCTCACTCTCAGTAATTTACAGGTGATACAGACAAAAACTAACCCGAGAAAAGCTGTAGCTAAAAGATTTCACATGTATATAAGCTTAGCAGACTTTTAGAGAAGATTTAACCCAAACTCAGAATATACTTTCTTTTCAATAGCTCATAGAATTTGTTCCAAAATTGACCAAAGTCTTGAAAATAAAGCAAGTCTCAACAGTAAGGAAAATATTTCAATCACACCCTATACCCTACATAACCACCACAGATTAAAACTACATGAAAACAAGAACAAAAGCAGTTTAAAAACGTGTTGAAAGTGAGCAACTCACTACTGACAGAAAATTGATTCAAGATAGAAATTAAGAAGGAAATTAAAAACTAAAACCATTTTTAAAAACATTGAAATCAAGTGAAAAAACTATTTACCCAAATAGATAAGACACAGGAAGTCAGTTTTAGAGTCAAATGCAAAGCACCAACTATTTACATATAAAAACTGGATAGATCACTTATGAGCAGCTTAATGACATACTTTAATGCAATACAATGAAAAGAAAAACGAAGTTACAAAGTATTAGGAAGCAAGAAACAATCAAACTTACAGATGACATCAATAAAACAGAATGAAACAAAACAATGCAAAGAAAATAGGTAAGATTGATACTTAGCCAAATTAACACTAACATATAGAGAGGATATCCAAATTAATAGAATTACAGATTATACATGGGAGGAAAAACACACAACAACAAAAACAACAACAACAAAAAAAACCCAGAGAATTGTAAGGACATATTTTAAAATCTGTGCTCCAAGAAAATAGAAAACCTGAAATAAACAGATAAACTTATATGCAGCCTACTAAATTTAAATCAAAACTGGATGTCTACATGTAGAAAAATGAAAATAGATCCATACTTGTCACCCTGCACAAAACTGAAGGCCAAGTGGATCAAAGACCTCAACATAAAACCAGACACATTAAATCGGCTTGAACAAAAAGTGGGAAATACCCTAGAACTCATTGGTACAGGGGAAAACTTCCTGAACAGAACACCAACAGCACAGGCTCTAAGAGCAACAATCAATAAATGGGACCTCATGAAACTGAAAAGCTTCTGTAAAGCAAAGGACACCGTCATCAAAACAAAGAGACCGCATACAGATTGGGAAAGAATCTTCACCAACCCTTTATCTGACAGAGGACTCATATCCAGTATATATAAAGAACTAAAGAAGCTGAAAAGCAACAAACCAAGTAATCCACTTAAAAAATGGGGAACAGAGCTAAACAGAGAATTCTCTGTAGAGGAATACCGAATGGCAGAGAAGCACTTAAAGAAATGCTCAACCTCACTAGCCATTGGGGAAATGCAAATCAAAACAACCCTGAGATTTTACCTTACACCCATGAGAATGGCCAAGATCAAAAACTCAAGTGACAACACATGCTGGAGAGGTTGTGGAGAAAGGGGAACCCTTCTGCACTGCTGGTAGGAATGTAAACTTGTACAACCACTCTGGAAATCAATCTGGCGTTTTCTCAGACAACTAGGAATGGCACTTCCTCAAGATCCAGCCATACCACTACTGGGCATATATCCAAAAGTACACAAAAAGGACATTTGCTCAACTATGTTTGTAGGAGCTTTATTTGTAATAGCCTGAAGTTTGAAACAACCCAGATCCCCTCAACTGAAGAATGGATGCAGAAATTGTGGTACATCTACACAATGGAATATTACTCACCAATGAAAAATAAGGAAATTTATGAAATTTGCAGGTAAATGGTGGGATCTGGAAAGGATCATCCTGAGTGAGTTGTCCCAGAAGCAAAAAGACACACATGGTATATACTCACTCATATAGACATACAACATAGGACAAAACCACTAAAACCTGTGCATCTAAAGAAACTAAGCAAGAGAGAGGACCCTAACTAAAATGTCCAATCCCCATCTAGAAAGGCAAAGAGGATGGACATCAGAAGAAGAAGAAAACAGGAAACAACCTAGGAACCTACCACAGAGGGCCTATGAAAGCCTCTGCCCTACAGACTATCAAAGCAGATGCTGAGCCTGTTGGGCAACTGTTGGGCAGAGTGAATGGAATTTTAGGTAAGAACTGGGAAATAGTAAGAGCTGGAGAGGACAGGGTCTCCACAAGGAGAGCAACAGTGAAAAAGATTTTTACCTATTTCAAAATTCTACTAGGGAGCTGCAGAAATGGCTAATCACAGTGGTAGAGCCTATTGTGTGTCTAAGCATGAAATTCAAATTAAGTTTCTATTCCCCAGCACAACACAGTTTATAATAGCAAATAAGTGAATGAATGAATAAATAGCTCTGTATCACAGCTGCTTAGTACAGGATTTATGTTAGAGATTTCGTTTCCTGTTTTTATTTTTCTTTTTTTTTATTTTATTTTTCATGAATATAGTAAATACTTAACCAGAACTCTAAAATGTGACAGGCATGCTTAAAACATATGATGTATATTTTATATAGAAGTGATAAGTTCTCCCTGGACTTTCCAGGGTGCATGGAGGATCGGAACTTTTGGATGTGTGGTGATGATAACAATACTTTTTCATTTTTTCTTTCTTTTTTTTGTTTTAGCAATACTTTTACAAAACAAAGAACAAAACCAAAAAGGACATTAATACACTTGTTGATGTGGGATGAGTGACTCATCAATAAACACAGAACTAAAGGCAAATAATAACTGCTGGTAGAGGACATTCTACTACCCCCAAAAGACACCACAAGTTAGTAATCCAATACCAAGTGTTCTCTACTGGAATCATATTCACAAAGCAACAGGACTTAAATTTAGTGTGTTGTATGACTATATTTATCTTTTTACATGTACATGTAACAATAAATATGAATTTAATAAAGTCATGAATTTTAGAAGATATAAAGGCAGGAAGAAAGGGGGATGGTTGGAGGGAGGAAATGGAAGTGGGGAAAGGTTGAAATTATATTTTAATTATGACATTACTAATCTGGTTGCATATGTCTTGATTCAAACAGGATGACTTGAAAAAAAATAATACTTATTTGCAGTACCATTTTACATCCTAGAATTTTATAACATCTTAGTGTTACAATCTCCATTTACTTGTTTTAATATATTTTGTTTTATTTTAATTTTAAAATTACTTTATAATTAATTACACTTTACTCCCTTTGTATCCCAGCTATATACCCCTGCCACATCCCTTCCCAATCCCAGCCTTCCTCCATCCCTCCTCTTCTCCCATGCCCCTCCCTAAGTCCACTGATAGGGGAGGTCTTCCTCCTTTTCCATCTGATCCTAGCCTATCATGTCTCAGCAAAACAAGCTACATTTTCTTCCTTTGTGACCCGAGATGCCATGGGGTACATCCCTGCTTGAATTCTAAGTTATCTCCAAGCAAATTTCTTGGTTGGAACATTCATCTAAGAATAGACCCGTTGCACAGATTTTTTTTGTTTCTGTTGCTCTCCTTGAGGAGCTCCTGTCCCCTCAAGGTCTTTTTATCTCCTCCTTGTTTTATAAGGTACCCTCCACTCTACCCAAATTATGTCTGTGAGTCTCAGCATCTGCTCTGATACGCTGCTGGGTAGAATCTATCTGTGGCTCTCTGTTGTAGGCTCCTGTGCTCTTCCCTGTTGGCTCTTCCCAATTGGCTGTTCACTCTTCCAAATTGGCTGTCTGAGTCAGGCTTGCTCATACAACTCAGGGTCCTCCTTCATGCTTAGCTACCTTTGATATACCTATTATGTATGTTTATCCTATATTTTATATCTACCGTCCACTAAGAACTAAGTTATATATCAAGTATGTCTTTCTGCTTTGGGGATACCTCACTCAGGATGATCTTACACCTGTCAGTATGGCTCAGATCAAAAAGTCCAGTGACAAAACATACTGGAGTTAATGTGGAGAAAAGGGAGACCTCCTTCATTGCTAGTGGGAATGAAAAATGTACATGCACTTTAGAAATCAATTTGGATCTATCTCAGACAATTAGGAATAGTGCCTCCTCAAGATCCAGCCATTCTACTCCTTGACATATATCCAAAATATATTCAAGCACACAACAAGGACAATTGTTCTACGACGTTCCTAGCACCTTTATTCGTAATTGTCAGAATCTGGAAACAACCCAGATGTCCATAAACTGAGGAATGAATGCAGAAATTGTGGAAAATTTACACACTGGAATACTATTCAGTAATTAAAAACCAGTAAATCACGAAATTGGCAGCCAAGGAAAGGAAAAAATTATGAAATTTGAAAAGAAAAATGGGACCTATAAGATAAATCATGAAGACAGAGCCATTAAATAAAGCCTGATTTCTCAATGTAGGTTCTAGAAAAGAGAGGGCCTGAAACATATTCTCCATGAACTGTTTGGCCTGCTCGTTCATTAACCCCTGGCCCCCGGAAGGGTGAAGCAGCATTACCAGGCAATAGAAAAAGACAATGGAGCTACTCCTGATGTGGCCTAACTGACTAGGAAAAGAAGGAAGGAAAATAAGTCCTCCCCTATCAGTGGACTTGGGGAGTGGCATTTGTGCAGAGGGGAGAGGAAGGAAGAAATTGGGACTGGAGGACAGAGGCAACCACAGAGGGATACAGAGTGAATAAAGTATAATTAACAAAGAATCAAAGAAAAAAGCAGGATGCATCATTTTGTGATATCGAAGAACAAGTTCTGAAAGTCAAAAATAAACCTTACCTCGGGATAAAAGAAAGAAAGAGCATGTTGAAAGCAAATGGAGACAAAAACCAAGCAGGTGTAACAGTTTTAATATCTGACAAAAAAACAAAACAAAATAGACTAAAGACTAATCAGAACAGACAGGGAACACTACATAGTCAGCAAAGTTGAAAAAAAAAATCTGCCAAAAAGCTATTGCTGTTTTAAGCATTCATATACCAAGCACAAAAGGAACTGTCTTCATAAAAGAAATACTATTACAGATAGAAAAGTATATTGACCTCCACACAGTGGTAGTGGGAGGCTTCAGGACCTCACTCTCAGTAATTTACAGGTGATACAGACAAAAACTAACCCGAGAAAAGCTGTAGCTAAAAGATTTCACATGTATATAAGCTTAGCAGACTTTTAGAGAAGATTTAACCCAAACTCAGAATATACTTTCTTTTCAATAGCTCATAGAATTTGTTCCAAAATTGACCAAAGTCTTGAAAATAAAGCAAGTCTCAACAGTAAGGAAAATATTTCAATCACACCCTATACCCTACATAACCACCACAGATTAAAACTACATGAAAACAAGAACAAAAGCAGTTTAAAAACGTGTTGAAAGTGAGCAACTCACTACTGACAGAAAATTGATTCAAGATAGAAATTAAGAAGGAAATTAAAAACTAAAACCATTTTTAAAAACATTGAAATCAAGTGAAAAAACTATTTACCCAAATAGATAAGACACAGGAAGTCAGTTTTAGAGTCAAATGCAAAGCACCAACTATTTACATATAAAAACTGGATAGATCACTTATGAGCAGCTTAATGACATACTTTAATGCAATACAATGAAAAGAAAAACGAAGTTACAAAGTATTAGGAAGCAAGAAACAATCAAACTTACAGATGACATCAATAAAACAGAATGAAACAAAACAATGCAAAGAAAATAGGTAAGATTGATACTTAGCCAAATTAACACTAACATATAGAGAGGATATCCAAATTAATAGAATTACAGATTATACATGGGAGGAAAAACACACAACAACAAAAACAACAACAACAAAAAAAACCCAGAGAATTGTAAGGACATATTTTAAAATCTGTGCTCCAAGAAAATAGAAAACCTGAAATAAACAGATAAACTTATATGCAGCCTACTAAATTTAAATCAAAACTGGATAAGTAATTATATTAGAACTAGTGAAATAGAGGCAATAATTAAATCATTCAAACAAAAAAAGGTTAGAGAAAATTAGATTTAACACAGACGACTACAATCTTTCATATAAATATCATTGCTAATACCTCTAATTATTCTGCAATATAGAAAGAAAAAATACAAAGTGTAATTATTTTTCACAAGGACACACCTCAATATCTAATCCACACCAAGACCCAAAAGGGAAGAGTATAGAGCAATTTCTGTTAAGAACATATATTAAAAAAAATCTCATTAAAAATATTTCAGCCCTAATTCCAGTAGCATATAGAAAGATTATGCACCATAATCAGCTTGGATGCATTCCAGATTTATATAAAGACAGATGGAGAAACTCTCCCTGGAGGATTAAATGGAAAATGGAACAAAGAATGGTTAAGGCTGGGAGTATGAGAAGAGATAGATAAAACCAAGGGTGAATTGAGGGTTCATGTAGAACTGTTTTATAAAATACATATATATGTGACAGGAATCAAAATGCAGTCACCAAATAATGGGGGAGACACATCTCCACTAGCTATATCTTGCCACCAAATGAAACCTTCAGCACCAGGAATGTGTTATGTCTAATTGAGTTCATACCAAAATGTCCCAAAGAAGAACTCAGGTAACTCAGGCTGTCTCTGACAATATCCATTGCTCTCCAGAAATGGATAGTAAGGCTGCATAGCTGCATTGCTGAAGAAAAAGCCTACATATGTCACTGAACATAGAAAAGTTGAGCTGGTGGCAGCTGAGAACCTTCATCTCTACTGACTAGTGTTCAGTGTACTGGAAGGTACTGTGCATGGGTCTGAGGCAGTTGGGTTTCCACGGCAAAGTGGGGATATGGACATAAGCCTCACACTTAATGCAGAAACAATCTCTGATTGTTAATCCCTTCCAGGGGAAAGTGAGTTTTCTCCAATGCTGTCTAGCTAGTTTTACCAACCATACTTAATGGCAGGCCCCATGCTTAGAAGTAAATAGCAAACATAAATGATCAATGTATTTTTGGAGGTTTTTTTATCTCATAATGCCTTGTTTAAATTATTTTAACCTTACATGTTATTGTTTATATATTATAGCCTATTATTTTCTGTTTTTATGGAATTTCTGTGTAAGTAAAAATGTTTCTGTGATAGCTGTGTTTCTTTTATGTCTTTCTTTGAGGTTTCTATTAGTATTGTTTTGTTTTTATCTGTTCCTGTGTTTCTTATTATGTTTATGTTGTTGTTTTCTTATACGGTTAACTGCTTACTTATGAGAGACAGAAAGGAATTATATGAGTGTGTGGGTTTAAGTGGTCCGGAACATCTTAGAGAAGTTGTAAAAGGAGAAAATACGATCAGAATATATTATATAATAACTCTATTTTCTTTTTTTAAAAAGTGAGGAATTGAACATAATTTATGACCCAGGGATTTTGCAGTACTAACCATACAGTTAAAAAGAAAGCAATAGACACTAGAACTAGTTTAAGCAAATGCATTGCATAAGAGACTTTTCAAGCTGTAAACTAATCAGTTAATCTGTACTGTAAACACCACAATAATAACTAAGTACAATTTCTCAGCTATTGTACCAATGTTCTTGATAAATACACAAAACATTAAATTTTACAATGCTGCTTAATCAATATTATAAAACAATTCTAATATCATTATACAATTGAAGGATTTAGTTATCATTCATACCAAATAAATATATAGCTTTTAACTTGAAAGGATGAGGACTATAAAGAAGTAAGTCTAATTACCAAGTTTTAGATAACAAATCAGAGTACATATTGTCATAGGAGGATTTGGTGCTAATACTCTATTAACTTAATAAATAGATAAATATTCTAAACATGATTATGTTTTATTTCAAAAATTTACAATGGAAAAAAATTAAGTATTTCAATACTTTATATGTAATCATAATATTCAAATAACATAATAAGTATAATAGTAAATTTAGGTTAAAACTTGAAAAAGGGTGACAATAAAATACTATACAATGTATCAATTTTCTTACTTCCACTGTTTTTTTCAAAATCTCTCTCAACTCAGTAAGTGGTTTTTCTCTTGACCCTCATCTTTCCCAATACTCAGGCTATGTGCTGAGGAGTATTGAAACTCTCTGTTCCTACCTTCTCCTGAATGACACTTGGGTGCATTCTTGCCTGAATATTTAGATACAGGAAGATTCCTGAAACTTAGACGAGACCTGTCTCATGATACCAGCTATTGCCTGGATGCTGAGAACATGGTCTTGGATCCTTTGTTTGTTGATGATCTCCTTTGAAAGCGATATTGAGACTGAGCCAGGGATTGTGAGTGGCCTGGAGAAGATCTGGTATGATCTATGGTTTGATACCAGTGGTGGGACAAGAATGCTTGTGTCACCTTGACGACGGAATTTATGATTGTCTTCCTCATAATGTTTTTGGCCTCCCTTGCTACAGTCAGTTTGAGAGTACTGTGGATCCATTTTGTAAACCATCTCTAACTTTAGTTCATGTCCATCTAGTAAAATCCCATGTAGTGGACCCAGGGCATCCTTGGCATCACATTTGTTGTGGAAATAGATTAAGGAAACCAATATGGACTTTTAGTCAATGGATTTGGGGGATGTTTACATCACTATCAGGCCCATCATGCTCAAAGATATGCCTCAGGGTGCAGCATGAGTTGTGGTTTGACAGATTTTCAACCTTGAGGGAGATCATTCTCTCCACAAAGGGAAGAGGATGACTGTTACTCATGGTCTTTGATACCTCCAGTTAGAATACTCTGAAATAAGCAGATTTAAAGCTCCAAGAGAGATGAAAAATCTGCAACCTTTTTCTTCCAATCTTTTGACTACAATTCCTTTCATTTGTATTTGCACAGATATTCTGGAATGTTTCACAACAGCTTTGCCCATGAATAGAGATAAAACCATTTAAGAAACAGAGCAATATGAATGTGAACCAGTTATAAACAAGTGAAATAATCCAAACAATTCTTTTCACTTTTCCAGTAGAAATCCTGATGTGCTATATCAATAAATGATTAGAATGTTTATTTGTAACATAATCATTAACGTTTATTTTTCTAACATGAAATGATATTAAAATGATAGTAAAGTTTTTATTCCCTTCATTTACTAATATATATATATATAGCAACAATATGTAGAAGGGGATAATGAATATGGAGAAAAAACATAATTCAAACATGATGAATATATCAATTGATGAGGAAAGCAATTTACATGAGAAGAAAGAATAAAAGTCCAATTTCTGAGCTAGAAAAAAAAAAACTTGTAAACTCAGCAGTGAAATGAAATAATTCCATTGAGTGAGCCAGGCCAAAAAACAAAACAAAACAAATCAAAACAAAACCAAACAAAACAAAAAGGCCCAACTGATTGAATCAGCAAGATTTAGGATTTTGGCTTTTGTAAAGAAAAGAGATGTTGGAATAAAAGAAAAAGTTTTTATAAAAGCCAAAAGATTTAGCCTTGAGTATTTAGGCAACTGCCTCAGACAAGGAGGTTTGGGGTCTATACTTATATTTAGTTATGTAAAGAAATTCTTTTTTTATGCCTTAAAGTTTCATTTTTATTTATTTGTGTATCAGGGTATCATTATGTACACCACAAATGTGTAGATACTCAATGATGCTGATGGGTATATGTCTCCCTGGAATTGGTAATACAGACAGCAGTAAGCTGCCAATGTGTTAAGTTGGGAACTGAACAAAAGTCCTCTATACAACATTAAATGCAATTAACCGTTGAGCTCTATGTCCAGCCTCATTTCTATCAGTGACTGATCATGTCACAAAAACTATGTTTTTTACAATAAATACATTATTATTATTATTATTATTATTTAATACAATTTATTCAATCTGTAAACCAGCTGTGGTCCATTCCCTCATCTCTCCCCAAAGCACCTTCCCTCACTCTTCTCCTTTTATGCCCTTCCTCTAGTCCACTGATAAGGGAGTTTCTCCTCGCCTTAAATCTGACCTTACCCTATCAGGTCTTTTCAGGGGTGGTGCATTGTCTCCCTCTGTGGACTTGCAAAGCTGCATCATGCAGGGGGATGTGTTCAAAGAGTATGCCATTGAGTTCATGCCAGAAAAGGAGCTATGGGCTGCCTTCCTGAAATATCTTTTTTCATCCTCAAACAGAATATATATATATATATATATATATATATATATATATATATATATATATATAATATTAAGGAAATAGAAGCTGTCATCCAAAATCGCCCATGCAGAAAAATGGCCAGGGCCAGATGGTTTTAGGGCAGAATTCTCCCAAACATTCAAAGAAGTGCTAACACCAGTACTCTTAAAACTATTCCACAAAATAGAATCAGAAGGAAAACTACCCAACTCATTCTATGAAGCCACACTCACCTTGGTACCTAAACCTCAAAAAGACCCAACAAAGAAAGAAAATTTCAGGCCAATCTCCCTCATGAACATTGATGCAAAGTATACAACAAAATACTTAACAACCGAACCCATGAACACATCAAAGATACCATCCACTATGACCAAGTAGGTTTCATCCCAGGTATGCAGGGGTGGTTCAATATACGGAAATCCATCAATGTGATCCACCACATAAAAAAAAATTGAAGAAAAAAACCACATGACCGTCTCCTTAGATGCTGAAAAGCCATTTGACAAAATCCAGCATCCATTTATGTTTAAAGTCTTGGAGAGATCAGGGATACAAGGCACATACCTGAACACAGTAAAGGCAATTACTATACAGCAAGTCTATAGCCAATATCAAACTCAATGGATAGAAAATTAAATCATTTCCACTGAAATCAGGGACAAAGCAAGGCTGCCCACTCTCTCCATATCTCTTCAAAATTGTTCTGGAAGTCCTTGATAGAACAATATGGCAATTGAAGGAGATCAAGGGGATACAAATTAGAAAGGAAGATGTCAAACTATCACTATTTGCAGATGATATGATAGAATACCTGAGTAACCACAAAAATTCCAGTAAGGATCTCCTACAGCTGACTAACACCTTCAGCAAAGTGGCAGGTTATAAATCTAACTAAAAAAAAAAAAAATAAAATAAAATGAGCACCCCTCCTGTATACAATAGACAAAAGAGCTGAGAATGAAATTAGGGAAACAACACAGTTCACAATAACCACAAAGGACAAAAAGTACCTTGGTGTGAACCTAAAAAGCTAGTCAAAGACTTGTATGAAAAAATTTCAGTATATGAAGGAAGAATTAGAAGAATATATCAGCAGATGGAAAGTTCTCCCATGCTCAGGGCTTGGCAGGATTAATATAGTAAAAATGCACATCTTACCAGAAGCTATCTACAGATTCAGTGCAGTTCCCTTCAAATAACCAACACAATTCTTTACAGGCCTTTAAAGAAAAATTTTCACCTTCATACGGAACAACAAGAAAACCAAAATTACTAAAACAATTCTCTACAATAAAAGATCTTTAGGGGTTAATACTATCCCTAATCTCAAGCTGTAATATACAGCAACAATACTAAAAACTGTGTGGTACAGGAATTGAAACAGACTGGTGGATCAATTGAATCATATAGAAGACCCTGACATAAATCCATACACTTACGGACACCTGATATTTGACAAAGATGTCAAAAACATTCAATGGAAAACAAAACAAAACAACAACAACAACAAAAAAAAAACAGGACCTTCAACAAATGGTGCTATTCTAACTGGATGTCTACAATATAAAAAAATTCAAATAGATCCATATTTACCACCCTGCACAAAACTAAAGTCCAAGTGGATCAAAGACCTCAAAATAAAACCAGAGACACTAAACCACTTTAAAAAAAATTGGGGAAGAACCTTAAACTCATTGGCACAGGAGACACCTTCCTGAACTAAACACCAACAGCACTGACTCTAAGAACAGCAATCAATAAATGAGACCTCCTGAAACTGAAAAGCTTCTGTAAAGCAAAGGACCCTGTCATCAGAACAAAACGACTGCCTACAGATTGGGAAAAGATGTTCACCAACCCTATATCTGACAGAGGACTAATATCCTGTATACACAAAGAACTGAAGAAGTTAAACAACAACAAATCAAGTAATGCAATTAAGAAATGGAGTACGGAGCTAAATAGAGAATTCTCAATGGAGGAATATCAAATGGCAGAGAAAAAGTTAGAGAAATATTCAATTTACTTAGTCATAATGAAATGCAAATCAAAATGACCCTAAGATTTCACCTTACACCCATCAGAATGGCTAAGATCAAAAACTCAAGTGAGAACAATATGCTGGAGGTTGTGGAGAAAGAGGAACCCTTCTCCACTGCTGGTGGGAATGTAAATATGTATAACTACTCTTGAAAACAATTTGGCAGTTTCCCAAACAACTAGGAATAGGGTTTCCTCAAAATTCAGCTACACCACTCCTAGGCATATACCCAAAATAGCCTCAAGTACACAATAAGGACCTGAGCTCCTCCATGTTTGTAGCAGGTTGACTTGTAATACCCAGAAGCTGGAAACAGCCCAGGTGCCACTCCGCGGAGGAATGGATAGAGAAATTGTGGTTCATCTACAGAATGGAATATTACTTAGCATTACAAAACAATGAAATCATAAAATTTGTAATAAACTGTGAGATCTGGAAAAGATCATCCTGAGTGAGGTATCCCAGAAGCAAAAAGACACACAGGGTATATACTGACACATAATTGGATATTAGACATAAAATATAGATCACACCTACTAAAATCTGTACACCTAAAGAAACTAATCAAGAAGGAGGTCTCTGGGTAAATGCTCAAACCCCATACAGCAAGGCAAAGAGGATGAACATCAGAAGAAGGAGAAAACAGGGAAGTGTATGGGAGCCTGCTACAGAGGACCTGTGACATGCTCTATCATGCCAGATATCAAAGCAGACTCTTAGTTTAATGGCCAACTTTTGGGCAGAGTGCAGGGAAATTCATGAAAGAAGTAGGAAATAATAAGACCTGGAGGAGAAAGGAGCTCCACAAGTAGAACAACAGAACCAAAAAATCTGGGCACAGTGGTTTTTTCTCAGACCAAAACCAAACAAAGAGCCAGTTAATGAATGCCAAAACTCAAAAAAAAATTTTTTTATTCATTCATGGGACTTTCAAAATCAAATTTCTCTTTTTGAATGTTACTATATTTTCTTGAGTTAGAAATTGTATTTTGTGATTACTGTATTTCTGGAAATTTCCCTTCAAAGGATGGAATATTCACTAAACTTTACAGACATTATGCATCATGATATGTTTCAGAAAGAATCATGAATCTACTTTTACCAGTTTGAAGTTAAAATCTTCAAGTGGGAACATGATCATGTGGGAAGAAGTCCATTCAGGGTGAATCTGAAATTTACCTAAGACATGTGTGAATTCAATACCTATCCATTGTTTCCAGGCTAGCATGTGAAGGTTTTCATACATGTTGAAACCATAGGGTGTTGCCTTGAGATTGGTACTGTGGGCCTGCTTTCCTGTGTCATGTTTGGCATTTATTATGCTTATTTTGTCTCAGAGCTTTTCAGTCTTCCAATGCACTTGGCTGTTATGTCTGTGAATAATCTACTCTATTAAAATATATTTGTCAGTTCCAGCTTAACTGTGTCTCTGTATAATATTAATATTAAAAGGTTTCTCCTTCCTCAACAAACTTCCACCATTCCAATTATACAAGAAGCTGAGATGTATCACTGGAGTTCTTAGTTGTATTCAATTTAGAAATAGTAAAAAAAAAAAAAAAAAAAAAAAAAGCAGACCTCCCCTATCAGTGGACTTGTGGTGTGGCATGCATGCAGAGGGTGGAAGAAGGGGGGACTGGGACAGGAGGAGGGAGGAAACCACAGGAAGGATACAAAGTGAATAAAGTGTAATTAATAAAAAATTAAAATAGACCTTCCAAAAACAAATAAATAAACTGTAGTTAATAAAAATTTAATTAGAAAAGGACTAATATCCAGAATATGTAATAAACTCTAGAGGTCATCTTCAGTGCTAGCCTTTCCGTATTACACCATGAGCATCTTTCTTAACACATGTTGACGGCCATTTAATGACTGACCATAACAGGGAAATGTGAGAAAAGATACTTCACCATAGACTCTTCTCCATAGAAGAGTACAATCTTTGAATGTGACTCTATATCAAATTATGGGTTTCATCCAACAGTTTGTACAGATAGAAAAGCAACTGAAAATGTATATCAGAAGTAAAACATCTAACAATGAAATCTGGGTAATGGGTGTCTGGATGAAAATATTGCAACTGGAAAAATAAAAGGAACAAGCAAATAAGCATCATTCTTCTGTCCTGTCTGCATCATCACCTGCTTGCAGGTTCCTGCCTTGGTTTCTCTCAGCTGATTGTTTCCGAGTATATATATATATATATATATATATATATATATATATATATATTCAATTCTTTCAGCCCAATGTTGTTTTGGTCATGACTGTTTCAAGGAAATGGACCCCAAATGAAGACAGCAAATGACATTTATTCATTCAATATTTAAAGAATTTATTTTTCTGAGGTCCAGAACTCAAATTCGAATTTCTGTGTCAGCAGGACTTATTATATGTAGGCGACAAATGGGACAAGTTGAGTTGTCAGATAGCCAACGATCAATGCATTTATGATGATATTCATGAAGGCAAGGTAGTATACGAATCTTACTGCCTTGTTTATACCTTGTAATACAAATACTGCACTGGTTTAATTTATCATGTTTACAAAAATCTCTTAGTTTTAAAGCGTTAATCTGTTGTTTGGTAAGTCCATTATGGTGGTTATTATGAACATGATTGAAGATGGTAAAATGAGGCAAAGATGGCAAAGAATCACTATCATCAGAAATTTCTGGATCGGTAACATGCCTTCCCTGTCTGGCCTCAGAGGGTGGGTGAGGTAGTATAAGTAAGTCGTTAGTGTCTTCACATTGTGAGCTAGCTGATGAATTTATATTATTGACTACAGTATTGTCACGAGCCACTGGAGTAGGTAAAGTATGCCGATTGAATCTTAAATTAGAAAATGGTAAGGAATTTGTGATAGAATTATGGGTAGAACTGGAAATATCGCTCTCACCAGAATGAACTCTTCTATTATTTTCACTTGATGGTGAGTCAAAATCTTCTAACTGAATCGCAATGCAATTGTCATCGAGTATCTCAAAAACTCCTCTCTTGATGTACGCTGATGGTCCAAAAGGAGATGCAGCCACTGTAAAATCTAAACTAGTATTTGCGCTTTGATCAACAGAAATTATTTCAGAATCCTCTATACCTGTCTGATTAGGACAGGAGGATGTGTTTGTGTTTTCTTCTTGATCAGTTTTCACAGGGACAAATTGAATTGGCTTTACAGCTGTAGACTGACTGTTATGATCAGTTTTCTCTGTCGATATGTGTTCTATCGTTGGAGAAGATGTTCTTTGCAAATCAGATATAGACAATTCATCTCCCAAATGCAAACCTGTGTGACCATTAGAACCAAGGGAAGACTCATCCATCCTATGATGTGACTGTGTTTCAGACAATACATGATGACCAGCTCTCACATCCTGAGTATGTGGAAGTGGCCTACTTCCTGTTGTTTCTCCAACTATCAGAACTTCTGGACTCTCACTTCTGGTGATTCTATCTTTATTACATGGCCCTTCGATTAAAACATCAGTTATATCTTCCTCTGGTGAGAAAGGAATTACACAGGTTGACTCAGGTCGTTGATGTTCCACTTCATTCTGGCTTTTCTTACTACAGTCATGGTAGGTATGTTCTGAAGGTAGTACATGGTCAATTTGAGGACTTGATTTCCCATCATTAAAGGTAAATCTCATCTCTCCAGTGATGTCATTATTCTTTGGTTTACACTGACTTTTTCTTGCCCCAAGCCCCCACTCCAGTATTTTTCTTTGTGTTATACTTTCAGATTGTTGAAAAGAGGTAATCTGGACTCTGTCAGAATCATCACTAGGCACAACGTCTGAAGTGTTGGCTTCACCTGTAAACATAAAACAGAAGTTAATCAAAATCAACTCTCAAAATTAGAATGCATACTTCTTTCACACTGCTTCAAAAATAAATAAAATAACCCAAAAGATGCAGACATTTTAATATGAATTTGTGTCATATTTCACATAGTATCAATAAAAGTCAAAAATGAAAAACATAAAAATCAAAATTTACACACAGAGTTCAAATTTGCCTTTGAAATAACCTATCTTGTTCTAGATATATTTATGAAAATTTAAAGTGAATCAGAAGACATTTCCACTCAGTTTCAGAATCTCCTATATCACCTTCTAGAGTAATCTATTCTATTATATTAATATAACCAGCAACATGATACTTAAAACTTTAAAAAGATTTTTTTATCTTTCACTCATATTAAGGACACATATATGTATCTGTGTGAGCATATATCCAATGTGTGCAAATATTGTTAAAGCACTAAGGAATCAGATTCCCGAGATCTCCAATCCTAGACACATAACTGAAGAGGGGAATAGAAATTAGACATAGTTCCTCTCCAAGAACACAAGGTGATCTTCACTTATATTTTAAAAATTACTTATAACTTAAAAAGTAACTTATAACTTAAAACAAATTCTACACAGGGTGCAATATGAGTCTCAAAATTCAAATTGTATGTTTTAAAAATACTTTTACTCCATAACTTTATTTTTAATCTCATGAATTGCAAAAAATAAAACATGATAGTGGACATTTATTATACAGTAATATTTGTTATTCAACCCTGAGAAAGAAAGACTAATTCTTAATAGACCAATTTTGGTAGGTTTTTTCAGTGAAGAACTCACACCTGCTTGTATTAGGTGGGAATCTGTGTGTTAAAATCATTGAAAGCACACTTAACCTTGTAAAACTGTATAGAATTAAACATACACAAACACACACACACACACACACACAGATATAACTACCCATTATCACTACCAAAATTTTTCTGAGGATATTAACAGATGTCCTTTGGGGAGGATATTAGAATTATGCCAAATTTCATTTGTTGATATACAGTGTCTTTGTATGACTTCTGTAAAGAAGAAATAGAAGTGACAAACAAATACATGGAAAAATGGTAAATATCATTTGCCACCTTAGGTGTAAGTGAGTGCATATCAAGATTCCATTGCAGTGCTCTCTCAATGATTGACAGTCTTTTACTACCATAATTGTTATTATTATAGCACACAGTTTACAATTTACAACCAAGAAAAAAAAAATAGTGTTTTGAGAATATTCCTTGTTGTAAAAACCTTAAAAAAAGACTTTTAGTTTGCAACGTAAAACTTCAATCCCAACTAAATGTTTGTTCTGCTAAATTATAGAAAATATTAGTTTTGTTTAATGTAAGATGCTCAAAAAACTCAAATATACAGAAATTTTATCAACGTTGAATTTGGAGTATTCAGAGGTCACTGACATCTAGTTGAATCATTAAATCTTGGAAGCCCTTGGCTCCTCCTTCCTTTCTTTACTGAGACATATTACAAAACTTGAGTATTTCAGGTTCACCTGTTTGATACTCATGTGTTTTTTTTTTAAATATTGACTCAGATTGTAGATATCTCATTTGCTTTTTTATTATTTGCCACATATTCTCCAGCAATAACTTTGCCAAATATTAGTGCTCCATGCATTTAATATTTTATGATGCACCACTCCACTGATATTGGATCAGTTTAAATTACTGTGATGTAATGTAAGACAGTTGTTCACTCTCTGCCAAATTTTAGTAATAAAAGAAAGATGTTAGCCTGAATCTTAAAAAAATTCCAATAGGCACATCCTACAAGTGATTGTCTACACCTATTATCATCAAGTGGAACAATCTCATAAAGGAACTCCAAAATAGAGAGCCATTATGTAACAGTGCTTTGAAATTTTGCTTCAAAAACAGTAATAACAAGGGGCCAAGAGGATAGCAGATCATGCCATGTCAAGGTTTGGTATTGTTCCCAAGGTCTAACAGGTATAGAAGGAAATCAGTTCTCCAGTACAGTGAGTGGTGTCAGGAAAACATGGTGGTCAGCAGCAAGAAAAGTAACAAGTTCATTTTGAAAGGCTCATTGTTCATTGGGGTTAATTCTAGTGTGAAGTGACTACAACTGAGATGTTTGGAAATGGAGCTGAAGATGAAGTGTTTCAGAAAATTTACACAGCATACACAATAGCAGAAAAATTTCAGGGTAGATGTATAGAAGAGAGAAGAACCCCTGTGATAGCTGTATTAACAAAGGGAAGTATAAAGGCCAAAGGAAAGAGTAGCAAGAGACAAAACAGAGGTAAAAACCCACAGAACCCTTCACATATCACAACACAGATTTAAAATGCAACAAAACAGAAATTTCAGGGTTTACATACCTTAGAAAAACCCCAGAGAATCTTTGTTTTCAGTATTTTATTGGAAGAGTTGCAAGAATATATATCCAGCATGGTTCCTACAACAAAACTGCATAAAGACCTCACCAGTACACATACAAATAGGGTTACAGTAACTCATAAGATTCCCCACTCCTAGATGAAGAGTTATAGGCAGTGGATGGTAAGAGTGTATAAGTAGGGAGTTTCCTCCAAAGAACAGACAGGTTATCCATTCCACAAAGTAGCCAGCCTTAGACACATATAAACATGAGCTACAGTAAATTTACTCAGTAGTCATTACATTTGTATATTACATTATTGAAAGGAGGGACCATGGTTTGAGAATTTAGAGATAGATGGGAGGACTTTCAGGTGAGAGAGAGAGATTGAAATGATCAATGCAGCCACTCCTGATGAGACCAGATAGACTAGGATAGACTAGGATCAGAGGAAATGTGAGGAAGACCTCCCTTATCAGTGGACTGCGGGAGGGGTACACGTGGGAAGAGGGAGGGACAGTGGGATTGGGAGGGACGCAGGAAGGGGGGTACAGAGGTGATACAATGTGAATAAACTGTAATTAATAAAAATAAAAATAATTTAGAAAGATATAACTTCCTAATAAAGATCTATAATGATATATAAAAAGAAATGATGTAAATATAGTGTACTCATGTATAAAATTCTAAAAGAAAACATAATATGCCTACAAACAGTTTTTAAACAAGGACCAGACTAGTGCTGATGTAGTAACAAGATGATTCAGAGACAAAAGAAATTTCCACCATTATCAGTGGATTTGGGAGTGGCTTGGAAGTATATGGGTTAGGGAGGGGATGAGGGAATATGCTAATATTGGCTACAAAGTGAATAAGCTGTACTTTATAAAAAATAAATGAATTTAAAAAAATAAAGAAGTCTACAAAACGTTTAAGCAAAATTGACAAGACTCCTGCTGATGCAGTAACAAGGTGAATCAGAGAGAAAGGAAGATTTCTTCCTTGACAGTCCACTGTGGAAACCCAAAGCAAGTGTCCTGCAAGTATTCTTTGAATCCTGGCATGCAGAATAATTTTACTGGGAGAAAAAATGCTTAAAAGCAGCAGCACAGTGTTCTATTCAGAGGAAATCTAGTCTGCCCTAGGCTAGAGTGAGACTCACTAACACCTCAGCAGAGGGATGAGCAGAAGCAACTGTACAAAGATTCTATATAGCCAAACTCCAGCCAAGGAAAGCTTTATTGATTGTCTTTTCTCCTACGTAGAGACCTAAAGACACCTTTAGTTATAAAACCTCTTCCTAACTGATTGATCACATCATCTATTTGCAAGAGAAATAGCAGAAAGGGGAACATGAGGGGAATCTTTGTGATATTTTACTCTGCAAGATAGGTCAACGGCCACATTCTTATATCTCATGGCCAAGGTACTCAAATGGACATTTAATGAATACTCCAGATATGATAGTGTATATTAGTTTTGTATTTCAAGTTAAATTATTATATAATATTCATTTTCCATGGAATTATTTCTAGGCTTGTCTAACATGATTTTGATAATATGAGTGTTCTCCAAAATATATGACTAATATAGAGGCAAAAAATGAAGAAAGTTCCATTTAGATTTAAATCATTTACCTATGTCTTTTGGATGATGTGTTTTAAACAGACTTTCTGTCATAATGAAATAATTTAAAGCCTATAAAATTAACTTACATAATGTACTACAGAAGTCAGTCTACTTTTCAGTGTTGTTAGAAAGGTAAAAAAGAAAGGGAAGGTGGTTTAAAATAATTCGTAAGCATATCAGAACGGAAATGGTAAACATATGGAACTATTTTGATGTGGCATGATTTTTAAAATCCCAAATTAGTGCTGATCCTTAAAGACACAAAGCAAAAGTAAAATTTTCTTTGATTCATGCAATACTCAGAATCCTAGACAAATCAGTGTATTTTAAAATAATGCAAAATGCTGTTGCTTATAGGTAATATCGAGTTGGGCTCTTTTCTCAGATAATGTGTTGTTAGTAGGTTTCGTTTTTTTTGTTGTTTGTTTCTTTTATTTTAGTTGGGTTGGGTTATTGGGTTTGGATGTTGTTGTTGTTTCTATTTTTCTGGCTTATTTATTTATTTATTCATTTATTTATTCATTTGTTTGTTTTTTGTCAACCTAACTCAATCTAGAGTCATCTGTGGATAAACTACAGCTGTGAAAATGCATCCATTTTATTGGCCTATAGGCAGGTTTGCTGTGCAAATGCCTGGTCAGTGATTGATGTGAGAGAGCTAGTTCAATGTTGTTGCTGCCACACCTGGGAGAAAAGGATAGTATGGTGTAAGACAAAGGCTGAGCATGTCAGGAGAGCAAACCAGTAAGTAGTATTCTCTAACATCTCTTCTTCATTTCCTGCCTGCAGGTTTGTTCCTTGAGTTCTGCCTCTAAATTCTCTTCAGGGCAGATTATAGTTTACAATATAATACTGTAAATTAAAGTATACTTTATTATAAGATTACATGAACCTCTTTCTCCCCAATTTAATTTTGATTATGGTGTTTCACTAAAGAAATAAACTAAGACATATAATAATAGATAATATTTCTCTTTAACTACTAAGTAAGGCATAAGAAAGACAAGAGACAGACCTTCAGTGATACATCTCATTAACTTTTGAGCAAAATAATATCAGGGATGAGGGCATGTTCAGAGAATACATATTGGCAGGATTTTCCATATCATTCTCAATGTTTTGTTGATTTGGAGTTGAAATAAATTACCTATCATACAAAATCAATATGCTGGGTCTACAATAGTATATATAAGAGCATGCTACAAAACCTAAATTTATATTGTATGCTCTAGGGAAACAATATAATACTATTTTCAAGTAGAAAACTTTTAATAATCCTTGGCACTAGAGTAAAAATTCGTATTTCACATTGTGAAGAAAAATATAAATTCTTTGGTTAGAATACATACTTGTTTTTATTTTTTCAAGGTTACTATTACAGTCACTATTATGCCATGGAGATACCTCTCGGAAGATGCATTTTATGTTGTATGAAACCAGAAGCATTTTTGGTAATTTCACAGTAGGTAAGTCACAGTATGGTGCCTAAACTTAGTTTTAACCAATCATAATAATTTCTCAAGATTAAAAATGCCTCCACAGACAGACATAATTGGCTAAGGATAAGAGATAGTTGGTTATCATAATGAAACATTGTTTGCACTGTTGAATTTCTCCTGCACCTTACTTTATAAAAGAGAACTATAAATTGCTAACATATATGTAAAATTTATGACTATCACTAAATACTAGAGAGTACTATAAAAATAAATGGCTATGTTAACAATCCTCCTGAAAATGGATGTCAAAAAATTAATGAAAGTTCCATGTCAGAAACTGACAATTTACTGGAACCCATTTTACTGAATAGCCATTCTTTGGAAGAGAATTTTAAAAAAAAATCTGTAACAGTATGTTCACTGAATTCAGTGGTGACCTAGTTCAGGTCCAAAGACAGTCAATTAGCCAAACTTCAAAAGGCAGTTCAAACATGCTGAAATGAACTCAACATGGACAATACATGGATTTCTGGCAGTTAGATCAATGTCAGCATAACCCAGGCACTCGTTATGATAGTTCCCTGGCTACCAAAAGGAGCAATTTGCTTTACCTCTAGCAAAAGGAATGTCTTGCTGTCCAATTAACATATTCCTATGATGCCTATGAGCATATCAAGTTCCATGCTAGCCACTAGGTTCTCCCATTCCATACACAAAAAATGCCCTTCAAATCACCCATAGCTATCCTGGCCTCCCCCAGCTACTGATCCTACTTATAATCTAGATATTCTCACTAGGTATTCTTCATTGTCCATCTCCTGCTATTCTCCCATCTCTTACAGAAAACTCTGGTGTTGCCCAGAATGCTAGATATGTTTATTCTACCTTTCCTTTCTTTTTGCTGTGCATACTTCCAAATGCCTCTGGCTGTTCTCTTTTTCATGCTACAATAAATCCTTTCCATATGGTGGAACAATCATGTTGTCACTTGATATAACTTACTTTCTATCCATGAACTTTCTCTCCAAATTTGTGAATTTCTGCATCTTTTCCTAGTCTGACTTCTGGTAGATGGACCCGCCATCAGTGTATCACTTGCATTTCTCTTTGATTTACTTGGCCTTTGAAGCATAGGCTTGGATGGTATATTTTCCACTTGTCTCTGGTTGTCCTCCATATTTTCTTCTCCATGAAATCTTGTAACATGTTTTGCAGCTGGGTTCTCATAATTATTCTTAGGACCACTTCCTTTCACAGAATTAAGAATGTGTGAATTGTTCAGTGGTCCCCCTTTCCATGATGGAGATATTCTTTTTTCTCTTCCTGGTTTGACTTCATATTGTTCAAAGGTATTTGGCTGGGAATTAGGAGTATCATATCTAAGCATATTATGTATAGGGCCTTCTTTACCTGTTATCAAAATAAGAAGTAAGAAGGGATTCTAAATATCAAACACATCATAAAATACTTCTCAAAAATTTGTTTTATAACCTGCATAGGTCCTCTGCCTATATTTTATGGCTGTTACCTTTGTGTTTTTCAGGGACTACAAACATTGAGACTGGGTGTGATCCTGACTTCTTGCCCATTTTTTTTCTTACTATTGGGTTATTTTTGTCTGTCCTCAATATAAGGGATTTAGTACTGTCTTACTGTATCTTGTTTTGCCACGTTTGGTTGCTGTTTTTTGGAGGCCTGTTGTTTTCTAAAGGAAAACAGAGGCAGAGTATATCTTGGGGTAGAGGTGATGTGGAGTGGAGCTAGAGGAATATAAATAGGTAAAATTGTAATAGGGGAGTACTGTATGAGAGAATAATTTATTTTCTTTAATAAAAATTCCACATGAAGAAGAACCTAATGAATTATCTCATTCATGAATTAAAATCTTTCAGAATCAATGCCTTTGCTTATATAAACAATATTAATTAAAAGAAGGAGAGTCCAAATTCATTTTAGCAATCTTAATTTGTTCCTGGATAAGTTTAGAAACGTCTTAGACAAAATCAAAAACTGCTTTTTGAAATTTTATTTTGAAAGGTTATCTCCACCAACAAAATAAGCCAATTTCAGTCAGGTAAAATGTTAAAATAATAAGCATGGAATCTTATGAATGTAGAGAGAGTGAGGAAAACTGGAGGGGCTGGAGCTCAACAGCGAGAGCAAAAGAACCAAAAAATCTCTGCAAAGTGGTCTTTTCTGAGACTAATACTCCAAGGACCATTCTTAGAGATAACTTAGAACCCCTGCAGAGATGTAACCTATGGCAGTTTAGTGTCTAAGTGTGATCCCTAGAAATAGGAACAGGAACTGTCTCTGACATGAACTCAATGGCTGGCTCTTTGACACCTACTCCTCCCCCGATGGGGGAGCAGTATGTAGCCAGTACTGATGAGATCTGATAGGCTAAGGTCAGAGGGAAGGAAAGGAGGATCTCGCCTATCAGTGTACTTGGGTAGAGGCATGGTGGAAAATGAAGTTGGGAGGTGGGATGTTGGATAGAGATGAGTGAGGGGGCTAAAGCTGGGATAAAAAAAATGAATAAAGTATAATTTATAAAAAAGGAATATTTCTTTTTAAAGGGAAAAATGTTTTAAAAAATAATTTAATTTTTTACAGCAGGTTTGGTTTCACCAGCTTCAGGGGACAAGACCAGATAAAGTCACACCCAGATTATGGGGGATAGTGTTTTCATTGATTGTAGGGAAGGTACATGACATGTCTGCCACACAGTGGACTTGTCCCCATATTTGGAAGTACACTGGTTCCAACTCTCCAAGGTGAAATGGACTCCAGATAAGTACTGTCAATACACAACATGTTTCTCCTTACTTACTTCTCCCTGGGGGTGTGATCCTTCTTCCTCTCCCTGGTTTTGGGACTCCCCTCCTCCAACAATCAAAGTTTCAAATGCACACCTAAGGAAAAATTTCGATGCCTACATTCCCTAAATTGCCTAACATCTATGTCTTCGAGCATCCTGTTAGGTCCAGGAGTTTCTTCATGAGCTGCACAGAGAAAGCAGGTGCTCAGGCCTAAACTCACAGACTGCTTCAACTGCACTTCCCTAGCTGCAGGTGGTCCCACAAATGTTAGACAGCAAGAAAAACAGCCTGCCCTTCCTGGACTTGAGCAACTTTACAGCTTTTGGAACCCTTGCCTCATTGATGATGACCAATGTCAGAACGAAGCAGTCATAAACAAATACTCTACCACTTGTTCATGTATGATCAACAAAAAGCTTGGATGGTGGGTTTCAGATGTAGGATAAGCAGCTGAGGTGCCTTTTGTAACCAGGTGAACCTGACTTCCAGGTTCTTCCAGCATCTCTCAGTCCCTAACCATTACAAGACACAGCTGACATACCCCACCCCCTATCCTGAAATGTCCAGCCTAGGGACAGGAGCTTCCTCATCTCCAGAGGCTCTTCACTATATAATCCAGATATTTTGCTTCCCTTCTCTCTTTCTACATTTCCTCTCTACTCTCTGCTTTCCCTCTGTACTTTCTCTGCACACACACACTTTCTCTTTGCCTCTGCATGGAGACTCACCTGGCTCCATTCATTGGGACCAGTGAATGTACCTAGAGTTGCTCCAGTAAACTTGCATTTAAATACTTTAATTTGCATTGAATTAGCTTGTTTCACAGGTAGAAATAAAGATAACCTAACACTCTTATAGGAGTTATCAAAAATCAATCAGTTTTAGTCCATGATGGAGATACTAATATGATCAAACAAATTATTGCAGTTACGGCTCAATACTAATGTTCTAGTTCAAGTTTCAATTTTATTTCCTTTTCATTAATTATTTATACTTTTATATGACATATTGTACCTTTTATTTCTAGGGTATCTTTGATAATACATGTAATTTTGGTAATGCATGGAATTGTTTTAACTACAAGTCTATTGTAGGCAAAGGCAAATGAAAACAAAAATTGTAACTCATACTGTTACCAGGAATTTGAGTTAGCCAGAAAGTTTAGATCAGATGAAGTGAGTATGTATATCTACTACACTCCATATAAAATCCTGTTAAAGAATTGTAGGAAAGGCTAGGGTAAGTTTGTGCACAGTGAGGTAACACTTAAAATGACCACCCCACTGTTGAAGAAAATGTAGACATGAAACAGAAAAATTCAGAGGCTTCTCAAAGTGTCAGCTGGCAGTCAGCCAGGCAATCTCTCTGAAGCAGAGAAAATAGCAAAAATTATGGGATGGTCCTTCCAATTATAAGAGGGAATGTTGAAGAAGGAGAAGAGTTTGTTAGAGTAGGAAATAGCATAGCATGAGAACAGTGCAGGATCTGAGACATGCCGGAAAGCTAATTTGGAGCCTTAGATAATCATAATGGGTAAATGTTACTAGTTACCAGAGGGGCCTGGAGGTTGGTTTGGGGTTTTGTTATGTAGTGACATGTATATGCCAACGGAATAATTGGACCTACCTGGCTGACAGAAACATTCCTAGAGTCTCCCCACTGGAATAAAGTAATATCTGTACTTCCGTCTTGAATTGTATCAGCACAATCATTTTTAAAATGTTAGACTATGTCCACTAGGAAGGAACATGAGGATCTCAACTGAGACTTATTAATGGAATACAATATATGAATTTTCTTTGGATGATGTTGTATTTATGACCTCTCAGAAGAAAAAAAAATGATAATATATAGCAAACCGCATATTAAGATAATAAGTATTTTTAAACATTGTGGGAATGCACACAGAAAGTGGACCAAAATGCTATCTCAAGCTGTTTATACTGGCCACCACAGAAATATGCTATTTCCCACACTCACATTGGGTAGAAGTACCTGGAAAATATTCTACTGAAACAATATTCCTTCTTGTAGAAAATTTAAAAAAAGTTTACTGATATACAATGTATTGGATTATTAGCATCTCATTGTTTAGCTCTAACTATATTTAATTCATGTTTATGATAACATTCAGAAGCTTCATGTCATGCATAGCCAAAGTTTCTAGAACATTACAATCAGTGAAAATTGAGGTCCCTTATTTTCAGTTTATACTTAATAATCAAAAGTTTTGGGGTCTCGTTTCTTCCTATCATCTGTCTTCTAGTAGCTGAAACTGAAATCATTGCTTTGGTTATATATCCTTGTACTACTTTTGTCTTGGAAAATTTAGACTCAAACTGTGGGTTTTTGACTTGCCTCTCTTTGGATTCCAAATTATTTCATGTAAATTTCCATACAAATGACAAATGATCATTCTGTGATCATTGATTTTCTTTAGTAAAGATAACATTTTTACTCTGTTGACATCTCAGTTCGTTAAATTGCCTTGATCAATATGGTCATGTACAAAATTTGTTATCTCTACTGTTTTTTCGTTGTCATACATTCAGATTGTTTGAAATCAAATAGTTGTTCTATAGTAGAATTAATAGTTGGAACAAAAGAAAAATAGTCTTCTCCATGTGACACCAAAAAACCAAAGGAAGTAAGAAAGTATCTAAATAACCAGATTTAGTTAAATGTAGTGTTTTGAAGATTCACTTCAGATGAAACTCTCAGAAAAAATGTAACATTTCTTAAGATTTTATAGAGATTCAATGTTTATATATTATTTCTCAAACTCTACAGTCTAAATTTGTAAGAAAGGAGCAGTTTAAATTCATTTTAAAGGTCTGAATAAATTTATAGAAAAATCTATAGCAATTTATATAAAACTATACACCATTGGGAAGATATGCCAGAAAAGAAGTCTTAACAGTATATGCTAATACAACCAAACAAGCATATTGCAGTTAATATTCAATTCTGGTGGTTAGCTAAAAAATGCATTATTGTAAATTTTTCATTGCTCTAAAAACATTACCCTTTATGTTCATGCATGTAGTGGTCTTTATAATATACATCCTTGTTTTAAGTGATGACTATTGTAGACAGTAGCAAAATGAAGCAAAGTTTAAATGCTTTAAATAATTTGAGGAATTCTTAGTGCTACAGTGATTTTAAGTTTAGAAGAATTGCTTATTAGTCCATATTATTAGAATAAACATAACATATACCTGCATGTAAGGACTCACAGAAGAACGAAACTATTACAGTAGACTATTCTTTAGATATATTTAAGGCAGTTTTCAAAAACAATGTTTTATGACTTTGGTTAGTAACATTCCCCATATTCAGTGAAAGAAAAACGTAGTACTATCTGTGGCTAGAGCAGTTTATTTTTCAAAGCAGACACTATTGACATATAGAACAGAGAACTATATTTAGAAAACAAATCCTGCTAACTGTAGGAAGTTTGGTAATATTCTTGTTATCATCACACTAAAACACACTAGACATAAGAAACATCACATCCCCTTTCCTTGGAGTGATTATTAGCAATTGTATCAAAAACTTTAAGAACTGTTCCCCAGGAACAGGTAAGGTGGCTTTCAGTTCAGATCAACTTGATTATAGAATGTTATTACTTAGGGATATTGAAACTTTTGAATGTGTCTGTTCTCAAAAAGAAGGCATAAAAAATTTAAACAAATATATTTTAAAACATAATGAATACCAGTACCTAACAGAAAGTATGAAAGAGTAGTAGACTGAATAATTGCCAAAAAATTAATAAATAACAAGTCCAAACTGTTGTAATATTAGTTGTTTTTTATACAATATTTCCAGGAAGAAGCTTTTTTTTTTTTTTAATTGAAGAAACTTCTATATAGATTAGTTTTTGAATTTACTATGAGAGTTTAGTTTCTCTGCACAGCCTTAAGCGTAAATAATTTCTACATGGTTAATTTGATATGATAGACAATTTCTCTTGCTATGATTTTTGAATTGGTAAAACTACAATCTCTTTAGTTGTTTTAAGTATGCTAATAACATTGTATATTTCACACTGGGAGAAAATAAGAAATAGTGAAGTTAGAGATAGATTTCTCAGTATCAGTATTATTGACTCAGGTGTCTACATTGCTATACTGGAGAACACTGTCAGATATTTGGAAACTTTTAGCAAGTCTCTCCTTAACAGAATTGTCCACAATCACAATTCTACCATGACTAACAATATTCTTCCCCATTTCAGATCCACTTGATTAGAGCTTTTCCAACATGGAGTTTGGGTACTGAGGATGTTGAATTCCTGAATTTTTGTAATAATGACAATGTAAGTTATAAAAAATGGCGGATATTGTAAGTCACCATATAAGACTTGTCAATATATACTAAGATATCACCTCATTAACAATAAAAATAAATTCAACTGTTCTAATTCACAGAATCATCGCAGTTCCTGGAGAAAATATTCTACTGAAAAGGTATTCATTGTAGAAGGTAGCTAAAGCCTGTGTGCTCTCCAGAAAGGGGTACATGAACTCTGTGGCTTCCTCCTAGAGGGTGCAGCCTTGCCAGGGCACAGAGAATGATGATGCAGCCAGCTCTGATGAGACCCCAGAAGCTAGGGTCAGATAGAAGGGGTGGAGACCTGGGTAAAGGGCATAGGCATGGAAGAGAGATGCTAAGTAGGATTGGGAGGAGACATGGGAGGAGGCTGCAGTGGGATAAAAAGTAAATAAATTATAATAAGTAAATAAAAATAAATTTCAAATGTTTGTACTGGTGAGTAATATTTTTAATCTGGTTTTGCTGAATTCTATAAATTATCTAATTTATTTTTCAAAGGATGCTAAGAAAACATACATTGTAAAGGAAGACAAGCATATCACTCCTTTCAGTAAATTTAGATGTGACTTACTTTCTATAGGTGCTCCTTCTTTTGGAAGATTTGTGTGCGTGATTCTTGCATGATTTATGATAGGTGGACTTGCAGTCATTGTTTCAGATCTATGTTCTTCTGACACAAATGACCTTACAAATATTAAGTCATATTCAGAATTTTCAGTTTGTGTCTGGTTGTTCTCCATACATTCTCCTGCAAGAAATTTTGTTAAGTATTTTATTTGCTTTCTTAATTTTGGATTAAAGTCTTAAAATTAACTTATATCAAGATAGCACAGTGTCTTGAATTTCTCTGGTTTGTGACTTAAAAAATGTTGAGTTTTCTTTTTTCCTCTTGCAACATGTTTTCATATTCTTTCAGAAGACTAGCTAGATTTCTAAAAAATCAAACAAGGAATATTACATAAGACCACTTATCTAGCTGGACAAATTAACATGAAAAGAAATTAAAAAGAACTCCAAAACTGTAACATGAATTTTCTTAAAAAAATGCATACAGTTTGTTTATAAAGAGCATAGATTGATTACCAAGACTTGGCTATTTTACATAGTTTAAAATTTTCAAAATTAATACATTTGATAATACACAGCATAATTTTTAATTAATTTCTCTTTTAATTGCAATTTATTCATTTTGTATCACATCAGTAGCCCCCTCTCTAGAACCCTCCCAATTCTAGCATTCCTCCCTCATCTCTTCCTATGCCTTTCCCCCAGTCCAAAGATAGGGGCAGTCGTCCTCCCCTTCCATCTGACCCTAGCCTATGAGGTCTCATCAGGACTGGCTGCACTGTTTTCCTCTGGAATGGTAAGGCTCTTCCCAAGGCTCCCCCATCAGAAGGAGATGATCAAAGAGCCAGCCACTAGTAAGGGGAACAGGGGCTGTCTCTGAGAGCATAGTATTATAAGCAAAAGGAGAAGAAATGTTTGGATCATTTCCCTTGAGAAAGACTCATCTTATCCTAAATAAATTTAGAGAAATTTAAATGAGAATAAAAATATTATATTTTAATATTTCTCTCAGCATACAACATCGTAGACTACTATAGAAAACCTGTCAATAAATTCATTGAGGTTCATGGTAATTACATTTTTATGATGATTTACAGTATTCTTTTTCTTGTTCATTGAATGTTGTTGTTTTATTATTCATGAGGTTAAGTCATAGGAATGTTGAAGATCATAAAAATATTAAACAAGGCATATAGGTTTAAATTAGTTTAAATACTCTTAATGTTGCTAGACTCTAGAAGTAACATAAATTGCCTCTCAAAACAAATGAGTATATTGATCCTAGCCTTATATACTTGTAATAAAACCAAAAGAGACAAATTGTTAAAATAAACCCTCCACAGACAGACATAAGGCTACAACTATAAATATCAGATTATAGTGAGTCTTTTAAGATATTATTCACCCCCATTTAAAACTGGAGAAAATTGTAGTCCTGTGGATAAATTTCATAACATCAATACATCAATATTCTTCAGTTTGGGAGCCTAACAGCAGCTCAGGGACACTATCCTTTGAGTTGTAGGATGTCTAACAGAATTTTTGGACTCTCAAGGCTAGTTGAATACATCACCACACTTATTCTTAATTCTGGTAACCCACAAGTATTTCATGGCATCTATGTATGCCCTGTTGGGAAAGACATTTGTTTCCAATTAAGTTCTATTTGATTTGAGTTTTATATTTCTATTTGTTGTGAAAAGTGGTGTATGACCAATAGCTCAAAAAAAATCAACAACCAATAGAATTGCTACTAGATATATGAAATTGTTGAAGATAATACTCTTTATGTAAAGGTATCATCAGAATATGGCCAAATATCATCTCAAAACATTTTCAACAGCTATCATTACAATAAATAAACATCAAATTTCACAGATTTGCTAATGCTGGTTGCATATGTATCATTTTCTACTAAAAATGCATTTATGGTCAGTTCAATAACATCACCTCATGATTTTGGTCTTCACAAAAATCTTTGCCTTTACTTGAAAGATAAGATGAGAGATAACAAGCTGTGTCTGGGTGCTCCTATGAATTATTTCAGTGCAGATCACATACGAATAAACTCCAATCCAGAGATGTAAATATGGTAGTGTTTTGTTAATCACAAAATGGTTGAGAGAACATCTTTTTTTGTTTGTTTGAACATGTATAATTTAGTGATTGTTCCTTTAATGTAAACACATAGAAATATCTACTATTTATTTATTTATTAGGAGCTCATAGGTAGTAATGGTCATTTTTTTTATCAGTTACATTTTATTAACTCTGTATCCCAGCCATGTCCCGATCCCTCATTCCCTCCCAGTCCCTCCCTCCCTCCCTCATCTCCCCCGTGCCCCTTTCCAAGTCCACTGATAGGGGGGACCTCCTTTCCATTCGTCTGATCCTGTTTTATCAGGTATCTTCAGGACTGGCTGCAAAGCCCTCCTCTGTGGCCTAACAGGACTGCTCCTCCCTTCGGGGGTGGGGAGACCAAAGAGCCAGTCATTGAGTTCCTGTTAGAAATAGTCCCTGTTCCCCTCACTTTGGGAAACCAATTGGTTACTGAGCTACCACAGGCTACATCTGAGCAGAGGTTCTAGGTTATATCCATACATGGTCCTTGGTTGAATGTCAGTCTCAGAAAAGACCCTGTGCCCAGATATATTTGGTCCTTGTGGAGCTCCTATCCTTTCTCCATCAGACTAACTCCCCTTCTTTCTTACGATTCCCTGTACTCTGCCAAAGGTTTGGTCATGAGTCTTTGCTTTGAAAACACTGCTAGTTAGAGTCTTTCAGATGCGCTCAGTAGACTCCTGTCATACGTTCAATGCACATCCCATCTGTCTTTCTAAATGAGGATTGATCATCTTACCCCATGTCCGCTCAATTGATTATCTTTTTTAGGTGTATAGATTTCATTATGTTTATCATATCTTATAGGTCTATATAAGTGAGTATATCCCATGTTTGTCTTTCTCCTTCTGGGATATTTCACTCAGAATGATCTTTTCTAGATCCCACCATTTGCCTGCAAATTTCATGATTTCCTCCTTTTTGATTGCTGAGTAGTATTCCATTGTATAAAAATACCACAATTTCTGTACCCATTCCACCGTTGATGGACATCTGGGTTGTTTCCAGGTTCTGGCTATTACAAATAGAGCTGCTATAAACATGGTTGAGCAAGTGTCCTTTTTGTGTACTTGAACAAACTTTGGGTATATACCTAGGAGTGGTATAGCTGTGTCTGGAGGAACCACTATTCCTATTTGTCTTAGAAAGCGGCAGATAGCTTTCCAGAGTGGTTGTACCAGTTTACATTCCCACCAGAGGTGCAGGAGGGTTCCCCTTTCTCCACAACCTCTCCAGCATGTGTTATACCTTGAGTTTTTCATCTTGGCCATTCTGATGGGTGTAAGGTGATATCTCAGGGTCGTTTTGATTTGTTTTTCCCTGATGGCTAATGAAGATGAGCACACTCAAGGGTTCAACATTAGCCATCACTCTGTCCCTCGAGAAACTCATCCACGCACACTTACACACACAGACCCACACAGGCGCGCGCACACACACGCTTGCATTTGCCCCGTTTGCGCCTGCGTACTTTCCTCCCACAGGTACAGCTAGTCCTCAGCACACGCTGAGAGTGCTCAGCTTCCTGAAGAACTCTCCAGACACCAGAGAGAGACAGCACCAGTCTGATCTGCAGAATCCAAAAACAAACAGGGAAGGTTTCAGATAAGCCAATGGCCAGAGGTAGGCGAAAGAACACTTCCAACATAAATCAGGACATCATGACTTCACCAGCAAACCCCAAAATCGATTTATACACCAATTCAGCAGAGGCACAGGAAAATGATTTTAAAGCCATGCTTGCCCAATTATTTGAGGCTCATAAGGAGGAAATGAACAAGTCTTTCAAAGAGATGGCCAATCAATTGGAGGCAAAGAAAGGAGAACATCTTTAAAAAGCTCCAAAGAACAGAAAGAGACACTGTTGAGTGAATCAAGTATCACATAGCTTTGTTATGTGTTTTTCTGTGTTAATAGGGGTGGTGATGAATTACTAAGGTGCCAACCTAAGAATCCAACAGCTGAGCTGAAAACTAAAGCTAAAAACATTGAGAATGCATTCACCAGAATTATATCAGAAAATTTTCTAAGTCCTACAAATTCATAATCAAGCACAACCAACTAGAATACCACAGAGAAATGAATAGATAAGAACTCTAGAGTCATCTGAAAATGAAAACTCACTTTTCTAAACATTTATCAAGCAGGAAGAGAAAATCTCTGAAGGAAGTTTGTAAGAAATTGTGTTTACATTTAAAAAAATCAGAGAGATGTGAAACAACACAAGGATATAGATTTACTGGTGGTTTTGGAAGTAGTTTTAGCAAACAGATATGAATGACCACAGACCAAGATTAAAATGAGAACAAAATATAACTAAAATTGAAAGTTAGGTGGACACAGGATCTGATGCAAATATAACCTCAAATGAATCTTGGAATCTACATGGGTCCCTTCAGACGGTGTCCACACAGATTTTAGGAATTGCAACATTATCCCAAGTAAAACAAAGCCTAAGACAAATTAAATGGAAGACTCAAGATGGAAGGGCCAACCACACAGTGTCTATAAATAGCAGCTCAGCACTGGGAGGAGAGTGACCAGCAGGTCTTACTGTGGGCTCCAAACTCCTGCAGTCTGTTTCTCAGGTGAAAGAAGAATCCATGTGAATATGCAAAGATCCAAATTCCGGCCACCAGGATCATTCCAGGAAAAATAAAATAAAATTCTAGACTCCTGCCCAAGCCTACCTGCTATGGATGCATTCCTGGAAACATCCGTTTGCAGCTCTGAACATGCACCCTTAGGCCATCCAGCAAATCCTAACTTCTGTGAAAACATTCCTAGGACAAATCGATCTTGGTTCTGACTTTGGTTGTTCACTCTCACTGCCTGTTCAATGGAAAATTCTGGTACTGATGGTAAGACTCCAAACCTTGGCACCCACTCTCATAGTCCTGTAAAAACCTTCTGGGTACAAGCTGCTCCTGGCACTTAACCAAGAAGCCCAGTTTCACTATCTTGTTGAAACCTTCCAGGATGTTGTGGCTAATGGCACTGACTCTCACCATCCTGTAGAGAGGATATGTTCTGGTATTGCTGGGGAGATATGGCCCCATTCTGCCTGCTCCACAACTGCACAACTCACCTGAGTCAGAATCAGCAAACACAGCACAGACAGAGAAAACTACAGAGTAGAGCTGGCTTGGGACCCAAGTCCCATTGCCTACCATCTTGAGGAAGCCAGTAGAGCACTGGAGCAGATCTAGACTCTCTTTGGTTGTGTTGTCTTGTTTAAAAAATAAAATAAAATAAAATAAAATAATAAAATAAAATAAAACATTATCTTACTGGCTTTGTCTTATGCTGTTAAAACCCTTGAACTCAGAGAAAAAGATTTTTATCTATTTCAAAATTCTACTTGGGAGCTGCAGAAATGGCATAGCACAGTGGTAGAGCCTATTTTGTGTGTAAGCATGAAATTCAAGTTAAGTTTCTATTCCTCAGCACAACAAAGGTTATAATAGCAAATGAATGAATGAAAGAATGAATAAGCTCTGTATGAGAGCTCCTTAGTACAGGATTTATGTTAGAGATTTCGCATACTGTTTATTTTTTCTTTTATTTTTCATGAATATAGTAAATACTTAACCAGAACTCTAAAATGTGACAGGCATGCTTAAAACATATGATGTATATTTTAGATAGAACTGATAAGTTCTGACTGGACTTTCCAGGGTGCATGGAGGATGGGAACTTTTGGATGTGTGGTGATGATAACAATACTTTTTCTTTTTTTCTTTCTTTTTATTTAAGCAATACATTTTCAAAACAAAGAAGAAAACTCAAAAAAGGATGTTAATAGACTTGTTGATGTGGGATGAGTGACTCATCAATAAACACAGAACTAAAGGCAATTAATAACTGCTGGTAGAGGACATTCTACTACCCCCAAAAGACACCACTAGTTAGTTATCCAATACCAAGCGTTCTGCACTGGAATCATATTCACAAAGCAACAGGAATTAAATTTAGTGTTTTGTATGACTATATTTATCTTTATACATGTACATATAACAATAAATATGAATTTAATAAAGTCATGAATTTTAGAAGATATAAAGGCAGGAAGAAAGGGGGAAGGTTGGAGGGAGGAAATGGAAATGGGGAAAGGTTGAAATTTTATTTTAATTATGACATTACTAATCTGGTTGCATATGTCTTGGTTCAGACAGGATGACTTGGAAAAAAATAATACTTATTTGCAATACCATTATACATCCTAGAATTTTATAACATGTTAGTGTTACAATCTCCATTTACTTGTTTTAATATAGTTTGTTTTATTTTAATTTTAAAATTACTTTATAATTAATTACAGTTTACTCCCTTTGTATCCCAGCTATATACCCCTGCCACATCCCTTCCCAATCCCTGCTTTCCTCCATCCCTCCTCTTCTCCCATGCCCCTCCCTAAGTCCACTGATAGAGGAGGTCTTCCTCCCTTTAAATCTGATCCTAGCCTATCATGTCTCATCAAAACAGGCTACATTTTCTTCCTTTGTGACCTGAGCTGCCATGGGCTACATCCCTGCTTGGATTCTAAGTTATCTCTAAGTATATTTTTTGGTTGGAACATTCATCTAAGAATAGACCCTTTGCACAGATTTTTTTTTTGTTTCTGTTGCTCTCCTTGAGGAGCTCCTGTCCCCTCTAGGTTTTTCTATCTCCTTCTTGTTTTATTTTATTTTATTTTTCAATGCAGTTTATTCAGGAACATTGAACAATCCTCGGACCCCGGGGAAAGCCAGCCCACAGCTTAAATAGCCTCTGGGTAGCCAACCCAGGCGTGCCACGGGGGCAATGCAGATAGGTCCACATACATGTAAGCAAGCCAGATCCTCGGCCTTAGCCAAATGTGGAGTTGTTCGTGACAGAGAGCACTCACCATCGGGAAGGTGGAAGGCGGAAACCAGCTCCATCTTTAAGGCATAGCATTCCGCAGCTCTCTACAGTTCCCCCTTTTTGTTTTAGACGCATCAGGCAAGAGTAGAGGTCTGATCTCTGATATTAGAAATGAATTGTTCATTTAGGTGTCATCCACCCAAAGAGCATTGGACCCGTCCGATACCTTTTTCTCAGAGGCGGGACCTGGGGCATCAACCCGCATGCAATCAGACATGCTCTTCTCTGGGTCCAAAGCGGCTGACCCTGAGTGCAGTGCTTAGCCTCGCATCCTGAGCGTATCATTTTAGCTTTTTATGGTATCCAGCCATGCTTGGGGAGAATGTCTTGCTTCAATGGCTGTAAAGGCCTGAATGATCATGGCTGCATCACACTGTTGTGAGACTCTAATCTTGCATATATACCACAGGCAAACCAAGGAGACCAACACCAGAAGGCCTGCTAACACTCCCATGCCCGCCCATTCCTTCAGATGATTTATGGCTGCAGCAATCCATGTTGATAATCCTGTGGCTAGTCCTGCGTCCACTCCGGTAGAATTTACTGTGACAATGGCCACTCTCAGCTGCTCCATCGTAGTATCGAATTCTCCAGTCCAATTACCTAAAATATAGCTCGACAATTGTTTAGACAAATTTGCAGCGCAGGAAAAATTCTCATGTTGTATGCTAGTGATA
Organism: Meriones unguiculatus; assembly: GCF_030254825.1. Taxonomy (NCBI): domain Eukaryota; kingdom Metazoa; phylum Chordata; class Mammalia; order Rodentia; family Muridae; genus Meriones; species Meriones unguiculatus. The sequence goes on from NW_026843707.1 coordinate 11,319,480, forward strand.
CAAAGTCCAGCATACTTTCATTGACAGCCAGGTTGAGCGATTTGCCATTTATTCACCTTGTATCCCCTCTATAGCTCTGTCTCTCCTCCACTCCCAATCCCACTCTCCTTCCCCCATCTCCACCCATGTCCCACCAAGCTCACCAACAGGGGAGGTCCTCCTGTCCTTCCTTCTATTCCTAGTCTATCAGGACCTATCTGGAGTGGCTGCTTCTTCTTAATTGTGGCTTGGTAAGGCTGCAGACTCCTCAGGGAGAGGTGATCAAAGAGCAGGCCAATCAGTTACAGTCCTTGTCCCCATTACTATGGAACCAACTTGGACCCTGACCTTCCATGGGGTATATCTGTTCAGGGTTCTAGGTTACCTCTATAAATGGTCTTTGGTTGGAGTATCAGTCTCAGAAAAGTCCCCAGTGCCCAAAGTTTTTGCTTCTGTTGCTCTCCTTGTGAAGCTCCTTTCCCCTCCAGGTCTTACTATATCCCCCTTTTTTTCATAAAATTCCCTGCACTAGGCCCAAAGTCTGGCTCTAAATCTCAGCATCTGCTCTGATACCCTGCAGTTTAGGGCTCTTCAGAGGCCCTCTGTGGGAGGTTACTCACCTGTTCCCTGATTTCTCCCTTTTCGGATGTCCATCCGCTTTGACATTTTGAATGTGGATTGAACAACTCAGCCAGAGTGTTCTTTCTTGATTAGTTTCTTTAGGTGTAGAGATTTTAGTATGTTTATCCAATATTTTATGTCTAATACCACTTATGAGTGAGTATACACCACATGTTTCTTTCTGATACTGGGATGCCTCCCTCAGAATGATCTTTTCCAGTTCCCACCATTTACCTGCAAATTTCATGATTCCTTGTTTTTGACTGCGGAATAATATTCCATGGTGAATATGTACCACAATTTCTGTATCCATTTCTCCACTGAGGGGCATCTGGGTTGTTTCCTGGCTCTTAAGAATAAACCTGCTACAAACATGGTTTGGCAAATGTCCTTTTTGTATACTTGAGCATCTTCTGGATATATGTCTATGTGTGTTATACCGGGATCTTGAAGAAAAGATACTCCTAATTGTCTGAAAACGTGCCAGATTAATTTCCAAAGTGGTTGTAAAAGTTTGCATTCCCACTAGTAGTGGAGTAGGTTTCCCCTAACTCCACACCCTCTCCAGCATGTGTTGTCAATTGAATTTTTGATCTTAGCCATTCTGATGGTTGTTAGGTGAAATCTCAGGGCTGATTTGATTAGCATTTCCTGATGACCAAAGACATGATGGGAATTACATTGAATCTCTACATTGCTCTTGGTAGGATGGCCATTTTCCCTCTTAATCCTACGGATCCATGAGCATGGGAGATCTTTCCATCTTCGGATATCTTCCTCAGTTTCTTTCTTCAGAGTCTTGAAGTTTTTCTCAAACCAGTCTTTCACATGCTTGATTAGGGTCATCCAAGCTACTTCATGTTATTAGTGGCTATTTTAAAGGGTGTTTCCCTCCTAATTTCTATCTCAGCCCTTTGGAATTTCTTATATGGGAGGGCTACTGATTTTTTTGAGTTAATTTTGTATACAGCCACATTGCTGAAAGTGATATCAGCTGAAGTTGCTCTCTAGTTGAATATTTGCCGTCACTCATGTATACTGTTATATCATCTGCAAAAAGCGATACTTTGATTTCTCCCTTTCTGATTTGGATCCTAATGATCTCCTTTAGTTGTGTTATTGCTCAAGCTTTGACTACAAGTAATCTCTCGTAGAGATATGGAGGGAGTGGGCAGCCTTGCCCTGTCCCTGTGTTCAGTAGGATTGATTTATATTCCTCTCCATTTTGTTTGATAGCAACTCTAGGTATGCTGTATATTGTCTTTAATATGTTTAGGTATGTGCCTCGAATCCCTGATTTCTACAAGACTTTGAACATGAATGGTTGTTGGATTTTTTCAAATTAATCATTTATTTGTTTATTTATTAATTTATTTGCATCTGAGGAAAATTATACTAAAATCTGTAAACCTAAAGAAGCTAAGAAAAATAAATGGACATAGGAAGAGGGAGAAAACAGGCAATGGGACAAGAGCTTACCACAGAGACCCATTGAAATGCTTTACATAGCAAGGTATTGAAGGAGATGCTGAGAGTCATGGTCCAAATCCAGGCAGAGTTCATCGAATCTTTTGAAACTAGGGGGAGAGAGGAAGTCTTAGAGGGTACAGGAGCTTCATGAGGAGAACAACAGATAACAAAATTCTGTCCAGGTATGTATTTTCTCAGACTGATACGCCAACAAAGGGCCATGCATTGAGATACCCTAGAACACCCAGAACCTGTGCACAGGTATAGCCCATGGCAAGTCAGTATCCAAGTGGGTTTCCTAGTAATAGAAACAAGGACTGACTCTGACATGAACTCAGAGATTGGTTCTTTGGTCACCTCCCCCTGAGGGAGGATCAGCCTTACCAGGCCACAGAGGGAAACAATGCTGCCACTCCTGATGAGACCTGATAGGCTAGGTTCAGATGGAAGGGGAAGAGGACCTCCCTTATGAGAAGACTAGGGAAGTTTCCTAGTCTTTGGGAGGGAGGGTCCTACAGCTGGGATTCAAAGTGAATAAACTAATTTATAAAAACATACATAAATTTTTTAAAAGTAGAAAAATGAACAGATAAATATTATGTTCTTCGTTTTTATTGACTTATATATATTGATATTTAATATCATATATTTCATATATCCATATATATTTTTTGATGTATATAACATTGGATGTCATGAAACTCACCTTGTAAAACAGGATAACCTTGAACTTCCAAGGTCCTATCGGCCTCTTCCTTCCAAGTGTTGATATTAAGAATCTCTAAGATCTTTAATATATATGATCCTTAATATGAACTCCCTGAACTGAACTGTACAATATGTTTTTACAATGATAGGAGTGGAAGCATATGCTCACACATGTTAGCCAAGTGCTGTACCACTATCCTACACATTTTAAATAAATATACTTAAATAAATACAACATAAATATTCAGGCAAGCAAAACCTGGTAAAAAATAGATTCCCTGAATTTGTAGCTTTCCATCATCTTGAATTCAACAATTTTATAAATTTGTTTTCATGATCCTATGTCGGCTAAACCAAATCATTTAACAACTTCTTTCAGTTAAGCACCAGTATTTCTTTACATTGACTATTATGATTATGCTCTTTTAAGTCTACATAATAACAAACTTGCAAATAGTGTTGTTCTTATCTAATGAGAGTTCAAAAGTGACTTAACAAGGTTAGCAAGAAGTGGAACTTATAGCTTGTTTGTTTTTCTTTGCCTCCAAAGGTCTTGTAGAGAAGTAAATATTCACAAAAATTAAAGATTATTGAAAGAAGTAAGTAAAAGAGTCTGAGAAGGCAGGTGATTCATGTTTACTAAAATATAGCCGATTTAGGTTTTTCAATAAAAGTTTTTGTCATGAACAAAGATAATTTAGTGCATTACAGTGAAACTTCTTATCCAGCTAGATCTTTTGTATAGGTTCTTATTTTGACAGATAATATAATTTTTTAAAAAATGTACTAATCATTGAACTGGAAAGCTTCTTATTGAATATGGAGATAAAACATAATTCAAACATGCTGAATATATCAACAATTGATGAGGAAAGCAATTTGCAAGAGAAGAAAGAATAAAAGTACAATTTCTGAGCTAGAAAAAAAAAATACTTGTAAACTCAGCAGTGAAATGAAATAATTCCATTGCGTGAGCCAGGCCAAAAAACAAAACAAAACAAATCAAAAAATACAAAACAAAACAAAAAGTCCCAACTGTGGGAATCAGCAAGATTTAGGATTTTGGCTTTTGTAAAGAAAAGAGATGTTGGAATAAAAGAAAAAGGTTTTATAAAAGCCAAAAGATTTAGCCTTGAGTATTTAGGCAACTGCCTCAGACAAGGAGGTTTAGGGTCTATACTTATATTTAGTTATGTAAAGAGATTCTTTTTTTATGCCTTAAAGTTTCATTTTTATTTACTTGTGTATCAGGGTATCATTATGTACACCACAAATGTGTAGATACTCAATGATGCTGATGGGTATATGTCTCCCTGGAATTGGTAATACAGACAGCAGTAAGCTGCCAATGTGTGAAGTTGGGAACTGAACACAAGTCCTCTATACAACATTAAATGCAATTAACCGTTGAGCTCTATGTCCAGCCTCACTTCTATCAGTGACTGATCATGTCATAAAAACTATGTTTTTTACAATAAATACATTATTATTATTTAATACAATTTATTCAATCTGTAAACCAGCTGTGGTCCATTTCCTCATCTCTCCCCAACGCACCTTCCCTCACTCTTCTCCTTTTATGCCCATCCTCTAGTCCACTGATAAGGGAGTTTCTCCTCCCCTTCAATCTGACCTTATCCTATCAGGTCTTTTCAGGGCTGGTGCATTGTCTCCCTCTGTGGCCTTGCAAACCTGCATCATGCAGGGGGATGTGTTCAAAGAGTATGCCATTGAGTTCATGGCAGAAAAGGAGCTATGGGCTGCCTTCCTGAAGTATCTTTTTTCATCCTCAAACAGAATATATATATATATATATATATATATATATATATATATATATATATGTATATATATTTATTTATATAATATTAAGGAAATAGAAGCTGTCATTCAAAATCGCTCATGCAAAAAAAAAAAAAGGCCAGGGCCAGATGGTTTTTTGGGCAGAATTCTCCCAAACATTCAAAGAAGTGCTAACACCAGTACTCTTAAAAATATTCCACAAAATAGAAACAGAAGGAAAACTACCCAACTCATTCTATGAAGCCACAGTCACCTTGGTACCTAAACCTCACAAAGACCCCAAAAAGAAAGAAAATTTCAGGCCAATCTCCCTCATGAACATTGATGCAAAGTATTCAACAAAATACTTAACAACTGAACCCAAGAATACATCAAAGATACCATCCACTATGACCAAGTAGGTTTCATCCCAGGTATGCAGGGGTGGTTCAATATACGGAAATCCATCAATGTGATCCACCACATAAAAAACCTGAGGAGAAAAACCACATGACCGTTTCCTTAGATGCTGAAAAGCCATTTGACAAAATCCAGCATCCATTTATGTTTAACGTCTTGGAGAGATCAGGGATACAAGGCACATACCTGAACACAGTAAAGGCAATTACTATACAGCAAGCCTATAGCCAATATCAAACTCAATGGAGAAAAACTTAAATCAATCCCACTGAAATCAGGGACAAGTCAAGGCTGCCCACTCTCTCCATATCTCTTCAACATTGTTCTGGAAGTCCTTGCTAGAACAATATGGCAATTGAAGGAGATCAAGAGGATACAAATTAGAAAGAAAGATGTCAAATTTCACTATTTGCAGATGATATGATAGAATACCTGAGTAACCACAAAAATTCCAGTAAGGATCTCCTACAGCTGACTAACACCTTCAGCAATGTGGCAGGTTATAAATCTAACTAAAAAAATTAAATAAAATCAGCACCCCTCCTGTATACAATAGACAAAAGAGCTGAGAATGAAATTAGGGAAACAACACAGTTCACAATAACCACAAAGGACAAAAAGTACCTTGGTGTGAACCTAAAAAGCTAGTCAAAGACTTGTATGAAAAAATTTCAGTATATGAAGGAAGAATATATCAGCAGATGGAAAGATCTTCCATACTCAGGGCTTGGCAGGATTAATGTAGTAAAAATGCACATCTTACCAAAAGCAATCTACAGATTCAGTGCAGTTCCCATCAAATAACCAACACAATTTTTTACAGGCCTTTAAAGAAAAATTTTCACCTTCATATGGAACAACAAGAAAACCAAAATTACTAAAACAATTCTCTACAATAAAAGATCTTTAGGGGTTAATACTATCCCTAATCTCAAGCTGTAATATACAGCAACAATACTAAAAACTGTGTGGTACAGGAATTGTAACAGACTGGTGGATCAATGGAATCATATAGAAGACCCTGACATAAATCCATACAGTTATGGACACCTGATATTTGACAAAGATGTCAAAAACATTCAATGGAAAACAAAACAAAACAACAACAACAAACTAGATAAACTAGAATGCCTGCACAGATGTTGCAAATGGCAGTTCAGTTTCCACGTGGGTCCCATAGTAATGGCAACAGGGACTGTCTCTGACATGAACAGATTGGCCTGTTCTTTGATCACCTGCCTCTGAGTGGGGAGCTACCTCACCAGGCCACAGCAGAAGACATTGCAACTACTCCTGATGAGACCTGATAGACTAGGATCAGAAGGAAGAAGAGGAAGACCTCCCTTATCAGTGGACTTGGAAAGGGGCATGTGTGGAGAAGGGGGAGGGACGGTGGGATGGGAAGGGAAGGAGGGAGGAGGCCAAGGGTTGTTACAAAATGAATAAAGTATAATTAATTCAAATGGAAAAAGCAGAGTCTGAACAGATAAAAATCCAATATCTAAATGAAGCAGTCATTGTAGCAAAACAAATCTCTACCATTAAAGATGATGAATAAAACATTTAAAATAAAATGATAATGAATAATTCAAAAAATTGGTTTGTATGCAGGCATTCCTACAGGGAATTTTGGCAATCATTGGTTAATGGAAGAGATCCCATAAGTGTTGCATAAGGAACATTGTTCAGCCATGAATGGTGTGGACCCTTGTGACTCCAGCACCTGAGATTTCAGAAACAGGCTGATCTCTGTGAATTTGAGGCCAGCCTAGTCTATACAGTAAGTCCAGGGCACTCAAGGCTATTAAGCATAACCCTGTCTTGAAAGCCCCCAAACCACAAACACACAAATATAAAAGTTACTCTATAAAGAACAAGCCATTCATGATGACACCTAATTGACTAGGATCAGAGGGAAGAAAAAAAAGACCTCTGCTTTTCTGGTCTAGACTGTTTGGTGATCTGTAGGCCTCCTGTATATTTATGGACATCTCATTCTTTAAGTTGAAAAATTTTCTTCTATGATTTTCTTGAAAATATTTTCTGGACCTCGGAGCCTGGAGTCTTCTTTTCAATAAATTCCTCTTATTGCTAGATTTCATCTTTTCATGGTGTCCTTGATTTCTTGGATATTTTGTGTTTTGAACTTTTCTGATTTTACTTTTTCTTTGAGAGAAGTATCAATTTCTACGAGTGTATCTTTAGCTCCATAGATTCTCCCTTCCATCTCTTGTATTCTGTTGGTGATGCTTACCCCTGTGGTTCCTGAACTTTTCTCCAAGTTCTCCTCCAGCTCCATGGTTTTCTCAGTTTGTGTTTTCTTTATTGATTCTAATTCTGTTTCCATGCCTTGCACCATTTCTTTCATCTGTTTGAATGTTGATTCCTGACTCTCTATGATGGTCTCTATTATTTTGTTAATTTCCTTTCTATATGCCACTAATTTTATCTCTACTTGTGTCTCTATTTTTTTGGCTATGTTTGCCAGTGTTTCTTTAAGAAATTTGTCTATTTCTTCTTTCTTTACCTCCAATTGACTGGCCAAGTCTTTGAAAGATTTGTTCATTTCCTCTTTAACTGACTGAATTTGCATGGTTATTGTTCTAAGAGATTTGTTTGTTTCCTCATTATGGGCCTCAAATAATAGGGTACACATAGCTTTAAATTCATTTTCCTGTGTTTCTGATGAATTGGTGTATCCATCAATTTGGGAGGTTGCTGTTGAAGTCATGATGTCCTGATTTAAGTTGGGAGTGTTCTTTCGCCGACCACTATCTATTGGCTTATCTGAAACCTTCCCTGTTTATTTTTTGGGTTCTGCAGTTCAGACGGGTACTGTCTCTCTCTAGTGTCTGGAGAGTTCTTCAGAAAGCTGAGAGCAGTCCCATGTCCTCAGAATGTGCTGAGGACTAGCTCTACCTGTGAGAGAAAAGTAAGCAGACACAAACGGGGCAAATGCAGGCAGGCCTTATGTGTATATGTGTGTGTGTGTGTGTGTGTGTGTGTGTGTGTGTGTGTTTGTGTGTAAGTGTGCATGGAAGTATGTCTCAAGGGACAGAGTGATAGATAATACTGAACCTTTAAGTATGTGGGAGGGGCTCTGCACTGTATATGTAGCAGGCACTACTTATGGTCCCAGTGCAATTTCAGGCATTAACTGCCTTAACTCCTCAATTGGACACACAGAGCAGGCTCTTCTTTGTCCCAAGTGACCCTGTGTTTCCCAAAGTGGGTATGTGGGTGGGAGGTGTTTGATGCCTGGCTTCTGTTTTAGAAAGACCCTGGATCTGGGGCTCTGCAGATTCTCAAGGGTGAAATCTCTCTCAGGCAGGTCACTGGTCAGGGAAAGGGGTATCTGGGCTCTCTGCCCTCTGGTTTGGCCCTGTTTGTTTGATGTGTTCTGCCAGCTCAGTGCTGCTGCCACTGCCAGGTTAGGAAATTCTGCTGCAGCTGGAGACCAGGATGCCAGGCCAGATGTTTTCCGCTAAGGCCTGGGGGGCCCTCCACTGTACTCTCCAAACTTGGGATGCCCAGCACTGGTGTGCTTAGATTTTATGGCAGGTCTGCTTGGTTTTGGTGGGTATCTAGTATAATATCTGTCAGTGAGGGATTGGACAGGCCGTACAGTCAGGGTCTGAGTGACCCTACGGGGCCAGTATTTTGGCTAACAGATCCAGGACTCTGGGATGAAGGTGCCACAGGTCTGGACTAGCAGTGCAGGGATCTCGATGTCGCAAATATATCTGGGCATAGGGTTGTTTTCTGAAACTGTTTCTCCAACCAAGGACCATGTATGGATATAACTTAGAACCTTTGCTCAGAGGAAGCTCATGGTAGCTCAATAACCAATTGGTTTCCCATAGTAAGGGAAACAGGGACCATCTCTGACAGGAAATCAATGGTAGGCTTTTTGACCTCCCGACTCCCCAAGGGAGGAACAGTCCTGCAAGGCCACAGAGGAGGACTTTGAAGCCAGTCCTGAAGATACCTGATAAAACAGGGCCAGATGAAATGGGAGTAGGTCCTCCCCAATCCTTGGACTTCTAAAGGAACAGGGAGAAGCTAAGGGAGGGAGGGTGGGATTACTAGGGAATAAGGGAATGGGATGTAGCTGGGATAGTGTTAATAAAATGTAACTAATAATAAAAAAAATAATAATAAAATTAAATCTTTACAAACAAAGAGCCAGTTAATGAATGCCAAAACTCAAAAAAAAGTATTATTCATTCATGGGACTTTCAAAATCAAATTTCTCTTTTTGAATGGTACTATATTTTCTTGAGTTAGAAATTGTATTTTGTTATTACGGTATTTCTGGAAATGTCCTTTCAAAGGATGGAACATTCACTAAACTTTACAGACATTATGCATCATGATATGTTTCACAAAAAATCATGAATCTACTTTTACCAGTTTGAAGTTAAAATCTTCAAGTGGGAACATGATCATGTGGGAAGAAGTCCATTCAGGGTGAATCTGAAATTTACCTAAGACATGTGTGAATTCAAAACCTATCCATTGTTTCCAGGCTATCATGTGAAGGTTTTCATACATGTTGAAACCATAGGGTGTTGCCTTGAGATTGGTACTGTGGGCCTGCTTTCCTGTGTCATGTTTGGCATTTATTATGCTTATTTTGTCTCAGAGCTTTTCAGTCTTCCAAGGCACTTGGCTGTTATGTCTGTGAATAATCTACTCTATTAAAGCATATTTGTCAGTTCCAGCTTAACTGTGTCTCTGTCTAATATTAATATTAAAAGGTTTCTCCCTCCTCAACAAACTTCCACCATTCCAATTATACAAGAAGCTGAGATGTATCACTGGAGTTCTTAGTTGTATTCAATTGAGAAATTGTCAAAAAAAAAAAAAAGCAGACCTCCACTATCAGTGGACTTGTGGTGTGGCATGCATGCAGAGGGTGGAAGAAGGGGGGGACTGGGACAGGAGGAGGGAGGAAACCACAGGAAGGATACAAAGTGAATAAAGTGTAATTAATAAAAAATTAAAATAGACCTTCCAAAAAACAAATAAATAAACTGTAGTTAATAAAAATTTAATTAGAAAAGGACTAATATCCAGAATATGTAATAAACTCTAGAGGTCATCTTCAGTGCAAGCCTTTCCGTATTACACCATGAGCATCTTTCTTAACACATGTTGACGGCCACTTAATGACTGACCATAACAGGGAAATGTGAGAAAAGATACTTCACCATAGACTCTTCTCCATAGAAGAGTACAATCTTTGAATGTGACTCTATATCAAATTATGGGTTTCATCCAACAGTTTGTACAGATAGAAAAGCAACTGAAAATGTATATCAGAAGTAAAATATCTAACAATGAAATCTGGGTAATGGGTGTCTGGATGAAAATATTGCAACTGGAAAAAAAAAAAAGGAACAAGCAAATAAGCATCATTCTTCTGTCCTGTCTGCATCATCACCTGCTTCCAGGTTCTTGCCTTGGTTTCTCTCAGCTGATTGTTACCCAGTATATATATATATATATATATATATATATATATATATATATATAAATTCAATTCTTTCAGCCCAATGCTGCTTTTGGTCATGACTGTTTCAAGGAAATGGACCCCAAATGAAGACAGCAAATGACATTTATTCATTCAATATTTAAAGAATTTATTTTTCTGAGGTCCAGAACTCAAATTCGAATTTTTGTGTCAGCAGGACTTATTATATGTAGGCGACAAATGGGACAAGTTGAGTTGTCAGATAGCCAACGATCAATGCATTTATGATGATATTCATGAAGGCAAGGTAGTATACGAATCTTACTGCCTTTTTTATACCTTGTAATACAAATACTGCACTGGTTTAATTTATCATGTTTACAAAAATCTCTTAGTTTTAAAGCGTTAATCTGTTGTTTGGTAAGTCCATTATGGTGGTTATTATGAACATGATTGAAGATGGTAAAATGAGGCAAAGATGGCAAAGAATCACTGTCATCAGAAACTTCTGGATCGGTAACATGCCTTCCCTGTCTGGCCTCAGAGGGTGGGTGAGGTAGTATAAGTAAGTCGTTAGTGTCTTCACTTTGTGAGCTAGCTGATGAATTTATATTATTGACTACAGTATTGTCACTAGCCACAGGAGTAGGTAAAGTATGCCGATTGAATCTTAAATTGGAAAATGGTAAGGAATTTGTGATAGAATTACGGGTAGAACTGGAAATATCGCTCTCACCAGAATGAACTCTTCTATTATTTTCACTTGATGGTGAGTCAAAATCCTCTAACTGAATCGCAATGCAATTGTCATCGAGTATCTCAAAAACTCCTCTCTTGATGTACCCTGATGGTCCAAAAGGAGATGCAGCCACTGTAAAATCTAAACTAGTATTTGCGGTTTGATCAACAGAAATTATTTCAGAATCCTCCATACCTGTCTGATTAGGACAGGAAGAGGTGTTTGTGTTTTCTTCTTGATCAGTTTCCACAGGGACAAATTGAATTGGCTTTACAGCTGTAGACTGACTGTTATGATCAGTGTTCTCTGTCGATATGTGTTCTATCGTTGGAGAAGATGTTCTTTGCAAATCAGATATAGACAAATCATCTCGCAATTGCAATCCTGTGTGACCATTAGAACCAAGGGAAGACTCATCCATCCTATGATGTGACTGTGTTTCAGAAAATACATGATGACCAGCTCTCACATCCTGAGTATGTGGAAGTGGCCTACTTCCTGTTGTTTCTCCAAGTATCAGAACTTCTGGACTCTCACTTCTGGTGATTCTATCTTTAATACATGGCCCTTCGATTAAAACATCAGTTATATCTTCCTCTGGTGAGAAAGGAATTACACAGGTTGACTCAGGTCGTTGATGTTCCACTTCATTCTGGCTTTTCCTACTACAGTCATGGTAGGTATGTTCTGAAGGTAGTTCATGGTCAATTTGAGGACTTGAATTCCCATCATTAAAGGTAAATCTCATCTCTCCAGTGATGTCATTATTCTTTGGTTTGCACTGACTTTTTCTTGCCCCAAGCCCACACGCCAGTATTTTTCTTTGTGTTATACTTTCAGATTGTTGAAAAGAGGTAATCTGGACTCTGTCAGAATCATCACTAGGCACAACGTCTGAAGTGCTGGCTTCACCTGCAAACATAAAACAGAAGTTAATCAAAATCAACTCTCAAAATTAGAATGCATACTTCTTTCACACTGCTTCAAAAATAAATAAAATAACCCCAAAGATTCAGATATTTTAATCTGAATTTGTGTCATATTTCACATAGAATCAATAAAAGTCAAAAATGAAAAACATAAAAATCAAAATTTACACACAGAGTTCAAATTTGCCTTTGAAATAACCTATCTTGTTCTAGATATATTTATGAAAATTTAAAGTGAATCAGAATACATTTCCACTCAGTTTCAGAATCTCCTATATCACCTTCTAGAGTAATCTATTCCATTATATTAATATAACCAGCAACATGATACTGAAAATTTTAAAAAGATTTTTTTATCTTTCACTCATATTAAGGACACATATATGTATCTGTGTGAGCATATATCAAATGTATGCAAATATTGTTAAAGCACTAAGGAATCAGATTCTCGAGATCTCCAATCCTAGACACATAACTGAAAAGGGGAATAGAAATTGGACATAGTTCCTGTCCAAGAACACAAGGTGATCGTCACTTATATTTTAAAAATTACTTATAACTTAAAAAGTAACTTATAACTTAAAACAAATTCTACACAGGGTGCAATATGAGTCTCAAAATTTAAATTGTATGTTTTAAAAATACTTTTAGTCTATAACTTTATTTTTAATCTCATGAATTGCAAAAAAATAAAACATGATAGTGGACATTTATTATACAGTAATATTTGTTATTCAACCCTGAGAAAGAAAGACCAATTCTTGATAGACCAATTTTGGTAGGTTTTTTCAGTGAAGAACAAACACCTGTTTGTATTAGGTGGGAATCTGTGTGTTAAAATTATTGAAAGCACACTTAACCTTGTAAAACTGTATAGAATTAAACATTCACAAACACACACACACACACACACAGATATAACTACCCATTATCACTACCAAAATTTTTCTGAGGATATTAACAGATGTCCTTTGGGGAGGATATTAGAATTATGCCAAATTTCATTTGTTGATATACAGTGTCTTTGTATGACTTCTGTAAAGAAGAAATAGAAGTGACAAACAAATACATGGAAAAATGGTAAATATCATTTGCCACCTTAGATGTAAGTGAGTGCATATCAAGATTCCATTGCAGTGCTCTCTCAATGATTGACAGTCTTTTACTACCATAATTGTTATTATTATAGCACACAGTTTACAATTTACAACCAAGAAAAAATAAAATAATAGTGTTTTGAGAATATTCCTTGTTGTAAAAACCTTAAAAAAAGACTTTTAGTTTGCAACGTAAAACTTCAATCCCAACTAAATGTTTGTTCTGCTAAATTATAGAAAATATTAGTTTTGTTTAATGTAAGATGCTCAAAAAACTCATGCAGAAATTTTAACAATGTTGAATTTGGAGTATTCAGAGGTCACTGACATCTAGTTGAATCATTAAATCTTGGAAGCCCTTGGCTCCTCCTTCCTTTTCTTTACTGAGACATATTGCAAAACTTGAGTATTTCAGGTTCACCTGTTTGATACTCATGTGTTTTTTTTTTAAATATTGACTCAGATTGTAGATATCTCATTTGCTTTTTTATTATTTGCCATATATTCTCCAGCAATAACTTTGCCAAACATTAGTGCTCCATGCATTTAAAATTTTATGATGCACCACTCCACTGATATTGGATCAGTTTAAATTACTGTGATGTAATGTAAGACAGTTGTTCACTCTCTGCCAAATTTTAGTAATAAAAGAAAGATAGCCTGAATCTTAAAAAAATTCCAATAGGCACATCCTACAAGTGATTGTCTACACCTATTATCATCAAGTGGAACAATCTCATAAAGGAACTCCAAAATAGAGAGCCATTATGTAACAGTGCTTTGAAATTTTGCTTCAAAAACAGTAATAACAAGGGGCCAAGAGGATAGCAGATCATGCCATGTCAAGGTTTGGTATTGTTCCCAAGGTCTAACAGGTATAGCAGGAAATCAGTTCTCCAGTACAGTGAGTGGTGACAGGAAAACATGGTGGTCAGCAGCAAGAAAAGTAACAAGTTCATTTTGAAAGGCTCATTGTTAATTGGGGTTAAATCTAGTGTGAAGTGACTACAACTGAGATGTTTGGAAATGGAGCTGAAGATGAAGTGTTTCAGAAAATTTACACAGCATACACAATAGCAGAAAAATTTCAGGGTAGATGTATAGAAGAGAGAAGAACCCCTGTGATAGCTGTATTAACAAAGGGAAGGATAAAGGCCAAAGGAAAGAGTAGCAAGAGACAAAACACAGGTAAAAACCCACAGAACCCTTCACATATCACAACACAGATTTAAAATGCAACAAAACTGAAATTTCAGGGTTTACATACCTTAGAAAAATCCCAGAGAATCTTTGTTTTCAGTATTTTATTGGAAGAGTTGCAAGAATATATACCAGCATGGTTCCTACAACAAAACTGCATAAAGACCTCACCAGTACACATACAAATAGGGTTACAGTAACTCATAAGATTCCCCACTCCTAGATGAAGAGTTATAGGCAGTGGATGGTAAGAGTGTATAAATAGGGAGTTTCCTCCAAAGAACAGACAGGTTATCCATTCCACAAAGTAGCCAGCCTTAGACACATATAAACCTGAGCTACAGTAAATTTACTCAGTAGTCATTACATTTGTATATTACATTATTGAAAGGAGGGACCATGGTTTGAGAAGTTAGAGATAGATGGGAGGACTTTCAGGTGAGAGAGAGAGATTGAAATGATCAATGCAGCCACTCCTGATGAGACCAGATAGACTAGGATAGACTAGAATCAGAGGAAATGGGAGGAAGACCTCCCTTATCAGTGGACTGCGGGAGGGGTACACGTGGGAAGAGGGAGGGACAGTGGGATTGGGAGGGACGCAGGAAGGGGGGTACAGAGGTGATACAATGTGAATAAACTGTAATTAATAAAAATAAAAATAATTTAGAAAGATATAACTTCCTAATAAAGAACTATAATGATATATAAAAAGAAATGATGTAAATATAGTGTACTCATGTATAAAATTCTAAAAAGAAAACATAATATGCCTACAAACAGTTTTTAAACAAGGACCAGACTACTGCTGATGTAGTAACAAGATGATTCAGAGACAAAAGAAATTTCCACCATTATCAGTGGATTTGGGAGTGGCTTGGAAGTATATGGGTTAGGGAGGGGATGAGGGAATATGCTAATATTGGCTACAATGTGAATAAGCTGTACTTTATAAAAAATAAATGAATTTAAAAAAAATAAAGAAGTCTACAAAAAGTTTAAGCAAAATTGACAAGACTCCTGCTGATGCAGTAACAAGGTGAATCAGAGAGAAAGGAAGATTTCTTCCTTAACAGTCCACTGTGGAAACCCAAAGCAAGTGTCCTGCAAGTATTCTTTGAATCCTGGCATGCAGAATAATTTTACTGAGAGAAAAAATGCTTAAAAGCAGCAGCACAGTGTTCCATTCAGAGGAAATCTAGTCTGCCGTAGGGTAGAGTGTGACTCACTAACACCTCAGCAGAAGGATGAGCAGAAGCAACTGTACAAAGATTCTATATAGCCAAACTCCAGCCAAGGAAAGCTTTATTGATTGTCTTTTCTCCTACCTTGAGACCTAAAGACACCTTTAGTTATAAAACCTCTTCCTAACTGATTGATCACATCATCTATTTGCAAGAGAAATAGCAGAAAGGGGAACATGAGGGAAATCTTTGTGATATTTTACTCTGCAAGATAGGTCAACGGCCACATTCTTAAATCTCATGGCCAAGGTACTCAAATGGACATTTAATGAATACTCCAGATATGATAGTGTATATTAGTTTTGTATTTCAAGTTAAATTATTATATAATATTCATTTTCCGTGGAATTATTTCTAGGCTTGTCTAACATGATTTTGATAATACGTGTGTTCTCCAAAATATATGACTAATATAGAGGCAAAAAATGAAGTAAGTTCCATTTAGATTTAAATCATTTACCTATGTCTTTTGGATGATGTGTTTTAAACAGACTTTCTGTCATAATGAAATAACTTAAAGCCTATAAAATTAACTTACATAATGTACTACAGAAGTCAGTCTACTTTTCAGTGTTGTTAGAAAGGTAAAAAAGAAAGGGAAGGTGGTTTAAAATAATTGGTAAGCATATCAGAACGGAAATGGTAAACATATGGAACTATTTTGATGTGGCATGATTTTTAAAATCCCAAATTAGTGCTGATCCTTAAAGACACAAAGAAAAAGTAAAATTTTGTTTGATTCATGCAATACTCAGAATCCTAGACAAATCACTGTATTTTAAAACAATGCAAAATGCTGTTGCTTATATGTAATATCGAGTTGGGCTCTTTTCTCAGATAATGTGTTGTTAGTAGGTTTAGTTTTTTTTTGTTGTTTGTTTCTTTTATTTTAGTTGGGTTGGGTTATTGTTTTGGATGTTGTTGTTGTTTCTATTTTTCTGGCTTATTTATTTATTTATTCATTCATTTTATTTATTTATTTATTTATTTATTTATTTGTTTGTTTGTTTTTGGTCAACCTAACTCAATCTAGAGTCATCTGTGGATGAACTACAGCTGTGAAAATGCATCCATTTTCTTGGCCTGTAGGCAGGTTTGTTGTACAAATGCCTGTTCAGTGATTGATGTGAGAGAGCTAGTTCAATGTTGTTGCTGCCACACCTGGGAGAAAAGGATAGTATGGTGTAAGGCAACAGGCTGAGCATGTCAGGAGAGCAAACCAGTAAGTAGTATTCTCTAACATCTCTTCTTCATTTCCTGCCTGCAGGTTTGTTCCTTGAGTTCTGCCTCTAAATTCTCTTCAGGGCGGATTATAGTTTACAATATAATACTGTAAATTAAAGTATACTTTATTATAAAATTACATGAACCTCTTTCTCCCCAATTTAATTTTGATTATGGTGTTTCACTAAAGAAATAAACTAAGACATATAATAATAGATAATATTTCTCTTTAACTACTAAGTAAGGCATAAGAAAGACAAGGGACAGACCTTCAGTGATGTATCTCATTAACATTTGAGCAAAATAATATCAGGGATGAGGGCATGTTCAGAGAATACATATTGGCAGGATTTTCCATATCATTCTCAATGTTTTGTTGATTTGGAGTTGAAATAAATTAACTATCATACAAAATCAATATGCTGGGTCTACAATAGTATATATAAGAGCATGCTACAAAACCTAAATTTATATTGTATGATATAGGGACTTAATATAATACTATTTTCAAGTAGAAAACTTTTAATAATCCTTGGCACTAGAGTAAAAATTTGTATTTCACATTGTGAAGAAAAATATAAATTCTTTGGTTAGAATACATATTTGTTTTTATTTTTTCAAG
The DNA here is from genome assembly GCF_030254825.1 of Meriones unguiculatus. Taxonomy (NCBI): domain Eukaryota; kingdom Metazoa; phylum Chordata; class Mammalia; order Rodentia; family Muridae; genus Meriones; species Meriones unguiculatus. The sequence goes on from NW_026843707.1 coordinate 11,336,991, forward strand.
GTTACTATTACAGTCACTATTATGCCATGGAGATACCTCTCGGAAGATGCATTTTATGTTGTATGAAACCAGAAGCATTTTTGGTAATTTCACAGTAGGTAAGTCACAGTATGGTGCCTAAACTTAGTTTTAACCAATCATAATAATTTCTCAAGATTAAAAATGCCTCCACAGACAGACATAATTGGCTAAGGATAAGAGATAGTTGGTTATCATAATGAAACATTGTTTGCACTGTTGAATTTCTCCTGCATCTTACTTTATAAAAGAGAACTATAAATTGCTAACATATATGTAATATTTATGACTATCACTAAATACTAGAGAGTACTATAAAAATAAATGGCTATGTTAACAATCCTCCTGAAAATGGATGTCAAAAAATTAATGAAAGTTCCATGTCAGAAATTGACAATTTACTGGAACCCATTTTACTGAATAGCCATTCTTTGGAAGAGAATTTAAAAAAAAGAAAAATCTGTAACAGTATGTTCACTGAATTCAGTGGTGACCTAGTTCAGGTCCAAAGACAGTCAATTAGCCAAACTTCAAAAGGCAGTTCAAACATGCTGAAATGAACTCAACATGGACAATACATGGATTTCTGGCAGTTAGATCAATGTCAGCATAACCCAGGCACTCGTTATGATAGTTCCCTGGCTACCAAAAGGAGCAATTTGCTTTACCTCTAGCAAAAGGAATGTCTTGCTCTCCAATTAACATATTCCTATGATGCCTATGAGCATATCAAGTTCCATGCTAGCCACTAGGTTCTCCCATTCCCTACACAAAAAATGTCCTTCAAATCACCCATAGCTACCCTGGCCTCCCCCAGCTACTGATCCTACTCATAATCTAGATATTCTCACTAGGTATTCTTTATTGTCCATCTCCTGCTATTCTCCCATTTCTTACAGAAAACTCTGGTGTTGCCCAGAATGCTAGATATGTTTATTCTACCTTTCCTTTCTTTTTGCTGTGCATACTTCCAAATGCCTCTGGCTGTTCTCTTTTTCATGCTACAATAAATCCTTTCCATATGGTGGAACAATCATGTTGTCACTTGATATAACTTACTTTCCATCCATGAACTTTCTCTCCAAATTTGTGAATTTCTGCATCTTTTCCTAGTCTGACTTCTGGTAGATGGACCCACCATCAGTGTATCACTTGCATTTCTCTTTGATTTACTTGGCCTTTCAAGCACAGGCTTGGATGGTGTATTTTCCACTTGTCTCTGGTTGTCCTCCATATTTTCTTCTCCAAGAAATCTTGTAACATGTTTTGCAGCTGGGTTCTCATAATTATTCTTAGCACCACTTCCTTTCACAGAATTAGGAATGTGTGAATTGTTCAGTGGTCCCCCTTTCCATGATGGAGATTTTCTTTTTTCTCTTCCTGGTTTGACTTCATATTGTTCAAAGGTATTTGGCTGGTAATTAGGAGTATCATATCTAAGCATATTATGTATAGGGCCTTCTTTACCTGTTATCAAAATAAGAAGTAAGACGGGATTCTAAATATCAAACACATCATAAAATACTTCTCAAAAATTTGTTTTATAACCTGCATAGGTCCTCTACCTATATTTTATGGCTGTTACCTTTGTGGTTTTCAGGGACTACAAACATTGAGACTGGGTGTGATCCTGATTTCTTGCCTATTTTTTTTCTTACTATTGGGTTTTTTTTTGTCTGTCCTCAATATAAGGGATTTAGTACTGTCTTACTGTATCTTGTTTTGCCACGTTTGGTTGCTGTTTTTTGGAGGCCTGTTGTTTTCTAAAGGAAAACAGAGGCAGAGAATATCTTGGGGTAGAGGTGATGTGGAGTGGAGCTAGAGGAATATAAATATGTAAAATTGTAATAGGGGAGTACTGCATGAGAGAATAATTTATTTTCTTTAATAAAAATTCCAAATGAAGAAGAACCTAATGAATTATCTCATTCATGAATTAAAATCTTTCAGAATCAATGCCTTTGCTTATATAAACAATATTTAAGTAAAAGAAGGAGAGTCCAAATTCATTTTAGCAAGCTTAATTCGTTCCTGGATAAGTTTAGAAACGTCTTAGACAAAATCAAAAACTGTTTTTTTTTTTTTTTGTTTTTTTTTGTTTTTGTTTTTTTCAATGCAGTTTATTCAGGAACATTGAACAATCCTCGGACCCCGGGGAAAGCCAGCCCACAGCTTAAATAGCCTCTGGGTAGCCAACCCAGGCGTGCCACGGGGGCAATGCAGATAGTTCCACATACATGGAAGCAAGCCAGATCCTCGGCCTTAGCCAAATGTGGAGTTGTTCGTGACAGAGAGCACTCACCATCGGGAAGGTGGAAGGCGGAAACCAGCTACATCTTTAAGGCATAGCATTCCGCAGCTCTCTACAGTTCCCCCTTTTTGTTTTAGACGCATCAGGCAAGAGTAGAGGTCTGATCTCTGATATTAGAAATAAATTGGGACTTTGTACAGATGTTCATTTAGGTGTCATCCACCCAAAGAGCATCAGACCTGTCTGATACCTTTTTCTCAGAGGCGGGACCTGGGGCATCAACCCGCATGCAATCAGACATGCTCTTCTCTGGATCCAAAGCGGCTGACCCTGAGTGCAGTGCTTAGCCTCGCATCCTGAGCGTATCATTTTAGCTTTTTATGGTATCCAACCATGCTTGGGGAGAATGTCCTGCTTCAATGGCTATAAAGGCCTGAATGATCATGGCTGCATCACACTGTTGTGAGACTCTAATCTTGCATATATACCACAGGCAAACCAAGGAGACCAACACCAGAAGGCCTGCTAACACTCCCATGCCCGCCCATTCCTTCAGATGATTCATAGCTGCAGCAATCCATGTTGATAATTGATAAAAATCCATGTTGACTGTGGCTAGTCCTGCGTCCACTCCAGTAGAATTTACTGTGACAATGGCCACTCTCAGCTGCTCCATCGTAGTATCGAATTCTCCAGTCCAATTACCTAAAATATAGCTCGACAATTGTTTAGACAGATTTGCAGCACAGGAAAAATTCTCATGTTGTATGCTAGTGACACAAAGTCCAGCATACTTTCATTGACAGCCAGGTTGAGCGATTTGCCATAGGGTATCAATTTGCTCCTGCAAGAGGTCAATCCTCTGATTGAACACCATCAAGCTTCCTTTTAGTTGAGCATTAATTCCTTTATGTACAACTAAGGCATGAGCTACATTGGCTAAATGATTATTCAGGGTCTGAGCACTCTGCCCAGTATGACTCATGGCTAATGCCCTGGTGGTAGCTCCAACAGCCGTCAATGAGATGGTAGTAACAATGGTGGCTGTAGTTCCAAGATCCCTTTTCTGTCTGAAGAGAGTCATAGCGTGAGGGGCATCAATGGGCACAGGCACCCAGTGAGGCATGCGAGTAACCAGGGCATACCTAACTTTACTAGCATTCCAGCATTGGGCAAAAAAGCAAGTATCATTACCACAATTACATGGCTCTATCTGGCTAATAATGAATAAAAATGGGGGATATAGACAAATAGGTGTGGGCTTATAGGAAATATTATGAGAAGCCTTAACCCCTTGTTGGAACATCCTGCGTCAGTTCTAGAACTAGCAGTGGTGGTGTCCAAGGTCTGAGTAGGTTCAGGAGACCATTGTCCCCAGGGGCGAGACGTGCTCCATGCCAATTGACTAACTCCATGTTTTCCTCCAATTTTGAAATTCATTTAAGGTTCTTAAATTATTTTTCCCTTTTTTCTTAAATTTTTCATCAATTACACTTTATTCATTCTGCATCCCCCCATAAGCCCCTCTCTCCTCCCCTCCCAATCCCACCGTCCCTCCTCCCTCTGCTTGCATGCCACTCCCCAAGTCCACTAATAGGGGAGGTTCTCCTCTCCTTTCTGATCTTAGTTTGTCAGTTCACATCAAATGTGGCTGCATTGTCCTCTACTGTGGCCTGGTAAGGCTGCTCCCCCCACCCCCAGAGGGAGGTGATCAAAGAGAAGGCCAATCAGATTATGTCAGAGGCAGTCCCTCTTCACATTACTATGTAACCCAATTGGACTCTGAACTGCCCCGGGCTACATCTGTGCAGGGGTTCTAGGTTATCTCCATGAATAGTCCTTGGTTGGAGTATGAGTCTCTGGGAAGTTCCCTGTGTTCAAATTTTCTTGTTCTGTTGCTCTCCTTGTGGAGACCCTGTCCTCTCCAGCTCTTACTATTTCCCAGTTCTTACCTAAAATTCCGTTCACCTGCCCAACAGTTGCCCCTCCGGCTCAGCATCTGCTTTGACAGTCTGAAGGGCAGAGGCTTTCAGAGGCCCTCTGTGGTAGGTTCCTAGGTTGTTTCCTGTTTTCTTCTTCTTCTGATGTCCATCCTCTTTGCCTTTCTGGATGGGGATTGGACGTTTTAGTTAGGGTCCTCTCTCTTGCTTAGTTTCTTTAGATGCACAGGTTTTAGTGGGTTTGTCTTATGTTGTATGTCTATATGAGTGAGTATATACCATGTGTGTCTTTTTGCTTCTGAGACAACTCACTCAAGATGATCCTTTCCAGATCCCACCATTTACCTGCAAATTTCATGATTTCCTTATTTTTCATTGCTGAGTAATATTCCATTGTGTAGATGTACCACAATTTCTGCATCCATTCTTCAGTTGAGGGGCATCTGGGTTGTTTCCAGCTTCTGGCTATTACAAATAAAGCTGCTACAAACATGGTTGAGCAAATGTCCTTTTTGTGTACTTGAGCCTCTTTTGGATATATGGCCAGTAGTGGTATGGCTGGATCTTGAGGAAGCGCTATTCCTAGTTGTCTGAGAAAGCGCCAGATTGATTTCCAGAGTGGTTGTACAAGTTTACATTCCCACCAGCAGTGAAGAAGGGTTCCCCTTTCTCCACAACCTCTCCAGCATGTGTTGTCACTTGAGTTTTTGATCTTGGCCATTCTCATGGGTGTAAGGTGAAATCTCAGGGTTGTTTTGATTTGCATTTCCCTAATGGCTAATGAGGTTGAGCATTTCTTTAAGTGCTTCTCTGCCATTCGGTATTCCTCTACAGAGAATTCTCTGTTTAGCTCTGTTCCCCATTTTTAAGTGGATTACTTGGTTTGCTGCTTTTCAGCTTCTTTAGTTCTTTATATATACTGGATATGAGTCCTCTGTCAGATAAAGGGTTGGTGAAGATTCTTTCCCAATCTGTAGGTGGTTGCTTTGTTTTGATGACGGTGTCCTTTGCTTTACAGAAGCTTTTCAGTTTCATGAGGTCCCATTTATTGGTTGTTGCTCTTAGAGCCTGTGCTGTTGGTGTTCTGTTCAGGAAGTTTCCCCCTGTACCAATGAGTTCTAGGGTATTTCCCACTTTTTTTTCAAGCCGATTTAATGTGTCTGGTTTTATGTTGAGGTCTTTGATCCACTTGGACTTCAGTTTTGTGCAGGGTGACAAGTATGGATCTATTTTCATTTTTCTACATGTAGACATCCAGTTAGACCAGCACCATTTGTTGAAGATGCTATCTTTTTTCCATTGTATGGTTTTGGTGTCTTTGTCAAAGATCAGGTGTCCATTAGTGTGTGGGTATATTTCTGGGTCCTCTGTTCGGTTCCATTGATCCACCATTCTGTTTCTATGCCAGTACCATGCAGTTTTTAAAATTGTTGCTCTATAGTACAACTTAAGATCAGGGATGGAGATACCTCCGGAACAAAAAATACTTAATAAAATACTTGCAAACCGAATCGAAGAACACATCAAAGATATTATCCACTATGACCAAGTAGGCTTCATCCCAGGTATGCAGGGGTGGTTCAATATACGGAAATCCATCAATGTGATCCACCATATTAACAAACTGAAAGAAAAAAACCACATGATAATCTCCCTAGATGCTGAAAAAGCCTTTGACAAAATCCAACATCCATTCATGTTCAAAGTATTAGAGAGATCAGGGATACAAGGCACATATCTAAACATAGTAAAGGCGATATACAGCAAGCCTATAGCCAACATCAAACTGAATGGAGAGAAACTTAAAGCAATCCCACTGAAATCAGGGACAAGACAAGGCTGCCCACTTTCTCCATATCTCTTCAACATAGTGTTGGAAATCCTTGCTAGAGCAATAAGACAGTTGAAGGAGATCAAGGGGATACAAATTGGAAAGGAAGAAGTCAAATTATCACTATTTGCAGATATGATAGTATACATGAGTGACCCCAAAAACTCTACCAGGGAACTCCTACAGCTGATAAATACCTTCAGCAAAGTGGCAGGATACAAAATTAACTCAAAAAAATCAGTAGCCCTCCTGTATACAAAAGACAAAAGGGCTGAGAAAGAAATAAAGGAAACAACACCCTTCACAATAGCCACAAATGACATAAGGTACCTCGGAGTAACCCTAACCAAGGAAGTCAAAGACTTGTATGAAAAAAATTTCAAATCTCTGAAGAAAGAATTAGAAGAAGATATGAGAAGATGGAAAGATCTCCCATGCTCATGGCTTGGTAGGATTAACATAGTAAAAATGGCCATCTTACCAAAAGCAATCGACAGATTCAATGCAATGCCCATCAAATTACCAACACAATTCTTTACAGACCTGGAAAGGAAAATTCTCAACTTCATATGGAATAACAAGAAACCCAGAATTGCTAAAACAATCCTCTACAACAAAAACTGCTTTTTTAAATTTTATTTTGAAAGGTTATCTCCACCAACAAAATAAGCCAATTTCAGTCAGGTAAAATGTTAAAATAATAAGCATGGAATCTTACGAATGTAGAGAGAGTGAGGAAAACTTGGAGGGGATGGAGCTCAACAGCGAGAGCAAAAGAACCAAAAAATCTGTGCAAAGTGGTCTTTTCTGAGACTAATACTCCAAGGACCATTCTTAGAGATAACTTAGAACCCCTGCAGAGATGTAACCTATGGCAGTTTAGTGTCTAAGTGTGATCCCTAGAAATGGGAACAGGAACTGTCTCTGACATGAACTCAATGGCTGGCTCTTTGACACCTACTCCTCCCCCGATGGGGGAGCAGTATGTGGCCAGTACTGATGAGATCTGATAGGCTAAGGTCAGAGGGAAAGACAGGAGGATCTCGCCTATCAGTGTACTTGGGTAGAGGCATGGTGGAACACAAGGATATAGATTTACTTGTGGTTTTGGAAGTAGTTTTAGCAAACGGATATGAATGACCACAGACCAAGATTAAAATGAGAACAAAATATAATTAAAATTAAAAGTTAGGTGGACACAGGATCTGATGTAAATATAACCTCAAATGAATCTTGGAATCTACATCGGTCCCTTCAGAAGGTGTCCACACAGATTTTAGGAATTGTAACATTATCCCAAGTAAAACAAAGCCTAAGACAAATTAAATGGAAGACTCAAGATGGAAGGGCCAACCACACAGTGTCTATAAATAGCAGCTCAGCACTGGGAGGAGAGTGACCAGCAGATCTTCCTGTGGGCCCCCATCTCCTGCAGTCTGTTTCTCAGGTGAAAGAAGAATCCATGTGAATATACAAAGACCCAAATTCCGGCCACCAGGATCATTCCAGGAAAAATAAAATAAAATTCTAGACTCCTGCCCAAGCCCACCTGCTATGGATGCATTCCTGGAAACATCCATTTGCAGCTCTGAACATGCAGCCTTAGGCCATCCAGCAAATCCTAACTTCTGTGAAAACATTCCTAGGACAAATCGATCTTGGTTCTGACTTTGGTTGTTCACTCTCACTGCCTGTTCAATGGAAAATTCTGGTACTGATGGTAAGACTCCAAACCTTGGCACCCACTCTCATAGTCCTGTGAAAACCTTCTGGGTACAAGCTGCTCCTGGCACTTAACCAAGAAGCCCAGTTTCACTATCTTGTTGAAACCTTCCAGGATGTTGTGGCTAATGGCACTGAATCTCACCATCCTGTAGAGAGGATACATTCTGTTATTGCTGGGGAGATATGGCCCCATTCTGCCTGCTCCACAACTGCACGACTCACCTCAGTCAGAATCAGCAAACACAGCACAGACAGAGAAAACAACAGAGCAGAGCTGGCTCGGGACCCAAGTCCCATTGCCTACCATCTTGAGGAAGCCAGTAGAACACTGGAGCAGATCTAGACTTTCTTTGGTTGTGTTGTCTTGTTTAAAAAATAAAATAAAATAAAATAAAATAAAACATTATCTTACTGGCTTTGTCTCATGCGGGTAAATCCCTTGAACTCAGTGAAAAAGATTTTTAACTATTTCAAAATTCTACTAGGGAGCTGCATAAATGGCATAGCACAGTGGTAGAGCCTATTGTGTGTGTAAGCATGAAATTCAAGTTAAGTTTCTATTCCCCAGCACAACACAGTTTATATTAGCAAATGAATGAATGAATAAGCTCTGTATGAGAGCTTAGTACAGGATTTATGTTAGAGATTTCGTTTACTGTTTTTTTTTTCTTTTATTTTTCATGAATATAGTAAATACTTAACCAGAACTCTAAAATGTGACAGGCATGCTTAAAACATATGATGTATATTTTAGATAGAAGTGATAAGTTCTGACTGGACTTTCCAGGGTGCATGGAGGATGGGAACTTTTGGATGTGTGGTGATGATAACAATAATTTTTCTTTTATTCTTTCTTTTTTTTTTTAAGCAATACTTTTTCAAAACAAAGAACAAAACCCAAAAAAAGGACATTAATAGACTTGTTGATGTGGGATGAGTGACTCATCAATAAACACAGAACTAAAGGCAATTAATAACTGCTGGTAAAGGACATTCTACTACCCCCAAAAGACACCACTAGTTAGTAATCCAATACCAAGTGTTCTGCACTGGAATCATATTCACAAAGCAACAGGAATTAAATTTAGTGTGTTGTATGACTATATTTATCTTTTTACATGTACATGTAACAATAAATATGAATTTAATAAAGTCATGAATTTTAGAAGATATAAAGGCAGGAAGAAAGGGGGAAGGTTGGAGGGAGGAAATGGAAGTAGGGAAAGGTTGAAATTTTATTTTAATTATGACATTACTAATCTGTTTGCATATGTCTTGGTTCAGCCAGGATGACTTGGAAAAAAATAATACTTATTTGCAGTACCATTATACATCCTAGAATTTTATAACATGTTAGTGTTACAATCTCCATTTACTTGTTTTAATATATTTTGTTTTATTTTAATTTTAAAATTACTTTATAATTAATTACAGTTTACTCCCTTTGTATACCAGCTATATACCCCTGCCACATCCCTTCCCAATCCCAGCTTTCCTCCATCCCTCCCCTCCTCCCATGCCCCTCCCTAAGTCCACTGATAGAGGAGGTCTTCCTCCCTTTCAATCTGATCCTAGCCTATCATGTCTCATCAAAACAGGCTACATTTTCTTCCTTTGTGACCTGAGCTGTCCATGCGCTACATCCCTGCTTGGATTCTAAGTTATCTCCAAGCATATTTTTTGGTTGCAACATTCATCTAAGAATAAACCCCTTTGCACAGATTTTTTTTTTGTTTCTGTTGCTCTCCTTGAGGAGCTCCTGTCCCCTCTAGGTTTTTCTATCTCCTCCTTGTTTTATAAGGTACCCTCCACTCTACCCAAATTATTTCTGTGAGTCTCAGTATCTGCTCTGATACCCTGCTGGGTAGAATCTATCAGTGGCTCTCTGTTGTAGGCTCCTGTGCTCTTCCCTGTTGGCTCTTCCCAATTGGCTGTTCACTCTTCCAAATTGGCTGTCTGAGTGAGGCTTGCCCATATAACTCAGGGTCCTCCTTCGTGCTTAGCTACCTTTGATATACCTATTATGTGTGTTTATCCTATATTTTATATCTACCGTCCACTAAGAACTAAGTTATATATCAAGTATGTCTTTCTGTTTTGGGGATACCTCATTCAGGATGATCTTACACCTGTCAGTATGGCTCAGATCAAAAAGTCCAGTGACAAAACATGCTGGAGTGAACGTGGAGAAAAGGGAGACCTCCTTCATTGCTAGTGGGAATGGAAAATGTACATGCACTTTGGAAATCATTCTGGATCTTTCTCAGACAATTAGGAATAGTGCCTCCTCAAGATCCAGCTATTCCACTCCTTGGCATATATCCAAAATATATTCAAGCACACAACAAGGACATTTGTTCTACTATGTTCCTAGCACCTTTATTCGTAATTGTCAGAATCTGGAAACAACACAGGTGTCCATAAACTGAGTAATGGATGCAGAAATAGTGGAACAATTACACACTGGAATACTATTCAGTAATTAAGAACCAGTAATTAATGAAATTTGCAGGCAAGGAAAGAAAGGAAAAAAATATGAAATTTGAAAAGAAAAATGGGAGCTATCAGAAAAATCATGAACACAGAGCCATTAAATAAAGCCTGATTTCTCAATGGAGGTTCCAGAAAAGAGAGGGCCTGACACATATTCTCCAAATGATGAGAGAAAATTTGGCAGCCAAACTATGAACCACATTAGTTGGAGAAACCAAATTTGAGCATGATCTATCTACAACAATTTCTGCTCTCCCTATGGCACTTGAAAGAAAATTTCAACTTAAAGATGTTTACCACACTCAATAAAAATAAAACGTATAAATATTTAATCTCTTGACCCGAACTTTGTGCAAAGTACAAGGAATCCTATGAAAGAAGTCCTGTCTATCAATGCAGATGCTGAGATTTATGGCCAACTGTTGGGCACACAGCAGGGAATCTTAGGAAAGAAGTGATAAACAGTAAGATCTGGAGAGGACAGGAACTCTACAAGGAGAGCAACAGAACCAAAAAATCTGAGCACAGGGGTCTTTCCTGAGACTGATACTCCAAACCAAGGACCATGCATAGAGATAACATAAGACCACTGCAGAGATGTAGCCCATGGCAGTTCAGGGTTCCATAGTAATAGGTACAGAGAGTGTCTCTGACATGAACTGTTTGGCCTGCTCTTTCATTAACCCCTGGCCCCCGGTATTGTGAAGCATCATTACCAGGCAATAGAAGTAGACAATGGAGCTACTCCTGATGTGGCCTAACTGACTAGGATAAGAAGGAAGGAAAATAAGTCCTCCCCTATCAGTGGACTTGGGGAGTGGCATTTGTGCAGAGGGGAGAGGAAGGGAGAAATTGGGACTGGAGGACCGAGGGAACCACAGGGGGATACAAAGTGAATAAAGTAAAATTAATAAAGAATCAAAAAAAAGCAGGATGCATCATTCTGTGATATCCAAGAACAAGATCTGAAAGTAAAAAATAAATATTACCTTGGGATAAGAGAAAGAAATAGCATGTTCAAAGAAAATGGAGAAAAAAACCAACCAGGTGTAACAGTTTTAATATCTGACAAAAAAAAAATAGACTAAAAACTAATCAGAAGAGACAGGGAACACTACATAGTCATCAAAGTTGAAAAAAAAAAATCTGCCAAGAAGCTGTTTTAAGCATTCATATACCAAGCACAAAAGTAACTGTCTTCATAAAAGAAATACTATTACAGATAGAAAAGTATATTGACCTCCACACAGTGGTAGTGGGAGGCTTCAGGACCTCACTCTCAGTAATTTACAGGTGATCCAGACAAAAACTAAACCGAGAAAAGCTGTAGCTTAAAGATTTCACATGTACATAAGCTTAGCAGACTTTTAGAGAAGATTTAACCCAAACTCAGAATATACTTTCTTTTCAATAGCTCATAGAATTTCTTCCAAAATTGACCAAAGTCTTGAAAATAAAGCAAGTATCAACAGTAAAAAAAAATTTAAATCATACCCTATACCCTACATAACCACCACAGATTAAAACTACATGAAAACAAGAACAATATCAGTTTAAAAACGTGTTGAAAGTGAGCAACTCACTACTGACAGAAAATTGATTCAAGATAGAAATTAAGAAGGAAATTAAAAACTAAAACCATTTTTTAAAAAAATTGAAATCAAGTGAAAATACTATTTACCCAAATAGGTAAGACACAGGAAGTCAGTTTTAGAATCAAATGCAAAGCACCAACTTTTTACATATAAAGTCTGGAGAGATATCATATGAGCAACTTAATGACATACTTTAATGCAATGCAATGAAGAGAAAAACAAAATCACAAAGGAGTAGGAAGCAAGAAATAATCAAACTTACAGATGACATCAATAAAACAGAATGAAACAAAACAATGCAAAGAAAATAGGTAAGTTTGATACTGAGCCAAATTAACACTAACATATAGAGAGAATATCCAAATTAATAGAATTACATATTAAACATGGGAGGAAAAACACACAACAAAAAAACCCAGAGAATTGTAAGGACATATTTTAAAAGTCTATGCTCCAAGAAAATAGATAACCTGAAATAAACAGATAAACTAATATACAGCCTACTAAATTTAAATCAAAACTGGATAAGTAATTAAAGCCTAGTCAAATAGAGGCACTAATTAAATCACTCAACCAACAAAGGTTAGAGAAAATTAGATTTAACACACACTATTACAGGGCTTTCATATAAATATCATTGCAGATACCTCTAATTATTCTGCAATATAGAAAGAAAAAATACAAAGTGTAATTTTTTTTCCCCAGGACACAATTACCTCAATACCTAATCCACACCAAGAATCAACAGGGAAGAGTATAGAGCAATTTCTGTTAAGAATATATTAAAAAGAAACACATTTAAAATATTTCAGCCCTAATTCCAGTAGCATATAGAAAGATTATGCACCATGATCAGCTTGGATGCATACCAGATTTATAGAGAGACAGATGGAGAAACTCTCCCTGGAGGATTAAATGGAAAACGAACAAAGAATGGTTAAGGCTGGGAGTATGAGAAGAGATAGCTAAAACCAAGGGTGAATTGAGGGTTCATATAGAACCGCTTTATAAAATATATTCATATGTGACAGGAATCAAAATGCAATCACCAAATAATGGGGGAGACACATCTCCACTAGCTACATCTTGCCACCAAATGAAACCTTCAGCACCAGGAATGTGTTATGTCTAATTGAGTTCTTACCAAAGTGTCCCAAAGAGAAACTCAGGTAACTCAGGCTGTCTCTGGCATTATCCATTGCTCTCCACAAATGAATAGTAAGGCTGCATTGCTGCATTGCTGAAGACAACTCCTACATATGTCACTGAACATGGAGAAGTTGAGCTCGTGGCAACTGAGAACCTTCATCTCCACTGACTAGTGTTCAGTGTACTGGAAGGTACTGTGCATGGGTCTGAGGCAGTTGGGTTTGCAAGGCAGAGTGGGGATATGGACAGAAGCCTCACACTTAATGCAGAAATGAACTCTGATTGCTAATCCCTTCCAAGGGAAAGTCAGTTTTCTCCAATGCTGTCTTGCTAGTTTTACCAACCATACTTAATGGCAGGCCCCATGCCTAGAAGTAAATAGCAAACATAAATGATCAATGTATTTTTGGACGTTATTTTTTTTATCTCATACTGCCTTGTTTGAATTATTTTAACCTTACATGTTATTTGTCTATATGTTATAACCTATAATTTTGTGCTTTTATGGAATTTCTGTGTAAATAAAAATGTTTCTGTGATAGCTCTGTTTCTTTAATGTCTTTCTTTGAGGTTTCTATTAGTATTGGTTTGTTTTGATCTGTTCCTGTGTTTCTTATTATGTTTATATTGTTGTTCTCTTATATTGTTAACTGCTTACTTATGAGAGACAGAAAGGAAGTGTTTGAGTGTGTGGGTTTAAGTGGTCAGGAACATCTTAGAAGTTGTAAAAGGCGAAACTACGATCAGAATATATTATATAATAACTTTTTTTTCTTTTAAAAAGTGAGGAATTGAACATAATTTATGACCCAGGGATTTTGCAGTACTAACCATACAGTAAAGAAGGAAAGCAATAGACACTAGAACTAGTTTAAGCAAATGCATTGCATAAGAGACTTTTCAAGCTCTAAACTAGTCAGTTACTCTGTACTGGAAACACCACAGTCATAACTAAGCACAATTTCTCAACTATTGTACCAATGTTCTTAATACATACACAAAACATTTAAATTTTACAATGCTGCTTAATCAATATTATAAAATAATTCTAATATCATTATACAATTGTAGGATTAATTTATCATTTATACCAAATAAATATATAGCTTTTAACCTGAAAGAATGAGGAATATAAAAAAGTATGTCTAATTACCAAGTTTTAGATAACAAATCAGAGTACATATGGTCATAGGAGGATTCGGTGCTAATACTCTATTAAATTATTAATTAGGTAAATATTCTAAAGATGATTATGTTTTATTTCCAAAATTTACAAAGGAAAAAAATTAAGTATTTCAATACTTTACATGTAATCCAAATAACACAATAAGTGTAATAGTAAATTTAGGTTAAAACTTGGAAAAGGTTGACAATAAAATACTATACAATGTATCAACTTTCCTACTTCCACCTTTTTTTTCAAAATCTCTCTCAACTCAGTAAGTGGTTTTTCTCTTGACCCTCATCTTTCGAAATACTCAGGCTATGTGCTGAGGAGTATTGAAACTCTCTGTTCCTACCTTCTCCTTGGGTGCACTCTTGCCTGAATATTTAGATTTAGATTTCTTCATGCTTGATCCAGGAAGATTCCTGAAACTTGGATGAGACCTGTCTCATGAAACCAGCTATTGCCTGGACACTGAGAACATGGTCTTGGATCCTTTGTTTGTTGATGATCTCCTTTGAAAACGATATTGAGACTGAGCCAGGGATTGTGAATGGCCTGGAGAAGATCTGGTATGATCTATGGTTTGATACCAGTGGTGGGACAACAATGCTTGTGTCACCTTGACGACGGAATTTATGATTGTCTTCCTCATAATGTTTTTGGCCTCCCTTGCTACAGTCAGGTTGAGAGTACTGTGGATCCATTTTATAAACCATCTGTAACTTTAGTTTATGTCCATCTAGCAAAATCCCATGTAGGGGACCCATGGCATCCTTGGCATCACGTTAGTTGTGGAAATAGATTAAGGAAACCAACATGGATTTTAGTCAATGGATTTGGGGGATGTTTCCATCACTATCAGGCCCATCATGCTCAAAGATATGCCTCAGGGTGCAGCATAAATTGTGGTTTGCCAGATTTTCAACCTTGAGGGAGATCATTGTCTCCACATAGGGAAGAGGATGAATGGTACTCATGGTCTTCAATACCTCCATTTAGAATACTCTGAAATGAGCAGATTTAAAGCTCCAAGAGAGATGAAAAATCTGCAACTTTTTTCTTCTAATCATTTGACTACAATTCCTTTCACTTGTATTTGCACAGATATTCCAGAATGTTTCACAACAGCTTTGCCCATCAATAGAGCTACAACCATTTAAGAAACAGAGCAATATGAATGTGAACCAGTTATAAACAAGTGACATAACGAATACAATTCTTTTCACTTTTGCAGTAGAAATCCAGATGTGCTATATCAATAAAAGATTAGAATGTTTACTTGTAATATAATCATTAACTTTTATTTTTCTAACATGGAATGATGTTAAAATGATAGTAAAGTTTTTATTCCCTTCATTTACTAATATATATATATATATATATATATATATATATATATATATATATCTCAACAATATATAGAAGGGGATAATGAATTAGAAAAATAATTTTCTAGAAAAGAACTTGGACCAATTTGGGCAATCACTATTCTTTTGCTAATTTTAAGATAAAAATATTCAGGTCTTTATTCCACTTGGACTTGAGTTTCATGCACGGTGATAAATATTGATGCATTTGCATTTTTTCATAGGGAGAAATCCAGTAAAACCTGCACCATTTGTTGAAGATGCTGTCTTTTATACATTGTATGGTTTTGGCTTCTTTGACAAAAATCAAAAAAGCATAGGTGTGTGAGTTTATTTCTGGGTATTCTATTCACTTTAATTGATCCACCATCGTGTTTCTATGCCAGTACCATGCAGTTTTTATAACTATTTCTCTGTAGTCCAGTTTGAGCTCAGGGATGGAGATATCTTCTGATGATCTGTTGCTGTACAGGATTGTCTTAGCAATTCTGAGGGTCTTTGTTTTCCATATTAAATTGACAATTGTTCTTTCAAGGTCTGTAAACAATTGTATTGGTGTTTTTCATTTTATCAATTACAATTTATTCACCTTGTATCCCGTCTGTAGCTCTGTCTCTCTTACCCTCCCAATACCACTCTCCTTCCCCCATCTCCACCCATGTCTCACCAAGCCCACCAAACGGGGGAGGTCCTCCTGTCTTTCCTTCTATTCCTAGTCTATCAGGACCTATCAGGAGTGGCTGCTTCTTCTTCCTTGTGGCCTGGAAAGGCTGCAGAACCCTCAGGGAGAGGTGATCAAAGAGCAGACCAATCAGTTACAGTCGTTGTCCCCATTACTATGGAACCAACTTGGACACTGAATTTCCATGGGTTACATCTGTTCAGGGTTCTAGGTTACCTCTAAAACATACTCCTAATTGTCTGAAAACAAGCCAGATTAATTTCCAAAGTGGTTGTAAAAGTTTGCATTCCCACTAGTAGTGGAGTAGGGTTCCCTAACTCCACATCCTCTCCAGCATGTGTTGTCAATTGAGTTTTTGATCTTAGCCATGCTGATGGTTGTTAGGTGAAATCTCAAGGCTGATTTGATTAGCATTTCCCTGATGACCAAAGACATGATGGGAATTACATTGAATCTCTACATTGCTCTTGGTAGGATGGCCATTTTCCCTCTTAATCCTACAGATCCATGAGCATGGGAGATCTTTCTATCTTCGGATATCTTCCTCAGTTTCTTTCTTCAGAGTCTTGAAGTTTTTCTCAAACCAGTCTTTCACATGCTTGATTAGGGTCATCCAAGCTACTTCATGTTATTAGTGGCTATTTTAAAGGGTGTTTCCCTCCTAATTTCTATCTCAGCCCTTTGGAATTTCCTATATGGGAGGGCTACTGATTTTTTTGAGTTAATTTTGTATACAGCCACATTGCTGAAAGTGTTATCAGCTGAAGTTGCTCTCTAGTTGAATATTTGCCGTCACTCATGTATACTGCTATATCATCTGCAAAAAGCGATACTTTGATTTCTTTCTTTCTGATTTTTATCCTAATGATCTCCTTTAGTTGTCTTATTGCTCTAGCTTTGACTTCAAGTACTCTGTTGTAGAGATATGGAGGGAGTGGGCAGCGTTGCCTTGTCCCTGTGTTCAGTAGGATTGATTTATATTCCTCTCCATTTAGTTTGACATCAACTATAGGTATGCTGTATATTGTCTTTAATATGTTTAGGTATGTGCATCAAATCCCTGATTTCTACAAGACTTTAAACATGAATGGTTGTTGGATTTTTTCAAATTAATCATTTATTTATTTATTTATCTATTTATTTATTTGCATCTGAGGAAAATTATACTAAAGTCTGTACAACTAAAGAAGCTGAGAAAAATAAATGTACATAGGAAGAGGGAGAAAACAGGCAACAGGACAAGAGCATACGACAGAGGCCCATTGAAATGCTTTACATAGCAAGGTATTGAAGGAGATGCTGAGAGTCATGGTCCAAATCCAGGCAGAGTTCATCGAATCTTTTGAAACTAGGGGGAGAGAGGAAGTCTTAGAGGGTACAGGAGCTTCATGAGGAGAACAACAGATCACAAAATTCTGGCCAGATACCTATTTTCTCAGCCTGATATGCCAACCAAGGGCCATGCATGGAGATACCCTAGAACACCCATAACCTGTGCACAGCTATAGCCCATGGCAAGTCAGTATCCAAGTGAGTGTCCTAGTAATAGAAACAAGGACTGTCTCTGACATGAACTCAGAGACTGGCTCTTTGGTCACCTCCCCCTGAAGGAGGATCAGCCTTACCAGGCCACAGAGGGAAACAATGCTGCCACTCCTGATGAGACCTGATAGGCTAGGTTCAGATGGAAGGGGAAGAGGACCTCCCCTATGAGAAGACTAGGGAAGTTTCCTAGTCTTTGGGAGGGAGGGGCCTACAGCTGGGATTCAAAGTGAATAAACTAATTTATAAAAACATACATAAATTTTTTAAAAGTAAAAAAAATGAACAGATAAATATTATTTTCTTCTTTGTTTTTATTGACTTATATATATATTGATATTTAATATCATATATTTCATATATCCATATATATTTTTTTATGTATATAACATTGGATTTCATGAAACTCACCTTGAAAAGCAGGGTAACCTTGAACTTCCAAGGTCCTATCGGCCTCTTCCTTTAAAGTGTTGATATTAAGAATCTCTAAGATCTTTAATATATATGAACTCTCTGAACTGAACTGCAAAGTAATTTTTAACAATGATAGGAGTGGAAGTATATGCTCACACATGTTAGCCAAGTGCTGTACCACTATCCTAGACATTTTAAATAAATATACTTAAATAAATGCAACATAAATATTCAGGCAAGCAAAACCTGGTAAAAAATAGATTCCCTGAATTTGTAGCTTTCCATCTTCTTGGATTCAACAATTTTTTAAATTTATTTTCATGATCCTATGTCGGCTAAACCAAATCAGTTAACGACTTCTTTCAGTTAAGCACCAGTATTTCTTTACAATGACTATGATGATTATTCTGTTTTAAGTCTACATAATAACAAACTTGCAAATAGTGATGTTCTTATCTAATGAGAGTTCAAAAGTGACTTAACAAGTTTAGCAAGAAGTGGACCTTACAGCATGCTTGTTTTTCTTTGCCTCCAAAGTTCTTGTAGAGAAGTAAATATTCACAAAAATTAAAGATTATTGAAAGAAGTAAATAAAAGAGTCTGAGAAGACAGGTGATTCATGTTTACTAAAATATAGCTGAGTTAGGTTTTTCAATAAAAGTTTTTGTCATGAACAAAGATCATTTAGTGCATTACAGTGATACTTCTTATCCAACTCGATCTTCTGTATAGGTTCTTAGTTTGACAGATAATATAATTTTAAAAAAATGTACTAATCATTGAACTGGAAAGCTTCTTATTGAATATGGAGAAAAAACATAATTCAAACATGCTGAATATATCAACAATTGATGAGGAAAGCAATTAGCAAGAGAAGGAAGAATAAAAGTATAATTTCTGAGCTAGAAAAAAAAAAAACTTGTAAACTCAGCAGTGAAATGAAATAATTCCATTGAGTGAGCCAGGCCAAAAAACAAAACAAAACAAATCAAATCAAAACAACACAAAACAAAGCAAAACAAAAAGTCCCATATATCTGAATCAGCAAGATTTAGGATTATGGCCTTTGTAAAGAAAGGAGATGATAGGGATAAAAGAAAAAGGTGTTATAAAAGCCAAACTGTTTAGTCATGAGTATTTAGGCAACTGCCTCAGACAAGGTGGTTTGGGGTCTATACTTATATTCAGTTAAGTAAAGAGATTCTTTATTTACGCCTTAAAGTTGTATTTTTATTTATTTGTGTATCAAGGTATGATTATGTATACCACAAATGTGTAGATACTCAATGATGCTGATGGGTATATGTCTCCCTGGAATTGGTAATACAGACAGCAGTAAGCTGCCAGTGTGTGAAGTTGGGAACTGAACACAAGTCCTCTATACAACATTAAATGCAATTAACCGCTGAGCTCTATGTCCAGCCTCATTTCTATCAGTGACTTATCATGTCACAAAAAACATTTTTTTACAATAAATTCATTATTATTATTATTATTATTATTATTATTATTTAATACAATTTATTCAATCTGTAAACCAGCTGTGGTCCATTCCCTCATCTCTCCCCAAACACACCTTCCCTCACTCTTCTCCTTTTATGCCCTTCCTCTAGTCCACTGATAAGGGAGTTTCTCCTCCCCTTAAATCTGACCTTACCCTATCAGGTCTCTTCAGGGCTGGTGCATTGTCTCCCTCTGTGGCCTTGCAAAGCTGCATCATGCAGGGGGATGTGTTCAAAGAGTATGCCACTGAGTTCATGCCAGAGAAGGAGCTATGCGCTGACTTCCTGAAATATCTTTCTTCATCCTCAAACAGAAATATATATATATATATATATATATATATATATATATATATATATACTTATAATATTAAGGAAATAGAAGCTGTCTTCCAAAATCTCCCATGCAATAAAAAGGCCAGGGCCAGATGGTTTCAGGGCAGAATTCTTGCAGACATTCAAAGAAGTGCTAACACCAGTACTCTTAAATCTATTCCACAAAATAGAAACAGAAGGAAAACTACCCAACTCATTCAATGAAGCCACATTCACCTTGGTACCTAAACTTCACAAAGACCCAACAAAGAAAGAAAATTTCAGGCCAATCTTCCTCATGAACATTGATGCAAAAGCACTCAACAACATACTTGCAAACCGATTCCAAGAACACATCAAAGATACCATCCACTAGGACCAAGTAGGTTTCATCCCAGGTATGCAGGGGTGGTTCAATATAAGGAAATCCATCAATGTGATCCACCACATAAAAAACCTGAGGAGAAAAACCACTTGACCGTCTCCTTAGATGCTGAAAAGCCATTTGACAAAATCCAGCATCCATTTATGTTTAACGTCTTGGAGAGATCAGGGATACAAGGCATGTACCTGAATATAGTAAAGGCAATTACTATACAGCAAGCCTATAGCCAATATCAAACTCAATGGAGAAAAAATTAAATCAATCCCACTGAAATCAGGGACAAGTCAAGGCTGCCCATTCTCTCCATATCTCTTCAACATTGTTCTGGAAGTCCTTGCTAGAACAATGAGGCAATTGAAGGAGATCAAGGGGATTCAAATTAGAAAGGAAGATGTCAAACTATCACTATTTGCAGATGATATGATAGAATATCTGACTAACCACAAAAATTCCAGTAAGGATCTCCTACTTCTGATTGTGTTGTCTTGTTTAAAAAATAAAATAAAATAAAATAAAATAAAATAAAATAAAATAAAATAAAATAAAACATTATCTTACTGGCTTTGTCTTATGTTGTTAAAACCCTTGCACTCAGTGAAAAAGATTTTTAACTATTTCAAAATTCTACTTGGGAGCTGCAGAAATGGCATAGCACAGTGGTAGAGCCTATTGTGTGTCTAAGCATGAAATTCAAGTTAAGTTTCTATTCCCCAGCACAACACAGTTTTTAATAGCAAATAAGTGAATGAATGAATAAATAAGCTCTATATCAGAGCTCCTTAGTACAGGATTTACGTTAGAGACTTCGTTTCCTGTATTTTTTTCTTTTTTTTATTATTTTTCATGAATATAGGAAATACTTAAAGGATGACTTGGAAAAAAATAATACTTATTTGCAATACCATTATACATCCTAGAATTTTATAACATGTTAGTGTTACAATCTCCATTTACTTGTTTTAATATATTTTGTTTTATTTTAATTTTAAAATTACTTTATAATTAATTGCAGTTTACTCCCTTTGTATCCCAGCTATATACCCCTGCCACATCCCTTCCCAATCCCAGCTTTCCTCCATCCTTCCTCTTCTCCCATGCCCCTCCCTAGGTCCACTGATAGGGGAGGTATTCCTCCCTTTCCATCTGATCCTAGCCTATCATGTCTCATCAAAACAGGATACATTTTCTTCCTTTGTGACCTGAGCTGTCCATGGGCTTCATCCCTGCTTGGATTCTAAGTTATCTCCAAGCAAATTTCTTGGTTGGAACATTCATCTAAGAATAGACCCCTTTGCACAGATTTTTTTTGTTTCTGTTGCTCTCCTTGAGGAGCTCCTGTCCCCTCTAGGTCTTTCTATCTCCTCCTTGTTTTATAAGGTACCCTCCACTCTACCCGAATTATGTCTGTGAGTCTCAGGATCTGCTCTGATACCCTGCTGGTTAGAATCTATCCGTGGCTCTCTGTTGTAAGACTCCTGTGCTCTTCCCTGTTGGCTCTTCCCAATTGGCTGTTCACTCTTCCAAATTGGCTGTCTGAGTGAGGCTTGATCATCTAACTCAGGGTCCTCCTTCATGCTTAGCTACCTTTGATATACCTATTATGTATGTTTATCCTATATCTTATGTCTATTGTCCACAAATAACTAAGTTATATATCAAGTATATCTTTCTGCTTTGGGGATACCTCACTCAAGATGATCTTACACCTGTCAGTATGGCTCAGATCAAAAAGTCCAGTGACAAAACATGCTGGAGTTAATGTGGAGAAAAGGGAGACCTCCTTCATTGCTAGTGGGAATGAAAAATGTACATGCACTTTAGAAATCAATTTGGATCTTTCTCAGACAATTAGGAATAGTGCCTCCTCAAGATCCAGCCATTCCACTCATTGACAAATATCCAAAAGATATTCAAGCACACAACAAGGACATTTGTTCTACTATGTCCCTAGCAACTTTCTTCGTAATTTTCAGAATCTGATAACAACCCAGATGTCCATAAACTAAGAAATGGATGCAGAAATTGTGGAACATTTACACAATGGAATACTATTCATTAATTAAGAACCATTAAATCATGAAATTTGCAGTCAAGGAAAGAAAGGAAAAAATATGAAATTTGAAAAGAAAAATGGGAGCTATAAGATAAATCATGAAGACAGACCCTTTAAATAAAGCCCGATTTCTCAATGGAGGTTCTAGAAAAAAGAGGGCCTGACACATATTCTCCAAATGATGAGAGAAAATTTGGCAGCCAAACTATCAACCACATTAGTTGGAGAAACCAAATTTGAGCAGGATCTATCTACAACAATTTCAGCTCTCCATATGGCACTAGAAAGAAAATTTCAACTTAAAGATGTTTACCACACTCAATAAAAATAAAACGTATAAATATTTAATCTCTTGACCCGAACTTTGTGCGAGGTTCAAGGAATCCTATGAAAGAAGTCCTGTCTATCAATGCAGATGCTGAGATTTATGGCCAACTGTTGGGCACACAGCAGGGAATCTTAGGAAAGAAGTGGTAAACAGTAGGATCTGGAGAGGACAGAAACTCTACAAGGAGAGCAAAAGAACCAAAATATCTGAGCAGAGGGGTCTTTCCTGAGACTGATACTCCCAACCAAGGACCATGCATAGAGATAACATAAGACCCCTGCAGAGATGTACCCCATCTCAGTGCAGGGTTCCATAGTAATAGGTACAGAGAGCGTCTCTGACATGAACTGTTTAGCCTGCTCTTTCATTAACCCCTGGCCCCCGGAAGGGTGACACAGCATTACCAGGCAATAGAAGAAGACAATGGAGCTACTCCTGATGTGGCCTAACTGACTAGGAAAAGAAGGAAGGAAAATAAGTCCTCCCCTATCAGTGGACTTGGGGAGTGGCATTTGTGCAGAGGGGGGAGGAAGGGAGAAATTGGGACTGGAGGACAGAGGCAACCACAGGGGGATACAAAGTGAATAAAGTATAATTAACAAAGAACAAAAAAAAAAAAAAAAAGCAGGATGCATCATTCTGTGATATCCAAGAACAAGATCTGAAAGTCAAAAATAAACTTTACCTCGGTATAAAAGAAAGAAAAAGCATGTTCAAAGCAAATGGAGACAAAAACCAAGCAGGTGAAACAGTTTTAATATCTGACAAAAAACAAAACAAAATAGACTAAAAACTAATCAGAAGAGACAGGGAACACTACATAGTCATCAAAGTTGAAAAAAAAAATCTGCCAAGAAGCTATTGCTGTTTTAAGCATTCATATACCAAGCACAAAAGTAACTGTCTTCATAAAAGAAATGCTATTACAGATAGAAAAGTATATTGACCTCCACACAGTGGTAGTGGGAGGCTTCAGGACCTCACTCTCAGTAATTTACAAGTGATCCAGACAAAAACTAACCCGATAAAAGCTGTAGCTAAAAGATTTCACATGTACATAAGCTTAGCAGACTTTTAGAGAAGATTTAACCCAAACTCAGAATATACTTTCTTTTCAATAGCTCATAGATTTTCTTCCAAAATTGACCAAATTCTTGAAAATAAAGCAAGTCTCAACAATAAGGAAAAATTTTAAATCATACCCTATACCCTACATGACCACCATAGATTAAGTATTGTTTTGTTTTTATCCATTCCTGTGTTTCTTATTATGTTTATGTTGTTGTTTTCTTATACTGTTAACTGCTTACTTATGAGAGACAGAAAGGAAGTGTTTGAGTGTGTGGGTTTAAGTGGTCGGGAACATCTTAGAGAAATTGTAAAAGGAGAAACTATGATCAGAATATACTGTATAATAACTCTATTTTCTTTTTTTTAAAAAGTGAAGAATTGAACATAATTTATGACCCAGGGATTTTGCAGTAGTAACCATACAGTAAAGAAGGAAAGCAATAAACACTAGAACTAGTTTAAGCAAATGCATTGCCTAAGAGACTTTTCAAGCTCTAAACTAGTCAGTTAATCTGTACTGTAAAACACCACAATAATACCTAAGTACAATTTCTCAACTATTGTACCAATGTTCTTGATACATACACAAAACATTTAAATTTAACCATGCTGCTTAATCAATATTATAAAATAATTATAATACCATTATACAATTAAAGGATTTATTGATCATTTATACCAAATAAATATATAGCTTTTAACTTGAAAGGATGAAGACTCTAAAGAAGAATGTCTAATTACCAAGTTTTAGATAACAAATCAGAGTACATATTGTCATAGGAGGATTTAGTGCTAATACTCTATTAACTTATTAAATAGACAAATATTCTAAAGTTGATTATGTTTTATTTCAAAAATTTACAAAGGAAAAAATAAGTATTTCAATACTTTACATGTAATCATAATATTCAAATAACACAATAAGTGTAATAGTAAATGTAGGTTAAAAGTTGAAAAAGGTTTACAATAAAATACTATACAATGTATCAATTTTCCTACTTCCCCTGTTGTTTTGAAAATCTCTCTCAACTCAGTAAGTGGTTTTTCTCTTGACCCTCATCTTTCCCAATACTCAGGCTATGTGTTGAGGAGTATTGAAACTCTCTGTTCCTACCTTCTCCTGAGTGACACTTGGGTGTACTCTTGCCTGAATATTTATATTTAGATTTCTTCATGCTTGATCCAGGAAGATTCCCAAACTTGGATGAGACCTGTCTCATGGAACCAGCTATTGCCTGGACACTGAGAACATGGTCTTGGATCCTTTGCTTGTTGATGATCTCCTTTGAAAGCGATATTGAGACTGAGCCAGGGATTGTGAGTGGCCTGGAGAAGATCTGGTATAATCTATGGTTTGATACCAGTGGTGGGACAAGAATGCTTGTGTCACCTTGACGACAGAATTTATGATTGTCTTCCTCATAATGTTTTTGGCATCCCTTGCTACAGTCAGTTTGAGAGTACTGTGGATCCATTTTGTAAACCATCTGTAACTTTAGTTTATATCCGTCTAGTAAAAACCCATGTAGCAGACACATGGCATCCTTGGCATCATGTTTGTTGTGGAAATAGATTAAGGAAACCAATATGGACTTTTAGTCAATGGATTTGGGGGATGTTTACATCACTATCAGGCCCATCATGCTCAAAGATATGCCTCAGGGTGCAGCATGAATTGTGGTTTGCCAGATTTTCAACCTTGAGGGAGATCATTCTCTCCACAAAGGGAAGAGGATGACTGTTACTCATGGTCTTTGATACCTCCATTTAGAATACTCTGAAATGAGCAGATTTAAAGCTCCAAGAGAGATGAAATATCTGCAACCTTTTTCTTCCAATCTTTTGACTACAATTCCTTTCACTTGTATTTGCACAGATATTCTAGAATATTTCACAACAGCCTCGCTCATCAATAGACCTAAAACCATTTGAGAAATAGAGCAATATGAATGGAACGAGTTATAAACAAGTGACATAATCAAAACAATTCTTTTCACTTTTGCAGTAGAAATCAAGATGTGCTATATCAATAAAATATTAGAATGTTTATTTATAACATAATCATTACCTTTTATTTTTCTAACATGAAATGATATTAAAATGATAGTAAAGTGTTTATTCCCTTCATTTACTAATATATATATATATTAGTAAATGAAGGGAATATATATATATATATAGGGATAATGAATTAGAAAAATGATTTTCGCCAGATTCGCGAGGTGGCTGCAACATCCTCCCAAGGCGCGAATCTGCCAGAGGCCATACTAGCTTGGCTGGATCACAATCACTGACAGTATGGCCTGCCCAATCCCACAGTGACAGAGAATAGGCTATATACTCACCAAAACCAGGCAGAAATGTCATACAACCTGGACATACCAGGCGCTGGGCCTCCCAAGCTTGGAGAGCACAGTGAAGAGACCCCAGGACTTCCCAGAAAGCATCCAGACTAGTGATCCAGTCTCCAGTTACAGCAGGACTTGGTGGTGGAGCAGCACTGAGCTGGTGGGGCACAACAACCCTCCAGTTTAAGACTAACCAGGGCCAAACCAGAGAACAGAGAGCCTGGTTACCCCATCCCTGCTGATGTGACCACCCTGAAATCTCCAGCTGCAGCAAGACCTCAGAACCTGGCAGTGACAGCAGCACAGATCTTTCAGAGCACATCAAAGAAGAAGGGCCAAACCAGAGAGCAGAGAGCCCCGGATACCACGATCTCTGCCAAGTGACCTGCCTGTAAGTGAGTGCACCCTTGAGAATCTGCAGTTCCCCAGATCCTGGGACCTTTTGAAACAGAAG
Source organism: Meriones unguiculatus (assembly GCF_030254825.1). Classification (NCBI taxonomy): domain Eukaryota; kingdom Metazoa; phylum Chordata; class Mammalia; order Rodentia; family Muridae; genus Meriones; species Meriones unguiculatus. The sequence goes on from NW_026843707.1 coordinate 11,363,622, forward strand.
CCAGGCATCGAACCCCCTCACACACACATACCCACTTTGGGAAACAGAGGAGCACTAGGGACATTGAAGTTCCTGCCCTGTGGGTCTAACTGAAAAGTTAAGGCAGTTAATGCCAAAAATTGCACTGCGATTATCAGTAGCGCCTGCGAAATATACAGTGCAGAGCCCCTCCCACACACTCAAGGGTTCAACATTAGCCATCACTCTGTCCCTCGAGACACACGTCCATGCACACTTACACACACACACACAGACACACACACACACACACACACACAGACACGCTTGCATTTGCCCAGTTTTTGCCTGCGTACTTTCCTCCCACAGGTACAGCTTTTCCTCAGCACACGCTGAGAGTTCTCAGCTTCCTTAAGAACTCTCGAGATGCCAGAGAGAGACAGCACCAGTCTGATCTGCAGAATCCAAAAACAAACAGGGAAGGTTTCAGATAAGCCAATGGCCAGGGGTAGGCAAAAGAACACTTCCAACATAAATCAGGACATCATGACTTCACCAGCAAACCCCAAAATCGATGGATACTCCAATTCAGCATAAGCACAGGAAAATGATTTTAAAGCCATGCTTGCCCAATTATTTGAAGCTCATAAGGAGGAAATGAACAAGTCTTTCAAAGATTTGGCCAGTCAATTGGAGGCAAAGAAAGAAGAAATAGACAATATCCTTAAAGAAACACAGGAAAACATAGCCAAACAAATAGATACACAAGTAGAGGAAAAATTAGTGGCATATAAGAAGGAAATGAAAAAAGAAATAGAGGCCATCGTAGAGAGACAGGAATCCAAATTCAAACACATGAAAGAAATGGTGCAAGGCATGAAAACAGAATTAGAATCAATAAAGAAAACACAAAATGAGAAAACCCTTGAGCTGGAGAACTTGGAGAAAAGATCAGGAACCACAAAAGTAAGCATCACCAACAGAATACAAGAGATGGAAGACAGAATCTCTGGAGCTGAAGACACACTTGCAGAAATGGATACTTCTCTCAAAGAAAAAGTAAAATCAGAAAAGTTCCAATCACAAAATATCAAAGAAATCAAGGATGCTATGAAAAGACAAAATCTAAGAATAATAGGAATTCATGAAAAAGAAGACTCCAGGCTCCAAGGTCCAGAAAATATTTTCAAGAAAATCATAAAAGAAAATTTTCCCAACGTAAAGAAAGAGATGTCCATAAATATACAAGAGGCCTACAGAACTCCAAATAGACTAGACCAGAAAAGAAACACATCACGTCACATCATAGTCAAAACACTAAATCTACAGAACAAAGAAAAGATATTAAAAGCAGCAATGGAAAAAGGCAAAGTAACATATGAAGGTAGACGTATCAGAATCTCACCGGACTTCTCATCAGAAACTATGAAAGCCAGAAGGGCCTGGGCAAGTATCATGGAGACTCTAAGAGATCACATATGTCAACCCTGCAAAGCTTTCAACCAACATAGATGGAGAAAACAAAATATTCCATGACAAAACTAAATTTACACAATAGCTACACTGCAAACCATCCCTACAGAAGATACTAGAAGGAAAACTCCAATCCAATGAAAACAAATTCACCCAAGAAAACAGGGCATACAGATAATATCCCAACAAAAATGAAAAGAAAACAAGCAATGAAACAGGGTTAGATCATCGACTCCATTACAAAAGAAACTAACATGCATTGGTCACTATTATCTATCAATATCAATGGACTCAACTCACCAATAAAAAGACACAGGCTAACAGAATGGTTATGGAAACAGGATCCAACATTCTGTTGCATCCAAGAAACACACCTATGCAACAAAGATAAACACTAACTCAGAGTAAAGGGCTGGAAAACTGTTATTCAAGCAAATGGTTCCAGAAAACAAGCTGGAGTAGCCATCCTAATATCTAGTAAAATAGAATTTCAAGCCAAGTTAATAAAAAAAGATAAGGAGGGCCACTATATTCTCATCAAAGAAAAAATCCACCAAGAGGATATCACAAACTTGAATATCTATGCCCCAAACACAAGAGCACCGATATTCGTAAATGAAACATTATTAAAGCTTAAATCATACATTGATCCTAATAACTTAGTAGTGGGAGACTTCAACACTCTACTCTCACCAAGGGACAGATCAACTAGACAGACACCAAATAGGGAAATAAAAGCACTGACAGAATCCCTAAATCAAATGGACCTAATAGACGTCTACAGATCGTTTCACCCAAACTCAAAAGAGTACACCTTCTTTTCAGCACCACATGGAACCTTTTCCAAAATAGACCATTTAGTGCGTCACAAAGCAAGCCTCAACAGATACAAAAGAATTGAAGTAATCCCTTGTATACTATCTGACCACCATGGACTAAAGCTAGACATCAACAACAACAGAAACAACAAAAAGCCAACACGCACATGAAAACTGAACAACTTACTACTCAATGACAGCTGGGTTAAGGAAGAAATAAAGAAAGAAATTAAAGACTTCCTAGAATTCAATGAAAAGGAAGGCACAACATACCCAAATTTATGGGACACAGTGAAAGCAGTGCTCAGAGGAAAATTTATAGCACTAAGTGCCTGCAAAAGAAATTCGTAACATCACATACAAACAACTTAATGGCCCAACTGAAAAACCTAGAAAAAAAAGAAGCAGATACACACAAGAGGAGCAGACGGCTGGAAATAATCAAACTAAGGGCTGAAATCAATCAATTAGAAACAAATAAAACTATCCAAAGAATCAATGAAACAAAAAGCTGGTTCTTTGAGAAAATCAACAAAATAGACAAACCCTTAGCCAAACTAACTAAAAAGCAGAGAGAAACTATCCAGATCAGCAAAATCAGAAATGAAAATGGGGAACATAACCACAGACACTGAGGAAATGCAAACAATTATTAGGTCATGCTACAAAAGCCTATATGCCACAAAATTTGAAAATCTAAATGAAATGGATAATTTTCTTGAAAGATTGCATCTACCAAAACTAAGTCAAGATCAGGTAGAAAGACTGAATAGCCCTATATCTCCCAAGGAAATCGAAGCAGTCATTAACAGTGTCCCCTCCAAAAAAAGCCCTGGACCAGATGGCTTCAGCGCAGAATTCTACAAGACCTTCAAAGAAGTGCTAACTCATATTCTCCTCAAGCTATTCCACAAAATTGAAACAGAAGGAACACTACCAAACTCATTCTATGAAGCCACAGTCACCTTGATACCTAAACTACACAAAGACCCAACAAAAAAAGAGAACTTCAGGCCTATCTCTCTTATGAACATTGACGCAAAAATACTCAGTAAAATACTTGCAAACCGAATCCAAGACCATATCAAATATATCATCCACCATGACCAAGTAGACTTCAACCCAGGCATGCAAGGGTGGTTCAACATATGGAAATCCATAAATGTAATCTACTACATAAACAAACTGAAGGAGAAAAACCACATGATCATCTCTTTAGATGCAGAAAAAGCATTTGACAAAGTCCAACATCCATTCATGTTTAAAATCTTGGAGAGATCAGGGATACAAGGCACATACCTAAAGATAGTAAAGGCAATATACAGCAAGCCTATAGCTAACATCAAACTCAATGGAGAGAAACTTAAATCAATCCCACTGAAATCAGGGACAAGACAAGACTGACCATTGTCCCCATATCTCTTCAACATAGTACTTGAAGTCCAGGCCAGAGCAATAAGACAACTAAAGGAGGTCAAGGGAATACAAATCGGAAAGGAAGAGGTCAAAGTGTCACTATTTGCAGATGATATGATAGTATACATGGGCGACCCCAAAAATTCAACCAGAGAACTCCTTCAGCTGATAAGCACCTTCAGCAAAGTGGCAGGATACAAAATCAACTAAAAAAAATCAGAAGCCCTCCTATATACCAAAGACAAAAAGGCTGAGAAAGAAATTAGGGAAACAACACCTTTCACAATAGCCACTAATAACATAAAGTATCTTGGTGTGACTCTAACCAAGCAAGTGAAAGACCTGTTTGAGAAAAACTTCAAGTGTCTGAAGAAAGAAATCGAAGAAGATATCAGAAGATGGAAAGATCTCCCGTGCTCATGGATTGGTAGGATTAACATTGTGAAAATGGCCATCCTGCCAAAAGCAATCTACAGATTCAATGCAATTCCCATCAAAATACCAACTCGATTCTTTACAGACCTTGAGAAATAGATTCTCAGCTTCATATGGAAAAACAAAAAACCCAGAATCTCCAAAACAATCCTGTACAACAACAGATCATCTGGAGGTATCTCCATCCCTGAACTCAAGCTGTACTACAGGGCAACAGTAATAAAAACTGCATGATATTGGCATAGAAACAGAAAGGAGGATCAATGGAACCGCATAGAAGACCCAGAAATAAACCCACCCTACTATGAATACTTGATATTTGATGAAGAAGCCAAATCCATTCAATGAAAAACGACAACATCTTCAACAAATGGTGCTGGACCAAATGGATGTCTTAATGCAGAAAAATGAAAATAGATCCATATCTATCACCCTGCACAAAACTAAAGTCAAAGTGGATCAAGGACCTCAACATAAAACCAGATACCCTAAATCAATTGGAAAAAAAAAGTGGGAAACAGCCTAGAACTCATAGGCACAGGAGACAACTTCCTGAACATAACACCAACAGCACAGGCTCTAAGAGCAACAATCAATAAATGGGACCTTGTGAAACTGAAAAGTTTCTGTTAAGCAAAGGACACCGTCATCAAAACAAAACGACTGCCTACAGATTGGGAAAGAATCTTCACTAACCCTTTATCTGACAGAGGACTAATACCCAGTATATACAAAGAAATAAGAAGCTGAAAAGCAGTAATCCAAGTAATTAAATTAAAAGATGGGGATCAGTGCTAAACATAGAATTCTCGACAGAGGAATATCTAATGGCAGAAAAACACTTAAAGAAATGCTCATCCTCATTATCCATCAGGGAAATGGAAATCAAAACGACACTGAGATATCACCTTACACCCATCAGAATGGCCAAGATGAAAAACTCAAGCGATAACACATGCTGGAGAGGTTGTGGAGAAAGGGGAACCCTCCTCCACTGCTGGTGGGAATGTAAACTGGTACAACCACTCTGGAAAGCTATCTGGCGCTTTCTAAGACAATTAGGATTAATGCTTCCTCAAGACCCAGCTATACTACTCCTAGGTATATACCCAAAGTTCGTTCAAGAACACAAAAGGGATACTTGCTCAAACATGTTTATAGCAGCTTTATTTGTAATAGCCAGAACCTTGAAACAACCCAGATGTCCATCAACGGAGGAATGGGTACAGAAATTGTGGTATTTTTATACAATAGAATACTACTCAGCAATCAAAAAGGAGGAAATCATGAAATTTGCAGGCAAATGGTGGGATCTAGAAAAGATCATTCTGAATGAAATATCCCAGAAGGAGAAAGACAAACATGGGATATACTCACTTATATAGACCTATAAGATAAGATAAACATAATGAAATCTATACACCTAAAAAAATAATCAATTGAGCAGACATGGGGCAAGATGATCAATCCTCGTTTAGAAAGACAGATGGGAAGTGCATTGAACGTATGACAGAAGTCTACTGAGCGCATCTGAAAGACTCTAACTAGCAGTGTTTTCAAAGCAAAGACTCATGACCAAACCTTTGGCAGAGTACAGGGAATCATAAGAAAGAAGGGGAGTTAGTCTGATGGGGAAAGGATAGGAGCTCCACAAGGACCAAATATATCTGGGCACAGGGTCTTTTCTGAGACTGACATTCAACCAAGGACCATGTATGGATATAACCTAGAACCTCCACTCAGATGTAGCCTGTGGGAGTTCAGTAACCAATTGGTTTCCCAAAGTGAGGGGAACAGGGACTATTTCTAACAGGAACTCAATGACTGGCTCTTTGGCCTCCCCACCCCCGAAGGGAGGAGCAGTCCTGTTAGGCCACAGAGGAGGGCTTTGCAGCCAGTCCTCAGGATACCTGATAAAACAGGATCAGATGAATGAGGAGGACGTCCACCCCCTATCAATGAACTTGGAAAGGGGCACGGTTGAGATGAGGGAGGGAGGGAAGGACTGGGAGGGACTGAGGGATTGGGACATGGCTGGGATACAGATTTAATTAAATGTAACTGATAAAAAGAAACACTATTAAACCTTAAATTACACATAAAAAAAAGAAAAATAATTTTCTAGAAAAGAACTTTGACTAATTTGGGCAAACACTATTATTTTACTAATTTTAAGATAAAAATATTCAGTTCTTTATTCCACTTGGACTTGAGTTTCATGCACGGTGATAAATATTGATGCATTTGCATTTTTTCATAGGTAGAAATCCAGTAAGACCTGCACCATTTGTTGAAAATGCTGTCTTTATACATTGTATGGTTTTGGCTTCTTTGACAAAACTCAAAAAAGCATAGGTGTGTGAGTTTATTTCTGGGTATTCTATTCACTTTCATTCATCCACCATAGTGTTTCCATGCCAGTATCATGCAGTTTTTATAACTATTTCTCTGTAGTCCAGTTTTAGCACAGGGATGGAGATATCTTCTGATGATCTGTTGCTGTACAGGATTGTCTTAGCAAATCTGAGTGTCTTTGTTGTCCATATTAAATTGACAATTGTTCTTTCAAGGTCTGTAAACAATTGTATTGGTGTTTTTCATTTCATCAATTACAATTTATTCACCTTGTATCACCTCTATAGCTCTGTCTCTCCTCCCCTCCCAATCCCACTCTCCTTCCCCCATCTCCACCCATGTCCCTCAAAGCCCACCAACAGGTTAGGTCCTCCTGTCATTCCTTCTATTCCTAGTCTATCAGGACCTATCTGGAGTGGCTGCTTCTTCTTCCTTGTGGCCTGGTAAGGCTGCAGACCCCTCAGAGAGAGGTGATCAAAGAGCAGGCCAATCAGTTACAGTCCTTGTCCCCATTACTATGGAACCAACTTGGACACTGAACTTCCATGGGCTACATTTGTTCAGGGTTCTAGGTTACCTCTATAAATGGTCTTTGGTTGGAGTATCAGTCTCAGAAAAGACACCAATGGCCAGAGTTTTTGCTTCTGTTCCTCTCCTTGTGTAGCTCCTTTCCCCTCCAGGTCTTACTATCTCCCCCTTTTTTTCATAAAATTCCCTGCACTAGGCCCAAAGTCTGGCTCTACATCTCAGCATCTGCTCTGATACCCTGCAGTGTAGGGCTCTTCAGAGGTCCTCTGTGGGAGGTTACTCACCTGTTCCCTGATTTCTCCCTTTTCTGATGTCCATCCTCTTTTACACTTTGAATGTGGATTGAACAACTCAGCCAGAGTGTTCTGTCTTGATTAGTTTCTTTAGGTGTAGAGATTTTAGTATGTTTATCCAATATTTTATGTCTAATACCACTTATGAGTGAGTATACACCACATGTTTCTTTCTGATACTGGGATGCCTCCCTCAGAATGATCTTTTCCAGTTCCCACCATTTACCTGCAAATTTCATGATTTCTTGTTTTTGACTGCGGAGTAATATTCCATGGTGTATATGTACCACAATTTCTGTATTCATTTCTCTACTGAGGGGCATCTGGGTTGTTTCCTGGTTCTGGCTGTTAGGAATACACCAGCTACAAACATGGTTTGGCAAATGTCCTTTTTGTATACTTGAGCATCGTCTGGATATATGTCTAGGTGTGTTATACCAGGATCTTGAAGAAAAGATACTCTTACTTTATTCATTTTGTATCACAACTGTAGCCCCCTCTCTAGAACCCTCCCAATTCTATCATTCCTCCCTGATCTCTTCTTATGCCTTTCCCCCAGTCCAAAGATAGGGGCAGTCCTCCTTCCCTTCCATCTGACCCTAGCCTATGAGGTCTCATCAGGACTGGCTGCACTGTTTTCCTCTGGAATGGTATGGCTCTTCCCATGGCTCCCCCATCAGAAGGAGATGATCAAAGAGCCAGCCACTAGTAAGGGGAACAGAGGTTGTCGCTGAGAGCCTAGTAGTATAAGCAAAAGGAGAAGAAATGTTTGGATCATTTCCCTTGAGAAAGACTCATCTTATCCTAAATAAATTTAGAGAAATTTAAATGAGAATAAAAATATTATATTTTAATATTTCTCTCAGCATACAACATCGTAGACTACTATAGAAAACTTGTCAATAAATTCATTGAGGTTCATGGTAATTACATTTTTATGATGATTTACAGTATTCTTTTTTAATGCTTTAGTAATTACACTTTATTCACTTTGTATTCTCTCTGTGGTTCCTTCCCTCCTCCTGCCCCAATCCCTCCCTTCCTTCACCCACTGCATGCATGCTTCTCCTCATGTCCACTGATTGCTAGGTCTTCTTTTTCTTCCTCCTGATCCTGGTCAATTAGGTCTCATCAGGAGTGGCTGCATTGTCTTCTTCTGTGGACTGGTAATGCTGCTTATCCCTCATGGGGAGTTAATTAAAGAGCAGTCCAATCAGTTCATGTCAGATAGAGTCCCTGATCCTATTACAATGAAACCCACCTGGATTCTATAGTACTATGTGGTGATAGTTCATTGAATGTTGTGGTTTTCATAATTCATGAGGTTAAGTCATAGGAATGTTGAAGATCATAAAAAAAATTAAACAAGGTATATAGGTTTAAATTAGTTTAAATGCTCTTAATGTTGCTAGACTCTAGAAGTGACATAAATTGCCTCTCAAAACAAATGAGTATATTGATCCTAGCCTTATATACTTGTAGTAAAATCAAAAGAGACAAATTGTTAAAATAAACCCTCCACAGACAGACATAAGGCTACAATAATAAATATCTGATTATAGTGAGTCTTTTAAGATAATATTCACCCCCATTTCATACTTGGAGAAAATTGTAGTCCTGTGGATAAATTTCATAACATCAATATTCTTCAGTTTGGGAGCCTAACAGCAGTTCAGGGACACTATCCTTTGTGTTGTAGGATGTCTAACAGAATTTTTGGACTCTCAAGGCTAGTTGAATACATCACCACACTTACTCTTAATTCTGGTAACCCACAACTATTTCATGGTATCTATGTATGCCCTATTGGGGAAGACATTTGTTTCAATTAAGTTCTATTTGATTAGAGTTTTATACTTCTATTTGTTGTGAAAAGAGGTGTATGACCAATAGCTCATAAAAAAAACCAATGGAATTGCTACTAGATATATGAAATTGTTGAAGATAATACTCTTTATGTAAAGGTATCATCAGAATATAGCTAAATATCATCTCAACACATTTTCAACGGCTATCATTACAATAAATATACATCAAATTTCACAGATTTGCTAATGCTGGTTGCATATGTATCATTTTCTACTACAAATGCATTTATGGTCAGTTCAATAACATCACCTCATGATTTTGGACTTCACAAAAATCATTGCCTTTACTTGAAAGATAGGATGAGAGATAACAAGCTGTGTCTGGGTGCTCCTGTGAATTATTTCAGTGCAGATAACATAAGAATAAACTCCAATCCAGAGATGTAAATATGGTAGTGTTTTGTTAATCATAAAATGGTTGATAGAACATCTTTAAAAAGCTCCAAAGAACAGAAAGAGACACAGTTAAGTGAATCAAGTATCACATAGCTTTGTTATGTGTTTGTCTGTGTTAATAGGTGTGGTGATAAATTACTAAGGTGCCAACCTAAGAATCCAACAGCTGAGCTGAAAACTAAAGCTAAAAACATTGAGAATGCATTCACCAGAATTATATCAGAAAATTTTCTAAGTCCTACAAATTCATAATCAAGCACAACCAACTAGAATACCACACAGAAATGAATAGATAAGAACTCTAGAGTCATCTGAAAATGAAAACTCATTTTTCTAAACATTTATCAAGCAGGAAGAGAAAATCTCGAAGGAAGGTTGTAATAAAAAATGTTTACATTTTAAAAAATCAGAGAGATATCAAACAACACAAGGATATAGTTTTACTGGTGGATTTGGAAGTAGTTTTAGCAAACGGCTATGAATGACCACAGACCAAGATTAAAATGAGAACAAAATATAATTAAAATTGAAAGTTAGGTGGACACAGGATCTGATGCAAATATAACCTCAAAAAAATCTTGGAATCTACATTGGTCCCTTCAGAAGGTGTCCACACAGATTTTAGGAATTGTAACATTATCCCAAGTAAAACAAAGCCTAAGACAAATTAAATGGAAGACTCAAGATGGAAGGGCCAACCACACAGTGTCTATAAATAGCAGCTCAGCACTGGGAGGAGAGTGACCAGCAGATCTTCCTGTGGGCCCCCATCTCCTGCAGTCTGTTTCTCAGGTGAAAGAAGAATCCATGTGAATATACAAAGACCCAAATTCCGGCCACCAGGATCATTCCAGGAAAAATAAAATAAAATTCTAGACTCCTGCCCAAGCCCACCTGCTATGGATGCATTCCTGGAAACATCAGGTTGCAGCTCTGAACATGCAGCCTTAGGCCATCCAGCAAATCCTAACTTCTGTGAAAACATTCCTAGGACAAATCGATCTTGGTTCTGACTTTGGTTGTTCACTCTCACTGCCTGGTCAATGGAAAATTCTGGTACTGAGGGTAAGACTCCAAACTTGGGCACCCACTCTCACAGTCCTGTGAACACCTTCTGGATACAAGCTGCTCCTGGCACTTAACCAAGAAGCCCAGTTTCCCTATCTTGTTGAAACCTTCCAGGATGTTGTGGCTAATGGCACTGACTCTGACCATCCTGTAGAGAGGATACCTTCTGGTATTGCTGGGGAGATATGGCCCCATTCTGCCTGCTCCACAACTGCACAATTCATCTGAGTCAGAATCAGCAAACACAGCACAGACAGAGAAAACTACAGAGCAGAGCTGGCTCGGGACCCAAGTCTTATTGCCTACCATCTTGAGGAAGTCAGTACAGCACTGGAGCAGATCTACACTCACTTTGTTTGTGTTGTCTTTTTTAGAAAATAAAATAGGGGAGGAGGGGCAAGATGGCAGCAACGGGAGGACTCTCATTCTGAGCAGCAGCAGCAGGATCAGCACAATGAGCAGTAATCAGAACTCACAGCCATAAAACACAGTCATTGTGTTTCCCAGGTGAGAGGATACCCCACGGTGGGGGATTCAATCAGCTTTTTACTCACCCGGCCAAACCGCGGAAGACATCCCGGTTCCACCAATTTGGCTGCTGGTCGCCAGCCCCAGTCCCAGGCCAGAGCCATAAGCCAGTGTCTTTGCTCATGGTCCCAGACGGAACCGTGCGCACCAAACTATCAGAGACTGGAATTTGCATTCGAGAGATAACCCCAGGGTACAGGAAATGACTGGGACCGGCCTTAGGTCACCCAGACATCCCCTAGAAAAGACTCGGGGTCCACGGGCATCCCAGGAGACAGCCCGGAGCCAGAACTGGGGACCCAGGTTCCTGCACTGAGCCCTGCCTGCCTGCGCACCTGACGTGCCGCCTGAGATAGAAATGTGGGCACCAGGGCACCAGCGAATGAGTTTCACTGTCCTGTCCAGTGCAAACACACAGGGAGGGAAACGGCTGGTCTGATCTCAGAGCACTCAGCCAACACCCCGAACCTGAAAAGGTCCCAGGAAAATTACCCAGCTTAGGGAGGCACCCAGGTTCCCAAAGGCGCAAAAGCAGACACAGGCAGTTTCTGCACACCAGACAGCTGGCAGAGACTGAGCTGCCATCACACAGCTGTGCTCCAGGCACAGGCAGTTTCTGTGGCCAGTCAGCTGGCAGACACTGAGCAGTGTGCACCAGGGCAAAATAAGACCCTGGGAGTCCGTGTCTCCAGAGAATCCACAGGGAAGGAAGGAAACTGTACTGACCTAAATCACCCAATCCTTCCCTAGAAAAAGTCTAGCAGACTAGTGGGGCCGAGGCGCCAGCACTCAGCTTTGCTCCAGACACAGGCACAAACAGTTGATGCGCGCCTGATGTCCAACTGGGTCACAGCAGCTGATCATTAAATTTACAACAAGAAACCCAGAAACAGGGCAGCAGCCCTCAGGACTTCCCTGGGTGAGAGGAGAACCCTCTCGACTAACAAAGACCACAGTTACCACTCAGGTCTATATCCCTAAGGTGAGCAACTCCTGAAAAAACACCAGCCATCCAGGGACTATACCCAAAAAGCTGAGAAGACACCCTTCAGGAAAAACCAGCTTTCTGCAAAGGGGATTCTCTCCACCACAGGATCCCCAGGAACCACCAGAAAATAACCCCAAACACCTAAGATAGCACAATGGGTAGAGGCCAGCGTAAAAGCTCAAACAACAAAAGACTGAGCAATATCTCCAGAACCCAGTTACCCGGGGGCAAGTAGCCCTGGACACCCCAGCATAACTGAAATCCAAGAAGATGACCTAACAAGTATGCTCATGAAGATGATAACAGAGGAAACAAATAAGATTCATAAACACATAGAGGAAGATAAACTGTAAAGAAATAGAGGAAGCTGCAGCCAAACAGTTTATGGCCTTTAGAAAGGAAATGCTTAAAGCACTGAATGAAATAAAAAGAAACAGAGTTGAGGGAACTAAAAGAAAAACAGGAAAGTACAATCAGATAGGTGAAGGAAGTAAACAAAACAACTCAAGACCTGAAGATAGAATTGGAAAAATTAAAGAAAACAAAAACGGAGGAAATAATGGAAAGGAAGAATCTAGGGAAGAAAACAGGAACTATAGAGGTAAGCATAACCAACAGACTACAAGATATGGAAAAAAGAATCTCAGCTGTAGAAGATATAATGGAAGAAATCGATGGATCTGTCAAAGAAAATGTTAAATCCGAAAAATTCCTGACACAGATCGTCTAAGAAATCCAAGACAATATGAAAAGACAAAACCGAAGAATAATAGGTATAGAGGAAAAAGAAGACTCCCTTCTCCAAGGCCCAGAAAATATTTTCAACAAAATCATTGAAGAAAATTTCCCCAAGCTAAAGGAGAGGCCAATTAGAATCCATGAGGACTACAGAACACCCAACAAATTTGACCAGAAAAGAAATTCCTCCTGCTACATAGTAATCAAAACAGTAAGTATACAGAACAAAGAAAAAATACTAAAAGCTGCAGGGGAAAAAGGCCAAGTAACATATAATGGCAAACCCATTAGAATCACACCTGACTTTTCAACAGAGACTATGAAAGCCAGAAGAGCCTGGACGGGTATCATGCAGACCCTAAGAGAACACAGATGTCAGCCCAGGCTACTATACCCTGCAAAACTCTCAGTCCTCATAGATGGAGAAAGCAAGATATTCAATGACAAAAACAAATTTCAAAAATACCTACGTACAAATCCAGCATTACAGAAGACACTGGAAGGGAAAATACAACCCAAGAAAGCTAGCTACATTCAAGAAAACACAGGAAATAAATAACCCCACTACAGTAAAACAAAAAGCAACCAAGCACACAACCGTATGACCGCAGCCAACATCAAAATCAAGAGATCTAACAGCCACTTGTCATTAATCTCTCTCAACATCAATGGACTCAACTCTCCAATAAAAAGACACAGAATAACAGAATGGATACGTAAACAAAACCCAGCAATCTGTTGCATACAAGAAACACACCTAAGACACAAAGATAGACATTACCTGAGGGTAAAGGGTTGGAAGACGAATTCCCAAGCAAACAGACCCAAGAAGCAAGCAGGAGTAGCCATTCTAATATCTGATAAAACAGACTTTCAACCAAAATTAATCAAAAGAGATGGGGAAGGACACTTCATACTCATCAAGGGAAAATTCCACCAGGAAGACATCACAATCCTGAACATCTATGCCCCAAATACAAGGGCACCCACATTTGTGAAAGAAACATTGATAAAATTTAAAGCACATATAGATCCCCACACATTAATAGTGGGAGACTTCAACACCCCACTCTCAACAAAGGACAGGTCAACAAAACAGAAATTAAACAAAGAAACAATGTCTCTGACAGAGGTCATGAATCAAATGGAACTAACAGACATTTACAGAACTCTACACACAAACACAAAAGAATATACATTCTTCTCAGCACCTCATGGAACCTTCTCCAAAATAGACCATATAGTGGGTCACAAAGCAAGCCTCAACAGATACAAGAAGATTGAAATAATCCCATGTATCTTTTCTGATCACCATGGAATAAAGCTGGACCTCAACAAAAACAGAAATAACAAAAGGCCTACACACACGTGGAAACTGAACAACTTGTTACTAAATGACATCTCGGTCAGGGAAGAAATAAAGAAAGAACTTAAAGTCTTTCTAGAAACCAATGAAAATGAAAACACAACATACCCAAACTTGTGGGACACAATGAAAGCAGTGATAAGAGGAAAGTTCATAGCACTAAGTGCCTTCAAGAAGAAATTCGAGACAGCTCATTCAAACACCCTAATGGCTCACTTAAAAACCCTAGAAAAAGAAGAAGCAGACACACCAAGAAGGAGTAGACGGCTGGAAATAATCAAACTCGGGGCTGAAATCAATCAATTGGAAACAAATAAAACAATTCAAAGAATCAATGAAACCAAGAGCTGGTTCTTTGAGAAAATCAACAAGATCGACAAACCCTTAGCCAGGCTCACTAAAAGGCAGAGAGACACCACCCAAATCAACAAAATCAGAAATGAAAAGAGGGATATAATTACAGACACTGAGGAAATCCAAACAATCATTAGGACTTACTTCAAAAGTCTATATGCCATAAAATTTGAAAATCTAAATGAAATGGACAATTTTCTTGATCGATTTGACTTACCAAAGCTGAATCAGGACCAGGTAAATCAACTAAATAGTCCTATATCCCCCAAAGGAATAGAAGCGGTCATCAAAAGTCTCCCATCCAAAAAAAGCCCAGGACCAGATGGTTTCAGCGCCGAATTCTACCAGACCTTCAAAGAAGAGCTAACACCAATTGTCTTCAAACTATTCCACAAAATAGAAACAGAAGGAATATTACCAAATTCATTCTATGAAGCCACAGTCACCTTGGTACCTAAACCTCACAAAGACTCAACAACGAAAGAGATTTCCGGCCAATCTCCCTTATGAAGATTGATGCAAAAATACTTAATAAAATACTTGCAAACCGAATCCAAGAACACATCAAAGATATTATCCACTATGACCAAGTAGGCTTCATCCCAGGTATGCAGGGGTGGTTCAATATACGGAAATCCATCAATGTGATCCACCATATTAACAAACTGACAGAAAAAAAAACCACATTATAATCTCCCTAGATGCTGAAAAAGCATTTGACAAAATCCAACATTCATTCATGTTCAAAGTACTGAAGAGATCAGGGATACAAGGCACATATCTAAACATAGTAAAGGCAATATACAGCAAGCCTATAGCCAACATCAAACTGAATGGAGAGAAACTTAAAGCAATCCCACTGAAATCAGGGACAAGACAAGGCTGCCTACTCTCTCCATATCTCTTCAACATAGTGCTGGAAGTCCTTGCTAGAGTAATAAGACATTTGAAGGAGATCAAGGGGATACAAATTGGAAAGGAAGAAGTCAAATTATCACTATTTGCAGATGATATGATAGTATATGAGAGTGACCCCAAAAACTCTACCAGGGAACTCCTACAGCTGATAAACATCTTCAGCAAAGTGGCCGGATACAAAATTAACTCAAAAAAATCAGTAGGCCTCCTGTATACAAAAGATAAAAGGGCTGAGAAAGAAATTAGGGAAAAAACACCCTTCACAATAGCCACAAAGGACATAAAGTACCTCGGAGTAACCCTAACCAAGGAAGTCAAAGACTTGTATGAAAAAAATTTCAAATCTCTGAAGAAAGAATTAGAAGAAGATATGAGAAGATGGAAAGATCTCCCATGCTCATGGCTTGGCAAGATTAACAAAGTAAAAATGGCCATCTTATCAAAAGCAATCTACAGATTCAATGCAATGCCCATCAAATTACCAACACAATTCTTTACAGAACTGGAAAGAAAAATTCTCAACTTCATATGGAATAACAAGAAACCCAGAATTGCTAAAACAATCCTCTACAATAAAAGATCTTCTGGAGGTATTTCCATCCCTGATCTTAAGTTGTACTATAGAGCAACAGTTTTATAAACTGCATGGTACTGGCATAGAAACACAATGTTGGATCAATGGAACCGAACAGAGGACCCAGAAATAAACCCACACACTTATGGACACCTGATCTTTGACAAAGATGCCAAAACCATATAATGGAAAAAAGATAGCATCTTCAACAAATGGTGCTGGTCTAACTGGATGTCTACATGTAGAAAAATGAAAATAGATCCATACTTGTCACCCTGCACAAAACTGAAGTCCAAGTGGATCAAAGACCTCAACATAAAACCAGACACATTAAAACGGCTTGAACAAAAAGTGGGAAATACCCTAGAACTCATTGGTACAGGGGAAAACTTCCTGAACAGAACACCAACAGCACAGGCTCTAAGAGCAACAATCAATAAATGGGACCTCATGAAACTGAAAAGCTTCTGTAAAGCAAAGGACACCGTCATCAAAACAAAGCGACCGCCTACAGATTGGGAAAGAATCTTCACCAACCCTTTATCTGACAGAGGACTCATATCCAGTATATATAAAGAACTAAAGAAGCTGAAAAGCAACACACCAAGTAATCCACTTAAAAAATGGGGAACAGAGCTAAACAGAGAATTCTCTGTAGAGGAATACCGAATGGCAGAGAAGCACTTAAAGAAATGCTCAACCTCACTAGCCATTGGGGAAATGCAAATCAAAACAACCCTGAGATTTTACCTTACACCCATGAGAATGGCCAAGATCAAAAACTAAAGTGACAACACATGCTGGAGAGGTTGTGGAGAAAGGAAATCAATCTGGCATTTTCTCAGACAACTAGGATTGGCACTTCCTCAAGATCCAGCCATACCACTACTGGGCATATATCCAAAAGAGGCTCAAGTACACAAAAAGGACATTTGCTCAACTATGTTTGTAGCAGCTTTATTTGTAATAGTCAGAAGTTTGAAACAACCCAGATCCCCTCAACTGAAGAATGGATGCAGAAATTGTGGTACATCTACACAATGGAATATTACTCAGCAATGAAAAATAAGGAAATCATGAAATTTGCAGGTAAATGGTGGGATCTGGAAAGGATCATCCTGAGTGAGTTGTCCCAGAAGCAAAAAGACACACATGGTATATACTCACTCATATAGACATACAACATAGGACAAACCCACTAAAACTTGTTTATCTAAAGAAACTAAGCAAGAGAGAGGACCCTAACTAAAATGTCCAATCCCCATCTGGAAAGGCAAAGAGGATGGACATCAGAAGAAGAAGAAAACAGGAAACAACCTAGGAACCTACCACAGAGGGCCTCTGAAAGCCCCTGCCCTACAGACTATCAAAGCAGATGCTGAGCCTGATGGGCAACTGTTGGGCAGAGTGAATGGAATTTTAGGTAAGAACTGGGAAATAGTAAGAGCTGGAGAGGACAGGGTCTCCACAAGGAGAGCAACAGTGAAAAAGATTTTTAACTATTTCAAAATTCTACTTGGGAGCTGCAGAAATGGCATAGCACAGTGGTAGAGCCTATTGTGTGTCTAAGCATGAAATTCAAGTTAAGTTTCTATTACCCAGCACAACACAGTTTATAATAGCAAATAAGTGAATGAATGAATGAATAGCTCTGTATCACAGCTCCTTAGTACAGGATTTATGTTAGAGATTTCGTTTCCTGTTTTTATTTTTCTTTTTTTTTATTTTATTTTTCATGAATATAGTAAATACTTAACCAGAACTCTAAAATGTGACAGGCATGCTTAAAACATATGATGTATATTTTAGATAGAAGTGATAAGTTCTCCCTGGACTTTTCAGGGTGCATGGAGGATGGGAAATTTTGGAAGTGTGGTGATGATAACAATACTTTTTCATTTTTTCTTTCTCTTTTTGTTTTAGCAATACTTTTACAAAACAAAGAACAAAACCAAAAAAGGACATTAATACACTTGTTGATGTGGGATGAGTGACTCATCAATAAACACAGAACTAAAGGCAATTAATAACTGCTGGTAGAGGACATTCTACTACCCCCAAAAGACACCACAAGTTAGTAATCCAATACCAAGTGTTCTCTACTGGAATCATATTCACAAAGCAACAGGACTTAAATTTAGTGTGTTGTATGACTATATTTATCTTTTTACATGTACATGTAACAATAAATATGAATTTAATAAAGTCATGAATTTTAGAAGATATAAAGGCAGGAAGAAAGGGGGAAGGTTGGAGGGAGGAAATGGAAGTGGGGAAAGGTTGAAATTTTATTTTAATTATGACATTACTAATCTGGTTGCATATGTCTTGATTCAAACAGGATGACTTGAAAAAAATAATACTTATTTGCAATACCAATATACATCCTAGAATTTTATAACATGTTAGTGTTACAATCTCCATTTACTTGTTTTAATATATTTTGTTTATATTAATTTTAAAATTACTTTATAATTAATTACAGTTTACTCACTTTGTATCCCAGCTATATACCCCTGCCACATCCCTTCCCAATCCCAGCCTTCCTCCATCCCTCCTCTTCTCCCATGCCCCTCCCTAAGTCCACTGATAGGGGAGGTCTTCCTCCATTTCCATCTGATCCTACCCTATCATATCTCATCAAAACAAGCTACATTTTCTTCCTTTGTGACCCGAGATGCCATGGGCTACATCCCTGCTTGAATTCTAAGTTATCTCCAAGCAAATTTCTTGGTTGGAACATTCATCTAAGAATAGACCCGTTGCACAGATTTTTTTTGTTTCTGTTGCTCTCCTTGATGAGCTCCTGTCCCCTCTAGGTCTTTCTATCTCCTCCTTGTTTTATAAGGTACCCTCCACTCTACCCAAATTATGTCTGTGAGTCTCAGCATCTGCTCTGTACCCTGCTGGGTAGAATCTATCAGTGGCTCTCTGTTGTAGGCTCCTGTGCTCTTCCCTGTTGGCTCTTCCCAATTGGCTGTTCACTCTTCCAAATTGGCTGTCTGAGTGAGGCTTGCTCATATAACTCAGGGTCCTCCTTCATGCTTAGCTACCTTTGATATACCTATTATGTATGTTTATCCTATATCTTATGGCTATTGTCCACAAATAACTAAGTTATATATCAAGTATGTCTTTCTGCTTTGGGGATACCTCACTCAGGATGTTCTTACACCTGTCAGTATGGCTCAGATCAAAAAGTCCAGTGACAAAACATGCTGGAGTTAATGTGGAGAAAAGGGAGACCTCCTTCATTGCTAGAGGGAATGAAAAATGTACATGCACTTTAGAAATCAATTTGGATCTTTCTCAGACAATTAGGAATAGTGCCTCCTCAAGATCCAGCCATTCTACTCCTTGACATATATCCAAAATATATTCAAGCACACAACAAGGACATTTGTTCTACTACGTTCCTAGCACCTTTATTCGTAATTGTCAGAATCTGGAAACAACACAGATGTCCATAAACTGAGGAATGAATGCAGAAATTGTGGAAAATTTACACACTGGAATACTATTCAGTAATTAAGTACCAGTAAATCACGAAATTTGCAGCCAAGGAAAGGAAAAAATTATGAAATTTGAAAAGAAAAATGGGAGCTATAAGATAAATCATGAAGACAGAGCCATTAAATAAAGCCTGATTTCTCAATGTAGGTTCTAGAAAAGAGAGGGCCTGAAACATATTCTCCATGAACTGTTTGGCCTGCTCTTTCATTAACCCCTGGACCCCGGAAGGGTGAAGCAGCATTACCAGGCAATAGAAGAAGACAATGGAGCTACTCCTGATGTGGCCTAACTGACTAGGAAAAGAAGGAAGGAAAATAAGTCCTCCCCTATCAGTGGACTTGGGGAATGGCATTTGTGCAGAGGGGAGAGGAAGGGAGAAATTGGGACTGGAGGACAGAGGCAACCACAGGGGGATACAAAGTGAATAAAGTATAATTAACAAAGAATCAAAGAAAAAAGCAGGATGCATCATTCTGTGATATCCAAGAACAAGATCTGAAAGTCAAAAATAAACATTACCTCGGGATAAAAAAAAGAAAAAGCATGTTGAAAGCATATGGAGACAAAAACCAAGCAGGTGTAACAGTTTTAATATCTGACAAAAAACAAAACAAAATAGACTAAAAACTAATCAGAACAGACAGGAAACACTACATAGTCAGCAAAGTTGAAAAAGAAATCTGCCAAAAAGCTATTGCTGTTTTAAGCATTCATATACCAAGCACAAAAGTAACTGTCTTCATAAAAGAAATACTATTACAGATAGAAAAGTATATTGACCTCCACACAGTGGTAGTGGGAGGCTTCAGGACCTCACTCTCAGTAATTTACAGGTGATCCAG
The DNA here is from genome assembly GCF_030254825.1 of Meriones unguiculatus. Lineage (NCBI taxonomy): Eukaryota > Metazoa > Chordata > Mammalia > Rodentia > Muridae > Meriones > Meriones unguiculatus. The sequence continues at coordinate 11,384,051 of NW_026843707.1, forward strand.
ACAAAAACTAACCCGAGAAAAGCTGTAGCTGAAAGATTTCACATGTATATAAGCTTAGCAGACTTTTAGAGAAGATTTAACCCAAACTCAGAATATACTTTCTTTTCAATAGCTCATAGAATTTCTTCCAAAATTGACCAAAGTCTTGAAAATAAAGCAAGTCTCAACAGTAAGGAAAAAATTTAAATCACACACTATACCCTACATGACCACCACAGATTAAAACTACATGAAAACAAGAACAATAGTAGTTTAAAAACATGTTAAAAGTGAGCAAGTAACTACTGACAGAAAATTGAATCAAGATAGAAATTAAGAAGGAAATTAAAAACTAAAATCATTTTTAAAAAAAATTGAAATCAAGTGAAAATACTATTTACCCAAATAGATAAGAAACAGGAAGTCAGTTTTAGAGTCAAATGCAAAGCACCAACTATTTACATATAAAAACTGGAGAGATCACATATGAGCAGCTTAATGACATACTTTAATGCAATACAATGAAAAGAAAAACGAAGTTACAAAGGATTAGGAAGCAAGAAACAATCAAAATTGATTATGACATCAATAAAACAGAATGAAACAAAACAATGTAAAGAAAATAGGTAAGATTGATACTTAGCCAAATTAACACTAACATATAGAGAGGATATCCAAATTAATAGAATTACAGATTATACATGGGAGGAAAAACACACAACAACAAAAACAACAACAACAAGAACAAAAAAACCCAGAGAATTGTAAGGACATATTTTAAAAGTCTGTGCTCCAAGAAAATAGAAAACCTGAAATAAACAGATAAACTTATATGCAGCCTACTAAATTTAAATCAAAACTGGATAAGTAATTATATTAGAACTAGTGAAATAGAGGCACTAATTAAATCATTCAAACAAAAAAGGTTAGAGAAAATTAGATTTAACACAGACGATTACAATCTTTCATATAAATATCATTGCTGATACCTCTAATTATTCTGCAATATAGAAAGAAAAAATACAAAGTGTAATTATTTTTCACAAGGACACACCTCAATACCTAATCCACACCAAGACCCAACAGGGAAGAGTATAGAGCAATTTCTGTTAAGAACATATATTAAAAAAAAAATCTCATTAAAAATATTTCAGCCCTAATTCCAGTAGCATATAGAAAGATTATGCACCATAATCAGCTTGGATGCATTCCAGATTTATAGAAAGACAGATGGAGAAACTCTCTCTGGAGGATTAAATGGAAAATGGAACAAAGAATGGTTAAGGCTGGGAGTATGAGAAGAGATAGCTAAAACCAAGGGTGAATTGAGGGTTTATGTAGAACTGTTTTATAAAATACATACATATGTGACAGGAATCAAAATGCAATCACAAATAATCGGGGAGACATATCTCCACTAGCTATATCTTGCCACCAAATGAAACCTTCAGCACCAGGAATGTGTTATGTCTAATTGAGTTCATACCAAAATGTCCCAAAGAAGAACTCAGGTAACTCATTCTGTCTCTGGCAATATCCATTGCTCTCCAGAAATGGATAGTAAGGCTGCATAGCTGCATTGCTGAAGAAAAAGCCTACATATGTCACTGAACATGGAGAAGTTGAGCTGGTGGCAACTGAGAACCTTCATCTCTACTGACTAGTGTTCAGTGTACTGGAAGGTACTGTGCATGGGTCTGAGGCGGTTGGGTTTCCACGGCAAAGTGGAGATATGGACATAAGCCTCACACTTCATGCAGAAACAATCTCTGATTGTTAAAACCCTTCCAAGGGAAAGTGAGTTTTCTCCAATGCTGTCTAGCTAGTTTTACCAACAATACTTAATGGCAGGCCCCATGCCTAGAAGTAAATAGCAAACATAAATGATCAATGTATTTTTGGAGGTTTATTATCTCATAATGCCTTGTTTGAATTATTTTAACCTTACATGTTATTGTTTATATGTTATAGCCGATTATTTTCTGTTTTTATGGAATTTCTGTGTAAGTAAAAATGTTTCTGTGATAGCTGTGTTTCTTTTATGTCTTTCTTTGAGGTTTCTATTAGTATTGTTTTGTTTTTATCTGTTCCTGTGTTTCTTATTATGTTTATGTTGTTGTTTTCTTATACGGTTAACTGCTTACTTATGAGAGACAGAAAGGAAGTGTATGAGTGTGTGGGTTTAAGTGGTCCGGAACATCTTAGAGAAGTTGTAAAAGGAGAAACTACGATCAGAATATATTATATAATAACTCTATTTTCTTTTTTTAAAAAGTGAGGAATTGAACATAATTTATGACCCAGGGATTTTGCAGTACTAACCATACAGTTAAAAAGGAAAGTAATAGACACTAGAACTAGTTTAAGCAAATGCATTGCATAAGAGACTTTTCAAGCTGTAAACTAGTCAGTTTATCTGTACTGTAAACACCACAGTAATAACTAAGTACAATTTCTCAGCTACTGTACCAATGTTCTTGATACATACACAAAACATTTAAATTTTACACTGCTGCTTAATCAATATTATAAAACAATTCTAATATCATTATACAATTGAAGGATTTAGTTATCATTCATACCAAATAAATATATAGCTTTTAACTTGAAAGGATGAGGACTATAAAGAAGTATGTCTAATTACCAAGTTTTAGATAACAAATCAGAGTACATATTGTCATAGGAGGATTTGGTGCTAATACTCTATTAACTTAATAAATAGATAAATATTCTAAACATGATTATGTTTTATTTCAAAAATTTACGAAGGAAAAAAATTAAGTATTTCAATACTTTATATGTAATCATAATATTCAAATAACACAATAAGTGTAATAGTAAATTTAGGTTAATACTTGGAAAAGGTTGACAATAAAATACTATACAATGTATCAATTTTCCTACTTCCACTGTTTTTTTCAAAATCTCTCTCAACTCAGTAAGTGGTTTTTCTCTTGACCCTCATCTTTCCCAATACTCAGGCTATGTGCTGAGGAGTATTGAAACTCTCTGTTCCTACCTTCTCCTGAAAGACTCTTGGGTGCATTCTTGCCTGAATATTTAGATTTAGATTTCTTCATGCTTGATACAGGAAGATTCCTGAAACTTAGACCAGACCTGTCTCATGATACCAGCTATTGCCTGGATGCTGAGAACATCGTCTTGGATCATTTGTTTGTTGATGATCTCCTTTGAAAGCGATATTGAGACTGAGCCAGGGATTGTGAGTGGCCTGGAGAAGATCTGGTATGATCTATGGTTTGATACCAGTGGTGGGACAAGAATGCTTGTGTCACCTTGACGACGGAATTTATGATTGTCTTCCTCATAATGTTTTTGGCCTCCCTTGCTACAGTCAGTTTGAGAGTACTGTGGATCCATTTTGTAAACCATCTCTAACTTTAGTTCATGTCCATCTAGTAAAATCCCATGTAGTGGACCCAGGGCATCCTTGGCATCACGTTTGTTGTGGAAATAGATTAAGGAAACCAATATGGACTTTTAGTCAATGGATTTGTGGGATGTTTACATCACTATCAGGCCCATCATGCTCAAAGATATGCCTCAGGGTGCAGCATGAATTGTGGTTTGCCAGATTTTCAACCTTGAAGGAGATCATTCTCTCCACAAAGGGAAGAGGATGACTGTTACTCATGGTCTTTGATACCTCCAGTTAGAATACTCTGAAATAAGCAGATTTAAAGCTCCAAGAGAGATGAAAAATCTGCAACCTTTTTCTTCCAATCTTTTGACTACAATTCCTTTCATTTGTATTTGCACAGATATTCTAGAATGTTTCACAACAGCTTTGCCCATCAATAGAGATAAAACCATTTAAGAACAGAGCAATATGAATGTGAACCAGTTATAAACAAGTGAAATAATCCAAACAATTCTTTTCACTTTTCCAGTAGAAATCCAGATGTGCTATATCAATAAAAGATTAGAATGTTTATTTGTAACATGATCATTAACTTTTATTTTTCTAACATGAAATGATATTAAAATGATAGTAAAGTTTTTATTCCCTTCATTTACTAATATATATATAGCAACAATATGTAGAAGGGGATAATGAATTAGAAAAATATTTTTCTAGAAAAGAACTTTGACTAATTTGGGCAAACACTATCCTTTTATTAATTTTAAGATAAAAATATTCAGGTCTTTGTTCCACTTGGACTTGAGTTTCATGCAGGGTGATAAATTTTTATGCATTTGCATTTTTTCATAGGTAGAAATCAAGTAAGACCTGCATCATTTGTTGAAGATGCTGTCTTTTGTACACTGTATGGTTTTGGCTTATTTGACAAAAATGAAAAAGGCATACATGTATGGGTTTATTTCTGGGTTTTCTATTCACATTCATTGATCCACCATCGTGTTTCTATGCCAGTACCATGCAGTTTTTATAACTATTTCTCTGTAGTCCAGTTTGAGCTCAGGGATGGAGATATCTTCTGATGATCTGTTGCTGTACAGGATTGTCTTAGCAATTCTGAGTGTCTTTGTTTTCCATATTAAATTGACAATTGTTCTTTCAAGGTCTGTAAACAATTGTATTGGTGTTTTTCATTTTATCAATTACAATTTATTCACCTTGTATCCCCTCTATAGCTCTGTCTCTCCTCCCCTCCCAATCCCACTCTCCTTCCCCCATCTCCACCCATGTCCCACCAAGGCCACCAACAGGGGAGGTCCTCCTGTCCTTCCTTCTATTCCTAGTCTATCAGGACCTATCTGGAGTGGCTGCTTCTTCTTCCTTGTGGCCTTGCAAGCCTGCAGACCCCTCAGGCAGAGGTGATCAAAGAGCAGGCCAATCAGTTACAGTCCTTGTCCCCATTACTATGGAACCAACTTGGACCCTGACATTCCATGGGCTACATCTGTTCAGGGTTCTAGGTTACCTCTATAAATGGTCTTTGGTTGGAGTATCAGTCTCAGAAAAGACCCCAGTGCCCAGAGTTTTTGCTTCTGTTGCTCTCCTTGTGAAGTTCCTTTCCCCTCCAGTTCTTACTATATCCCCTTTTTTTTCATAAATTTCCCTGGACTAGGCCAAAAGTCTGGCTCTAAATCTCAGCATCTGCTCTGATACCTTGCAGTGTAGGGCTCTTTAGAGGCCCTCTGTGGGAGGTTACTCACTTGTTCCCTTATTTCTCCCTTTTGTGATATCCATCCTCTTTTACATTTTGAATGTGGATTGAACAACTCAGCCAGAGTGTTCTGTCTTGATTAGTTTCTTTAGGTGTAGAGATTTTAGTATGTTTATCCAATATTTTATGTCTAATACCACTTATGAGTGAGTATACGCCACATGTTTCTTTCTGATACTGGGATGCCTCCCTCAGAATGATCTTTTCCAGTTCCCACCATTTACCTGCAAATTTCATGATTCCTTGTTTTTGACTGCGGAATAATATTCCATGGTGAATATGTACCACAATTTCTGTATCCATTTCTCCACTGAGGGGCATCTGGGTTGTTTCCTGGCTCTTAAGAATAAACCTGCTACAAACATGGTTTGGCAAATGTTCTTTTTGTATACTTGAGCATCTTCTGGATATATGTCTATTTGTGTCATACCGGGATCTTGAAGAAAAGATACTCCTAATTGTCTGAAAACATGCCAGATTAATTTCCAAAGTGGTTGTAAAAGTTTGCATTCCCACTAGTAGTGGAGTAGGTTTCCCCTAACTCCAATCCTCTCCAGCATGTGTTGTCAATTGAATTTTTGATCTTAGCCATTCTGATGGTTGTTAGGTGAAATCTCAGGGCTGATTTGATTAACATTTCCCTGATGACCAAAGACATGATGGGAATTACATTGAATCTCTACATTGCTCTTGGTAGGATGGCCATTTTCCCTTCTTAATCCTACAGATCCATGAGCATGGGAATTCTTTCCATCTTCGAATATCTTCCTCAGTTTCTTTCTTCAGAGACTTGAAGTTTTTCTCATACCAGTCTTTCACATGCTTGATTATGGTCACCCAAGCTACTTCATGTTATTAGTGGCTATTTTAAAGGGTGTTTTCCTCCTAATTTCTTTCTCAGCCCTTTGGAATTTCCTATATGGGAGGGCTACTGATTTTTATGAGTTAATTTTGTATACAGCCACATTGCTGAAAGTGATATCAGCTGAAGTTGCTCTCTAGTTAAATATTTGCCGTCACTCATGTATACTGTTATATCATCTGCAAAAAGCAATACTTTGATTTCTCCCTTTCTGATTTGGATCCTAATGATCTCCTTTAGTTGTCTTATTGCTCTAGCTTTGACTACAAGTAATCTCTCTTAGAGATATGGAGGGAGTGGGCAGCCTTGCCCTGTCCCTGTGTTCAGTAGGATTGATTTATATTCCTCTCCATTTTGAGTCATGGTCCAAATCCAGGCAGAGTGCATGGAATCTTTTGAAATTAGGGGGAGATAGGAAGTCTTAGAGGGTACAGGAGCTTCATGAGGAGAACAACAGATCACAAAATTCTGGCCAGATATGTATTTTCTCAGACTGATACGCCAACCAAGGACCATGCATTGAGATACCCTAGAACACCCAGAACCTGTGCACAGCTATAGCCCATGGCAAGTCAGTATCCAAGTGGGTTTCCTAGTAATAGAAACAACGAGCTCCTCCATGTTTGTAGCAGGTTGACTTGTAATACCCAGAAGCTGGAAACAGCCCAGGTGTCACTCCGCGGAGGAATGGATAGAGAAATTGTGGTTCATCTACAGAATGGAATATTACTTAGCATTACAAAACAATGAAATCATAAAATTTGTAATAAACTGTGAGATCTGGAAAAGATCATCCTGAGTGAGGTATCCCAGAAGCAAAAAGACACACAGGGTATATACTGACACATAATTGGATATTAGACATAAAATATAGATCACACCTACTAAAATCTGTACACCTAAAGAAACTAATCAAGAAGGAGGTCTCTGGGTAAATGCTCAAACCCCATACAGCAAGGCAAAGAGGATGAACATCAGAAGAAGGAGAAAACAGGGAAGTGTATGGGAGCCTGCTACAGAGGACCTGTGACATGCTCTATCATGCCAGATATCAAAGCAGACTCTTAGTTTTATGGCCAACTTTTGGGCAGAGTGCAGGGAAATTCATGAAAGAAGTAGGAAATAATAAGACCTGGAGGAGAAAGGAGCTCCACAAGTAGAACAACAGAACCAAAAAATCTGGGCACAGTGGTCTTTTTTCAGACCAAAACCATTGATGGAGATAAACTAGAATCCCTGCACAGATGTTGCAAATGGCAGTTCAGTTTCCACGTGGGTCCCATAATAATGGCAACAGGGACTGTCTCTGACATGAACAGATTGGCCTGTTCTTTGATCACCTGCCTCTGAGTGGGGAGCTACCTCACCAGGCCACAGTAGAAGATATTGCAACTACTCCTGATGAGACCTGATAGACTAGGATCAGAAGGAAGAAGAGGAAGACCTCCCTTATCAGTGGACTTGGAGAGGGGCATGTGTAGAGAAGGGGGAGGGACGGTGGGATTGGAAGGGAAGGAGGGAGGAGGCCAAGGGTTGTTACAAAATGAATAAAGTATAATTAATTGAAATGGAAAAAGCAGAGTCTGAACAGATAAAAATCCAATATCTAAATGAAGCAGTCATTGTAGCAAAACAAATCTCTACCATTAAAGATGATGAATAAAACATTTAAAATAAAATGATAATGAATAATTCAAAAAATTGGTTTGTATGCAGGCATTCCTACAGGGAATTTTGTCAATCATTGGTTAATGGAAGAGGGCCCATAAGTGTTGCATAAGGAACATTGTTCAGCCATGAATGTTGTGGACCCTTGTGACTCCAGCACCTGAGATTTCAGAAACAGGCTGATCTCTGTGAATTTGAGGACAGCCTAGTCTACACAGTAAGTCCAGGGCACTCAAGGCTATTAAGCATAATCATGTCTTGAAAGCCCCTAAACCAAAAGCACACAAATATAAAAGTTACTCTATAAAGAACAAGCCATTCCTGATGACACCTAATTGACTAGGATCAGAGGGAAGAAAAAAAAGACCTCTGCTTTTCTGGTCTAGTCTGTTTGGTGATCTGTAGGCCTCCTGTATATTTATGGACATCTCTTTCTTTAAGTTGAAAAATTTTCTTCTATGATTTTCTTGAAAATATTTTCTTGACCTCGGAGCCTGGAGTCTTCTTTTCAATAAATTCCTCTTATTGCTAGATTTCATCTTTTCATGGTGTCCTTGATTTCTTGGATATTTTGTGTTTTGAACTTTTCTGATTTTACTTTTTCTTTGAGAGAAGTATCAATTTCTACGAGTGTATCTTTAGCTCCATAGATTCTCCCTTCCGTCTCTTGTATTCTGTTGGTGATGCTTACCCCTGTGGTTCCTGAACTTTTCTCCAAGTTCTCCTCCAGCTCCATGGTTTTCTCAGTTTGTGTTTTCTTTATTGATTCTAATTCTGTTTCCATGCCTTGCACCATTTCTTTCATCTGTTTGAATGTTGTTTCCTGACTCTCTATGATGGTCTCTATTATTTTGTTAATTTCCTTTCTATATGCCACTAATTTTATCTCTACTTGTGTCTCTATTTTTTTTGGCTATGTTTGCCAGTGTTTCTTTAAGAAATTTGTCTATTTCTTCTTTCTTTACCTCCAATTGACTGGCCAAGTCTATGAAAGATTTGTTCATTTCCTCTTTAACTGACTGCATTTGCATGGTTATTGTTCTAAGACAGTTGTTTGTTTCCTCTTCATGGGCCTCAAATAATAGGGTACGCATAGCTTTAAATTCATTTTCCTGTGTTTCTGATGAATTGGAGTATTCATCAATTTTGGGGGTTGCTGTTGAAGTTATGATGTCCTGATTTAAGTTGGAAGTGTTCTTTCGCTGACCACTATCTATTGGCTTATCTGAAACCTTTCCTGTTTATTTTTTGGGTTCTGCAGTTCAGACTGGTACTGTTTCTCTCTAGTGTCTGGAGAGTTCTTCAGAAAGCTGAGAGCAGTAGAATGTCCTCAGCATGTGCTGAGGACTAGCTCTACCTGTGATGAAAAGTAAGCAGACACAAACCGGGCAAATCCAGGCAGGCCTTAAGTGTATATGTGTGTGTGTGTGTGTGTGTGTGTGTGTGTGTGTGTGTGTGTGTCTGTGTGTGTGTGTTTGTGTGTGTGTGTGTGTAAGTGTGCATGGAATTATGTCTCGAGGGACAGAGTGATAGATAATATTGAACCTTTAAGTATGTGGGAGGGGCTCTGCACTGTATATGTAGCAGGCACTACTTATGGTCCCAGCGCAATTTCAGGCATTAACTGCCTTAACTCCTCAATTGGACACACAGAGCAGGCTCTTCTTTGTCCCAAGTGACCCTGTGTTTCCCAAAGTGGGTATGTGGGTGGGAGGTGTTTGAGGTCTGGATTCTGTTTTAGAAAGACCCTGGATCTGGGGCTCTGCAGATTCTCAAGGGTAAAATTTCTATCAGGCAGATCACTGGTCAGGGAAAGGGCTATCTGGGCTCTCTGCCCTCTGGTTTGGCCCTGTTTGTTTGATGTGCTCTGCCAGCTCAGTGCTGCTGCCACTGCCAGGTTAGGAAATTCTGCTGCAGCTGGAGACCAAGATGCCAGGCCAGATGTTTTCTGCTAAGGCCTGGGGGGCCCTCCACTGTACTCTCCAAACTTGGGATGCCCAGCACTGGTGTTCTGAGATTTTATGGCGCGTCTGCTTGGTTTTGGTGGGTATCTAGCATAATATCTGTCACTGAGGGATTGGAAAGGCCGTGCAGTCAGGGTCTGAGTGACCTTATGGGGCCAGTATGTTGGCTAACAGATCCAGGACTCTGGGATGATGGTGCCACAGGTCTGGACTAGCAGTGCAGGGACCTCGATGTCGCAAATATATCTGGGCATAGTGTTGTTTTCTGAAAATGTTTCTCCAACCAAGGACCATGTATGGATATAACTTAGAACCTTTGCTCAGAGGAAGCTCATGGTAGCTCAATAACCAATTGGTTTCCCATAGCAAGGGAAACAGGGACCATCTCTGACAGGAAATCAATGGTAGGCTCTTTGACCTCCCAACTCCCCAAGGGAGGAACAGTCCTGCAAGGCCACGGAGGAGGACTTTGAAGCCAGTCCTGAAGATACCTGATAAAACAGGGCCAAATGAAATGGGAGTAGGTCCTCCCCAATCCTTGGACTTGGAAAGGATCAGGGAGAAGCTATGGGAGGGAGGGTGGGATTACTAGGGAATAAGGGAATGGTATGTAGCTGGGATAGTGTTAATAAAATATAACTAATAATAATAAAAAAATAATAATAAAATTAAATCTTTACAAACCAAGAGCCAGTTAATGAATGCCAAAACTCAAAAAAATAAAATAAAGTATTATTCATTCATGGGACTTTCAAAATCAAATTTCTCTTTTTGAATGTTACTATATTTTCTTGAGTTAGAAATTGTATTTTGTTATTACTGTATTTCTGGAAATTTCCCTTCAAAGGATGGAATAGTCACTAAACTTTACAGACATTATGCATCATGATGTTTCAGAAAGAATCATGAATCTACTTTTACCAGTTTGAAGTTAAAATCTTCAAGTGGGAACATGATCATGTGGGAAGAAGTCCATTCAGGGTGAATCTGAAATTTACCTAAGACATGTGGGAATTCAAAACCTATCCATTGTTTCCAGGCTAGCATGTGAAGGTTTTCATACATGTTGAAACCATAGGGTGTTGCCTTGAGATTGGTACTCTGGGCCTGTTTTCCTGTGTCATGTTTGGCATTTATTATGCTTATTTTGTCTCAGAGCTTTTCAGTCTTCCAATGCACTTGGCTGTTGTGTCTGTGAATAATCTACTCTATTAAAGCATATTTGTCAGTTCCAGCTTAACTTTGTCTCTGTATAATATTAATATTAAAAGGTTTCTCCCTCCTCAACAAACTTCCACCATTCCAATTATACAAGAAGCTGAGATGTATCACTGGAGTTCTTAGTTGTATTCAATTTAGAAATAGTAAAAAAAAAAAAAAAAAAAAAAAAAGCAGACCTCCCCTATCAGTGGACTTGTGGTGTGGCATGCATGCAGAGGGTGGAAGAAGGGGGGACTGGGACAGGAGGAGGGAGGAAACCACAGGAAGGATACAAAGTGAATAAAGTGTAATTAATAAAAAATTAAAATAGACCTTCCAAAAAACAAATAAATAAACTGTAGTTAATAAAAATTTAATTAGAGAAGGACTAATACCCAGAATATGTAATAAACTCTAGAGGTCATCTTCAGTGCAAGCCTTTCCGTATTACACCATGAGCATCTTTCTTAACACATGTTGACGGCCATTTAATGACTGACCATAACAGGGAAATGTGAGAAAAGATACTTCACCATAGACTCTTCTCCATAGAAGAGTACAATCTTTGAATGTGACTCTATATCAAATTATGGGTTTCATCCAACAGTTTGTACAGATAGAAAAGCAACTGAAAATGTATATCAGAAGTAAAACATCTAACAATGAAATCTGGGTAATGTGTGTCTCGATGAAAATATTGCAACTGGAAAAAAAAAGGAACAAGCAAATAAGCATCATTCTTCTGTCCTGTCTGCATCATCACCTGCTTGCAGGTTCCTGCCTTGGTTTCTCTCAGCTGATTGTTAACGAGTATATATATATATATATTCAATTCTTTCAGCCCAATGTTGTTTTGGTCATGACTGTTTCAAGGAAATGGACCCCAAATGAAGACAGCAAATGACATTTATTCATTCAATATTTAAAGAATTTATTTTTCTGAGGTCCAGAACTCAAATTCGAATTTCTGTGTCAGCAGGACTTATTATATGTAGGCGACAAATGGGACAAGTTGAGTTGTCAGATAGCCAACGATCAATGCATTTATGATGATATTCATGAAGGCAAGGTAGTATACGAATCTTACTGCCTTGTTTATACCTTGTAATACAAATACTGCACTGGTTTAATTTATCATGTTTACAAAAATCTCTTAGTTTTAAAGCGTTAATCTGTTGTTTGGTAAGTCCATTATGGTGGTTATTATGAACATGATTGAAGATGGTAAAATGAGGCAAAGATGGCAAAGAATCACTGTCATCAGAAACTTCTCGATCGGTAACATGCCTTCCCTGTCTGGCTTCAGAGTTTGGGTGAGGTAGTATAAGTAAGTCGTTAGTGTCTTCACTTTGTGAGCTAGCTGATGAATTTATAATATTGACTACAGTATTGTCACGAGCCACTGGAGTAGGTAAAGTATGCCGATTGAATCTTAAATTGGAAAATGGTAAGGAATTTGTGATAGAATTACGGGTAGAACTGGAAATATCGCTCTCACCAGAATGAACTCTTCTATTATTTTCACTTGATGGTGAGTCAAAATCCTCTAACTGAATCGCAATGCAATTGTCATCGAGTATCTCAAAAACTCCTCTCTTGATGTACCCTGATGGTCCAAAAGGAGATGCAGCCACTGTAAAATCTAAACTAGTATTTGCGGTTTGATCAACAGAAATTATTTCAGAATCCTCTATACCTGTCTGATTAGGACAGGAGGATGTGTTTGTGTTTTCTTCTTGATCAGTTTCCACAGGGACAAATTGAATTGGCTTTACAGCTGTAGACTGACTGTTATGATCAGTGTTCTCTGTCGATATGTGTTCTATCATTGGAGAAGATGTTCTTTGCAAATCAGATATAGACAAATCATCTCGCAATTGCAAACCTGTGTGACCATTAGAACCAAGGGAAGACTCATCCATCCTATGATGTGACTGTGTTTCAGACAATACATGATGACCAGCTCTCACATCCTGAGTATGTGGAAGTGGCCTACTTCCTGTTGTTTCTCCAACTATCAGAACTTCTGGACTCTCACTTCTGGTGATTCTATCTTTAATACATGGCCCTTCAATTAAAACATCAGTTATATCTTCCTCTGGTGAGAAAGGAATTACACAGGTTGACTCAGGTCGTTGATGTTCCACTTCATTCTGGCTTTTCCTACTACAGTCATGGTAGGTATGTTCTGAAGGTAGTTCATGGTCAATTTGAGGACTTGTATTCCCATCATTAAAGGTAAATCTCATCTCTCCAGTGATGTCATTATTCTTTGGTTTGCACTGACTTTTTCTTGCCCCAAGCCCCCACTCCAGTATTTTTCTTTGTGTTATACTTTCAGATTGTTGAAAAGAGGTAATCTGGACTCTGTCAGAATCATCACTAGGCACAACATCTGAAGTGCTGGCTTCACCTGTACACATAAAACAGAAGTTAATCAAAATCAACTCTCAAAATTAGAGTGCATACTTCTTTCACACTGCTTCAAAAATAAATAAAATAACCCCAAAGATTCAGATATTTTAATCTGAATTTGTGTCATATTTCACATAGAATCAATAAAAGTCAAAAATGAAAAACATAAAAATCAAAATTTACACAGAGTTCAAATTTGCCTTTGAAATAACCTATCTTGTTCTAGATATATTTATGAAAATTTAAAGTGAATCAGAAGACATTTCCACTCAGTTTCAGAATCTCCTATATCACCTTCTAGAGTAATCTATTCTATTATATTAATATAACCAGCAACATGATACTTAAAACTTTAAAAAGATTTTTTTATCTTTCACTCATATTAAGGACACATATATGTATCTGTGTGAGCATATATCCAATGTGTGCAAATATTGTTAAAGCACTAAGGAATCAGATTCCCGAGATCTCCAATCCTAGACACATAACTGAAGAGGGGAATAGAAATTAGACATAGTTCCTCTCCAAGAACACAAGGTGATCTTCACTTATATTTTAAAAATTACTTATAACTTAAAAAGTAACTTATAACTTAAAACAAATTCTACACAGGGTGCAATATGAGTCTCAAAATTCAAATTGTATGTTTTAAAAATACTTTTACTCCATAACTTTATTTTTAATCTCATGAATTGCAAAAAATAAAACATGATAGTGGACATTTATTATACAGTAATATTTGTTATTCAACCCTGAGAAAGAAAGACTAATTCTTGATAGACCAATTTTGGTAAGTTTTTTCAGTGAAGAACACACACCTGTTTGTATTAGGTGTGAATCTGTGTGTTAAAATCATTGAAAGCACACTTAACCTTGTAAAACTGTATAGAATTAAACATACACAAACACACACACACACACACACACACACACACACACAGATAACTACCCATTATCACTACCAAAATTTTTCTGAGGATATTAACAGATGTCCTTTGGGGAGGAGATTAGAATTATGCCAAATTTCATTTATTGATATACAGTGTCTTTGTATGACTTCTGTAAAGAAGAAATAGAAGTGACAAATAAATACATGGAAAAATGGTAAATATCATTTGCCACCTTAGATGTAAGTGAGTGCATATCAAGATTCCATTGCAGTGCTCTCTCAATGATTGACAGTCTTTTACTACCATAATTGTTATTATTATAGCACACAGTTTACAATTTACAACCAAGAAAAAAAAAATAGTGTTTTGAGAATATTCCTTGTAAAAACCTTAAAAAAAGACTTTTAGTTTGCAACGTAAAACTTCAATCCCAACTAAATGTTTGTTCTGCTAAATTATAGAAAAAAATTAGTTTTGTTTAATGTAAGATGCTCAAAAAACTCAAATATAAAGAAATTTTAAAAATGTTGAATTTGGAGTATTCAGAGTTCACTGACATCTAGTTGAATCATTAAATCTTGGAAGCCCTTGGCTCCTCCTTCCTTTTCTTTACTGAGACATACTACAAAACTTGAGTATTTCAGGTTCACCTGTTTGATACTCATGTGTTTTTTTTTTTAAATATTGACTCAGATTGTAGATATCTCATTTGCTTTTTTATTATTTGCCATATATTCTCCAGCAATAACTTTGCCAAATATTAGTGCTCCATGCATTTAATATTTTATGATGCACCACTCCACTGATATTGGATCAGTTTAAATTACTGTGATGTAATGTAAGACAGTTGTTCACTCTCTGCCAAATTTTAGTAATAAAAGAACGATGTTAGCCTGAATCTTAAAAAAATTCCAATAGGCACATCCTACAAGTGATTGTCTACACCTATTATCATCAAGTGGAACAATGTCATAAAGGAACTCCAAAATAGAGAGCCATTATGTAACAGTGCTTTGAAATTTTGCTTCAAAAACAGTAATAACAAGGGGCCAAGAGGATAGCAGATCATGCCATGTCAAGGTTTGGTATTGTTCCCAAGGTCTAACAGGTATAGAAGGAAATCAGTTCTCCAGTACAGTGAGTGGTGACAGGAAAACATGGTGGTCAGCAGCAAGAAAAGTAACAAGTTCATTTTGAAAGGCTCATTGTTAATTGGGTTTAATTCTAGTGTGAAGTGACTACAACTGAGATGTTTGGAAATGGAGCTGAAGATGAAGTGTTTCAGAAAATTTACACAGCATACACAATAGCAGAAAAATTTCAGGGTAGATGTATAGAAGAGAGAAGAACCCCTGTGATAGCTGTATTAACAAAGGGAAGGATAAAGGCCAAAGGAAAGAGTAGCAAGAGACAAAACAGAGGTAAAAACCCACAGAACCCTTCACATATCACAACACAGATTTAAAATGCAACAAAACAGAAATTTCAGGGTTTACATACCTTAGAAAAACCCCAGAGAATCTTTGTTTTCAGTATTTTATTGGAAGAGTTGCAAGAATATATATCCAGCATGGTTCCTACAACAAAACTGCATAAAGACCTCACCAGTACACATACAAATAGGGTTACAGTAACTCATAAGATTCCCCACTCCTAGATGAAGAGTTATAGGCAGTGGATGGTAAGAGTTTATAAATAGGGAGTTTCCTCCAAAGAACAGACAGGTTATCCATTCCACAAAGTAGCCAGCCTTAGACACATATAAACCTGAGCTACAGTAAATTTACTCAGTAGTCATTACATTTGTATATTACATTATTGAAAGGAGGGACCATGGTTTGAGAAGTTAGAGATAGATGGGAGGACTTTCAGGTGAGAGAGAGAGATTGAAATGATCAATGCAGCCACTCCTGATGAGACCAGATAGACTAGGATAGACTAGGATCAGAGGAAATGGGAGGAAGACCTCCCTTATCAGTGGACTGCGGGAGGGGTACACGTGGGAAGAGGGAGGGACAGTGGGATTGGGAGGGATGCAGGGAGGGGGGTACAGAGGTGATACAATGTGAATAAACTGTAATTAATAAAAATAAAAATAATTTAGAAAGATATAACTTCCTAATAAAGAACTATAATGATATATAAAAAGAAATGATGTAAATATAGTGTACTCATGTATAAAATTCTAAAAAGAAAACATAATATGCCTACAAACAGTTTTTAAACAAGGACCAGACTACTGCTGATGTAGTAACAAGATGATTCCGAGACAAAAGAAATTTCCACCATTATCAGTGGATTTGGGAGTGGCTTGGAAGTATATGGGTTAGGGAGGGGATGAGGGAATATGCTAATATGCTACAAAGTGAATAAGCTGTACTTTATAAAAAATAAATGAATTTAAACAAAATAAAGAAGTCTACAAAATGTTTAAGCAAAATTGACAAGACTCCTGCTGATGCAGTAACAAGGTGAATCAGAGAGAAAGGAAGATTTCTTCCTTAACAGTCCACTGTGGAAACCCAAAGCAAGTGTCCTGCAAGTATTCTTTGAATCCTGGCATGCAGAATAATTTTACTGAGAGAAAAAATGCTTAAAAGCAGCAGCACAGTGTTCCATTCAGAGGAAATCTAGTCTGCCGTAGGGTAGAGTGTGACTCACTAACACCTCAGCAGAAGGATGAGCAGAAGCAACTGTACAAAGATTCTATATAGCCAAACTCCAGCCAAGGAAAGCTTTATTGATTGTCTTTTCTCCTACCTAGAGACCTAAAGACACCTTTAGTTATAAAACCTCTTCCTAACTGATTGATCACATCATCTATTTGCAAGAGAAATATCAGAAAGGGGAACATGAGGGAAATCTTTGTGATATTTTACTCTGCAAGATAGGTCAATGGCCACATTCTTAAATCTCATGGCCAAGGTACTCAAATGGACATTTAATGAATACTCCAGATATGATAGTGTATATTAGTTTTGTATTTCAAGTTAAATTATTATATAATATTCATTTTCCGTGGAATTATTTCTAGGCTTGTCTAACATGATTTTGATAATACGTGTGTTCTCCAAAATATATGACTAATATAGAGGCAAAAAATGAAGTAAGTTCCATTTAGATTTAAATCATTTACCTATGTCTTTTGGATGATGTGTTTTAAACAGACTTTCTGTCATAATGAAATAACTTAAAGCCTATAAAATTAACTTACATAATGTACTACAGAAGTCAGTCTACTTTTCAGTGTTGTTAGAACGGTAAAAAAGAAAGGGAAGGTGGTTTAAAATAATTGGTAAGCATATAAGAACTGAAATGGTAAACATATGGAACTATTTTGATGTGGCATGATTTTTAAAATCCCAAATTAGTGCTGATCCTTAAAGACACAAAGAAAAAGTAAAATTTTCTTTGATTCATGCAATACTCAGAATCCTAGACAAATCACTGTATTTTAAAACAATGCAAAATGCTGTTGCTTATATGTAATATCGAGTTGGGTTCTTTTCTCAGATAATGTGTTGTTAGTAGGTTTAGTTTTTTTTGTTGTTTGTTTCTTTTATTTTAGTTGGGTTGGGTTATTGGGTTTGGATGTTGTTGTTGTTTCTATTTTTCTGGCTTATTTATTTATTTATTCATTTATTTATTTATTTATTTATTTATTTGTTTTTGGTCAACCTAACTCAATCTAGAGTCATCTGTGGATGAACTACAGCTGTGAAAATGCATCCATTTTATTGGCCTGTATGCAGGTTTGCTGTGCAAATGCCTGGTCAGTGATTGATGTGAGAGAGCTAGTTCAATGTTGTTGCTGCCACACCTGTGAGAAAAGGATAGTATGGTGTAAGACAAAGGCTGAGCATGTCAGCAGAGCAAACCAGTAAGTAGTATTCTCTAACATCTCTTCTTCATTTCCTGCCTGCAGGTTTGTTCCTTGAGTTCTGCCTCTAAATTCTCTTCAGGGCAGATTATAGTTTACAATATAATACTGTAAATTAAAGTATACTTTATTATAAGATTACATGAACCTCTTTCTCCCCAATTTAATTTTGATTATGGTGTTTCACTAAAGAAATAAACTAAGACATATAATAATAGATAATATTTCTCTTTAACTACTAAGTAAGGCATAAGAAAGACAAGAGACAGACCTTCAGTGATACATCTCAAAACTTTTGAGCAAAATAATATCAGGGATGAGGGCATGTTCAGAGAATACATATTGGCAGGATTTTCCATATCATTCTCAATGTTTTGTTGATTTGGAGTTGAAATAAATTACCTATCATACAAAATCAATATGCTGGGTCTACAATAGTATATATAAGAGCATGCTACAAAACCTAAATTTAGGGGGGCAGAGCCAAGATGGCGACTAGCACACACAGTTTCTGAGCAGTGGGATACCTGATCTTCTGAGTTGGAGAATGGAAGGACCCCCAACCCAGGAAAACCACAGCGAGGCTTTCTGAACACCAGAGAACATCGCAGGAGGTGAAAACTTTGGCCTCAGGTCACCCGGAGACTTGCTTGGGGAGGGAGAGAAAAGATTCTTTGTTCTTGCTGCACTCCCTTCCCCCAGACCTCCTTCCTCCTCGGCACAGCTGCACAGGGGACTCATCTTTCTCAGCTCAGACCTAACTGCCTGGGGTATACAACCGCTGAGACGGAGCCCCAACCACTTTAGCGGCAGACAAAAGCCAGCAGTACGTACCCCGGAGTCCCAGATTCGCGCAGTGGCTGCACCATCCTCCCAGGGCGGGAATCTGCTAGACACCATACTAGCTCCGCAGGATCGCCATCACTGACGGTACGACCCGCCCAATCCCACAGTGACAGAGAATACGCTATATACTCACCGAAACCAGGCAGAAACGTCATACAACCTGGACACACCAGGCACTGGGCCTCCCAAGCTTGGAGAGCACAACTAAGAGATCCCAGGACTTCCCAGAAAGCATTGGAACTAGCAAGCCAGTCTCCAGTTACAGCAGGACATGGCAGCGGAGCAGTACTGAACTGGCGGGGCACCACAGCCCTCCAGTTTAAGACTAACCAGGGCCAAACCAGAGAACAGAGAGCCTGATTACCCCATCCCTGCTGAAGTGACCACCCTGAAATCTCCAGCTGCAGCAAGACCTCAGAACCTGGCAGTGACAGCAGCACAGAACTGGCGGAACACATCAAAGAAGCAGGGCCAAACCAGAGAGCAGAGAGCCCCGGATACCACGATCTCGGCCAAGAGACCTGCCTGTAAGTGAGTGCACCCTTGAGAATCTGCAGTTCCCCAGATCCTGGGTCCTTCTAAATCAGAAGCCAGGCATCGAACCCCCTCCCACCCACATACCCACTTTGGGAAACAGAGGGGCACTAGGGACATTTTAGTTCCTGCCCTGTGGGCCTGATTAAGGAGCTAAGACAGATAATACCAGAAATTGCGCTGCGATCATCATTAGCGCCTGCGACATATACAGTACAGAGCCCCTCCTACACACTCAAGGGTTCAACATTAGCCATCACTCTGTCCCTCGAGAAACTCATCCACGCACACTTACACACACAGATACACACGCACGCGCGCGCACACACACGCTTGCATTTGCCCCGTTTGTGCCTGCGTACTTTCCTCCCACAGGTACAGCTAGTCCTCAGCACACGCTGAGAGTGCTCAGCTTCCTGAAGAACTCTCCAGACACCAGAGAGAGACAGCACCAGTCTGATCTGCAGAATCCAAAAACAAACAGGGAAGGTTTCAGATAAGCCAATGGCCAGAGGTAGGCGAAAGAACACTTCCAACATAAATCAGGACATCATGACTTCACCAGCAAACCCCAAAATCGATGGATACACCAATTCAGCAGAAGCACAGGAAAATGATTTTAAAGCCATGCTTGCCCAATTATTTGAGGCTCATAAGGAGGAAATGAACAAGTCTTTCAAAGAGATGGCCAGTCAATTGGAGGCAAAGAAAGAAGAAATAGACAATATCCTTAAAGAAACACAGGAAAACATAGCCAAACAAATAGATACACAAGTAGAGGAAAAATTAGTGGCATATAAGAAGGAAATGAAAAAAGAAATAGAGGCCATCGTAGAGAGACAGGAATCCAAATTCAAACACATGAAAGAAATGGTGCAAGGCATGAAAACAGAATTAGAATCAATAAAGAAAACACAAAATGAGAAAACCCTTGAGCTGGAGAACTTGGAGAAAAGATCAGGAACCACAAAAGTAAGCATCACCAACAGAATACAAGAGATGGAAGACAGAATCTCTGGAGCTGAAGACACACTTGCAGAAATGGATACTTCTCTCAAAGAAAAAGTAAAATCAGAAAAGTTCCAATCACAAAATATCCAAGAAATCAAGGATACTATGAAAAGACAAAATCTAAGAATAATAGGAATTCACGAAAAAGAAGACTCCAGACTCCAAGGTCCAGAAAATATTTTCAAGAAAATCATAGAAGAAAATTTTCCCAACTTAAAGAAAGAGATGTCCATAAATATACAAGAGGCCTACAGAACTCCAAATAGACTAGACCAGAAAAGAAACACATCACGTCACATCATAGTCAAAACACTAAATCTACAGAACAAAGAAAAGATATTAAAAGCAGCAATGGAAAAAGGCAAAGTAACATATGAAGGTAGACCTATCAGAATCACGCCGGACTTCTCATCAGAAACTATGAAAGCCAGAAGGGCCTGGGCAAGTATCATGGAGACTCTAAGAGATCACAAATGTCAACCCAGACTACTATACCCTGCAAAGCTTTCAATCAACATAGATGGAGAAAACAAAATATTCCATGACAAAACTAAATTTATACAATATCTACACAGCAAACCATCCCTACAGAAGATACTAGAAGGAAAACTCCAATCCAATGAAAACAAATTCACCCAAGAAAACAGGGCATACAGATAATGTCCCAACAAAAATGAAAAGAAAACAAGCAATGAATCAGGGTTAGATCATTGACTCCATTACAAAAGGAACTAACATGCATTGGTCATTATTATCTATCAATATCAATGGACTCAACTCACCAATAAAAAGACACAGGCTAACAGAATGGTTAAGGAAACAGGATCCAACATTCTGTTGCATCCAAGAAACACACCTATGCAACAAAGACAAACACTACCTCAGAGTAAAGGGCTGGAAAACTGTTTTTCAAGCAAACGGTTCCAGAAAACAAGCTGGAGTAGCCATCCTAATATCTAATAAAATAGACTTTCAACCCAAGTTAATCAAAAAAGATAAGGAGGGCCACTATATTCTCATCAAAGGAAAAATCCACCAAGAGGACATCACAATCTTGAATATCTATGCCCCAAATACAAGAGCACCGACATTCGTAAATGAAACATTATTAAAGCTTAAATCATACATTGATCCTAATACCTTAATAGTGGGAGACTTCAACACTCCACTATCACCAAGGGACAGATCAACTAGACAGACACCAAATAGGGAAATAAAAGCACTCACAGAATCCCTAAATCAAATGGACCTAATAGACGTCTACAGATCATTTCACCCAAACTCAAAAGAGTACACCTTCTTTTCAGCACCCCATGGAACCTTTTCCAAAATAGACCATATAGTGGGCCACAAAGCAAGCCTCAACAGATACAAAAGGATTGAAATAATCCCTTGTATACTATCTGACCACCATGGACTAAAGCTAGACATTAACAACAACAGAAACAACAAAAAGCCGACACGCACATGGAAACTGAACAACTTACTACTCAATGACAGCTGGGTTAAGGAAGAAATAAAGAAAGAAATTAAAGACTTCCTAGAATTCAATGAAAAGGAAGGCGCAACATACCGAAATTTATGGGACACACTGAAAGCAGTGCTCAGAGGAAAATTTATAGCACTAAGTGCCTGCAAGAAGAAATTCGTAACATCACATACAAACAACTTAATGGCCCAACTGAAAACCCTAGAACAAAAAGAAGCAGATACACCCAAAAGGAGCAGACGGCTGGAAATAATCAAACTAAGGGCTGAAATCAATCAACTAGAAACAAATAAAACTATCCAAAGAATCAATGAAACAAAAAGCTGGTTCTTTGAGAAAATCAACAAAATAGACAAACCCTTAGCCAAACTAACTAAAAAGCAGAGAGAAACTATCCAGATCAGCAAAATCAGAAATGAAAATGGGGACATAACCACAGACATTGAGGAAATCCAAAGAATTATTAGGTCATACTACAAAAGCCTATATGCCACAAAATTTGAGAATCTAAATGAAATGGATAATTTTCTTGAAAGATTCCATCTACCAAAACTAAGTCAAGATCAGGTAGAAAACTGAATAGCCCTATATCTCACAAGGAAATCAAAGCAGTCATTAACAGTCTCCCCTCCAAAAAAAGCCCTGGACCAGATGGCTTCAGCGCAGAATTCTACAAGACCTTCAAAGAAGTGCTAATTCCAATTCTCCTCAAGCTATTCCACAAAATAGAAACAGAAGGAACACTACCAAACTCATTCTATGAAGCCACAGTCACCTTAATACCTAAACCACACAAAGACCCAACAAAAAAAGAAAACTTTAGGCCTATCTCTCTTATGAACATTGACGCAAAAATACTCAATAAAATACTTGCAAACCGAATCCAAGAACACATCAAAGATATCATCCACCATGACCAAGTAGGTTTCATCCCAGGCATGCAAGGGTGGTTCAACATACGGAAATCCATCAATGTAATCCACTACATAAACAAACTGAAGGAGAAAAACCACATGATCATCTCCTTAGACGCCGAAAAAGCATTTGACAAAGTCCAACACCCATTCATGTTTAAAGTCTTGGAGAGATCAGGGATACAAGGCACATACCTAAACATAGTAAAGGCAATATATAGCAAGCCTATAGCTAACATCCAACTCAATGGAGAGAAACTTAAATCATTCCCACTGAAATCAGGGACAAGACAAGGCTGTCCATTGTCTCCATATCTCTTCAACATAGTACTTGAAGTCCTAGCCAGAGCAATAAGACAACTAAAGGAGATCAAGGGGATACAAATCGGAAAGGAAGAGGTCAAAGTGTCACTATTTGCAGATGATATGATAGTATACATGAGCGACCCCAAAAATTCAACCAGAGAACTCCTTCAGCTGATAAACACCTTCAGCAAAGTGGCAGGATACAAAATCAACTCAAAAAAATCAGAAGCCCTCCTATATACCAAAGACAAAAAGGCTGAGAAAGAAATTAGGGAAACAACACCCTTCACAATAGCCACTAATAACATAAAGTACCTTGGTGTGACCCTAACCAAGCAAGTGAAAGACCTGTTTGAGAAAAACTTCAAGTCTCTGAAGAAAGAAATTGAAGAAGATATCAGAAGATGGAAAGATCTCCCGTGCTCATGGATTGGTAGGATTAACATTGTGAAAATGGCCATACTGCCAAAAGCAATCTACAGATTCAATGCAATTCCCATCAAAATACCAACTCAATTCTTTACAGACCTTGAAAAAAAGATTCTCAGCTTCATATGGAGAAACAAAAAACCCAGAATTTCCAAAACGATCCTGTACAACAACAGATCATCTGGAGGTATCTCCATTCCTGATCTCAAGCTGTACTACAGGGCAACAGTAATAAAAACTGCATGGTACTGTCATTGAAACAGAAAGGAGGATCAATGGAACCGCATAGAAGACCCAGAAATAAATCCACACACCTATGAATACTCGATATTCGACAAAGAAGCCAATTCCATTCAATGGAAAAAAGACAGCATCTTCAACAAATGGTGCTGGACCAACTGGATGTCTACATGCAGAAAAATGAAAATAGATCCATATTTATCACCCTGCACAAAACTAAAGTCAAAGTGGATCAAGGACCTCAACATAAAACCAGATACCCTAAATCAATTGGAAAAAAAAAGTGGGGAACAGCCTAGAACTCATTGGCACAGGAGACAACTTCCTGAACAGAACACCAACAGCACAGGCTCTAAGAGCAACAATCAATAAATGGGACCTCATGAAACTGAAAAGTTTCTGTAAAGCAAAGGATACCGTCATCAAAACAAAACGACTGCCTACAGATTGGGAAAGAATCTTCGCTAACCCTTTATCTGACAGAGGACTAATATGCAGTATATACAAAGAACTAAAGAAGCTGAAAAGCAGCAATCCAAGTAATCCAATTAAAAAATGGGGAACAGAGCTAAAGAGAGAATTCTCGACAGAGGAATATCGAATGGCAGAAAAACACTTAAAGAAATGCTCATCCTCATTAGCCATCAGGGAAATGCAAATCAAAACGACCCTGAGATATCACCTTACACCCATCAGAATGGGCAAGATGAAAAACTCAAGCGATAACACATGCTGGAGAGGTTGTGGAGAAAGGGGAACCCTGCTCCACTGCTGGTGGGAATGTAAACTGGTACAACCACTCTGGAAAGCTATCTGGCGCTTTCTAAGACAAATAGGAATAGTGCTTCCTCCAGACCCAGCTATACCACTGCTAGGTATATACCCAAAGTTTGTTCAAGTACACAAAAAGGACACTTGCTCAACCATGTTTATAGCAGCTCTATTTGTAATAGCCAGAACCTGGAAACAACCCAGATGTCCATCAACGGTGGAATGGGTACAGAAATTGTGGTATTTTTATACAATGGAATACTACTCAGCAATCAAAAAGGAGGAAATCATGAAATTTGCAGGCAAATGGTGGGATCTAGAAAAGATCATTCTGAGTGAAATATCCCAGAAGGAGAAAGACAAACATGGGATATACTCACTTATATTGACCTATAAGATATGATGAACATAATGAAATCTATACACCTAAAAAAGATAATCAATTGAGCGGACATGGGGTAAGATGATCAATCCTCATTTAGAAAGACAGATGGGATGTGCATTGAACGTATGACAGGAGTCTACTGAGAGCATCTGAAAGACTCTAACTAGCAGTGTTTTCAAAGCAAAGACTCATGACCAAACCTTTGGCAGAGTACAGGGAATCATAAGAAAGAAGGGGAGTTAGTCTGATGGGGAAAGGATAGGAGCTCCACAAGGACCAAATATATCTGGGCACAGGGTCTTTTCTGAGACTGACATTCAACCAAGGACCATGTATGGATATAACCTAGAACCTCCACTCAGATGTAGCCTGTGGTAGCTCAGTAACCAATTGGTTTCCCAAAGTGAGGGGAACAGGGACTATTTCTAACAGGAACTCGATGACTGGCTCTTTGGTCTCCCCACCCCCGAAGGGAGGAGCAGTCCTGTTAGGCCACAGAGGAGGGCTTTGCAGCCAGTCCTGAAGATACCTGATAAAACACGATCAGATGAATGGGGAGGAGTTCCCCCCCATCAGTGGACTTGGAAAGGGGCACGGTGGAGATGAGGGAGGGATTGAGGGAGGGACTGGGAGGGAATGAGGGATCGGGACACGGCTGGGATACAGAGTTAATAAAATGTAACTGATAAAAAAAATAAAATTAAAAAAAAAAAACTAAATTTATATTGTATGCTCTAGGGAAACAATATAATACTATTTTCAAGTAGAAAACTTTTAATAATCCTTGGCACTAGAGTAAAATTCGTATTTCACATTGTGAAAAAAATATAAATTCTTTGGTTAGGATACATATTTGTTTTTATTTTTTCAAGGTTACTATTACAGTCACTATTATGGCATGGAGATACCCCTCGGGAAGATGCACTTTATGTTGTATGAAACCAGAAGCATTTTTGGTAATTTCACAGTAGGTAAGTCACAGTATGGTGCCTAAACTTAGTTTTAACCAATCATAATAATTTCTCAAGATTAAAAATGCCTCCACAGGCAGACATATTTGGCTAAGGATAAGAGATAGTTGGTTATCATAATGAAACATTGTTTGCACTGTTGAATTTCTCCTGCATCTTACTTTATAAAAGAGAACTATAAATTGCTAACATATATGTAAAATTGATAACTATCACTAAATACTAGAGAGGATTATAAAAATAAATGGCTATGTTAACAATCCTCCTGAAAATGGATGTCAAAAAATTAATGAAAGTTCCATGTCAGAAATTGACAATTTACTGGAACCCATTTTACTGAATAGCCATTCTTTGGAAGAGAATTAAAAAAAAAATCTGTAACAGTATGTTCACTGAATTCAGTGGTGACCTAGTTCAGGTCCAAAGACAGTCAATTAGCCAAACTTCAAAAGGCAGTTCAAACATGCTGAAATGAACTCAACATGGACAATACATGGATTTCTGGCAGTTAGATCAATGTCAGCATAACCCAGGAACTCGTTATGATAGTTCCCTGGCTACCAAAAGGAGCAATTTGCTTTACCTCTAGCAAAAGGAATGTCTTGCTCTCCAATTAACATATTCCTATGATGCCTATGAGCATATCAAGTTCCATGCTAGCCACTAGGTTCTCCCATTCCCTACACAAAAAAAAATGCCCTTCAAATCACCCTTAGCTACCCTGGCTTCCTCCAGCTACTGATCCTACTTATAATCTAGATATTCTCACTAGGTATTCTTCATTGTCCATCTCCTGCTATTCTCCCATCTCTTACAGAAAACTCTGGTGTTGCCCAGAATGCTAGATATGTTTATTCTACCTTTCCTTTATTTTTGCTGTGCATACTTCCAAATGCCTCTGGCTGTTCTCTTTTTCATGCAACAAAAAATCCTTTCCATATGGTGGAACAATCATGTTGTCACTTGATATAACTTACTTTTCATCCATGAACTTTCTCTCCAATTTTGTGAATTTCTGCATCTTTTCCTAGTCTGACTTCTGGTAGATGGACCCACCATCAGTGTATCACTTGCATTTCTCTTTGATTTACTTGGCCTTTCAAGCACAGGCTTGGATGGTGTATTTTCCACTTGTCTCTGGTTGTCCTCCATATTTACTTCTCCAAGAAATCTTGTAACATGTTTTGCAGCTGGGTTCTCATAATTATTCTTAGGACCACTTCCTTTCACAGAATTAAGAATGTGTGAATTGTTCAGTGGTCCCCCTTTCCATGATGGAGATATTCTTTTTTCTCTTCCTGGTTTGACTTCATATTGTTCAAAGGTATTTGGCTGGGAATTAGGAGTATCATATCTAAGCATATTATGTATAGGGCCTTCTTTACCTGTTATCAAAATAAGAAGTAAGAAGGGATTCTAAATATCAAACACATCATAAAATACTTCTCAAAAATTTGTTTTATAACCTGCATAGGTCCTCTGCCTATATTTTATGGCTGTTACCTTTGTGTTTTTCAGGGAATACAAACATTGAGACTGGGTGTGATCCTGACTTCTTGCCTATTTTTTTTCTTACTATTGGGTTATTTTTGTCTGTCCTCAATATAAGGGATTTAGTACTGTCTTACTGTATCTTGTTTTGCCACGTTTGGTTGCTGTTTTTTGGAGGCCTGTTGTTTTCTAAAGGAAAACAGAGGCAGAGTATATCTTGGGGTAGAGGTGATGTGGAGTGGAGCTAGAGGAATATAAATAGGTAAAATTGTAATAGGGGAGTACTGTATGAGAGAATAATTTATTTTCTTTAATAAAAATTCCACATGAAAAAGAACCTAATGAATTATCTCATTCATGAATTAAAATCTTTCAGAATCAATGCCTTTGCTTATATAAACAATATTAATTAAAAGAAGGAGAGTCCAAATTCATTTTAGCAAGCTTAATTTGTTCCTGGATAAGTTTAGAAACGTCTTAGACAAAATCAAAAACTGCTTTTTTAAATTTTATTTTGAAAGGTTATCTCCACCAACAAAATAAGCCAATTTCAGTCAGGTAAAATGTTAAAATAATAAGCATGGAATCTTATGAATGTAGAGAGAGTGAGGAAAACCTGGAGGGGCTGGAGCTCAACAGCGAGAGCAAAAGAACCAAAAAATCTCTGCAAAGTGGTCTTTTCTGAGACTAATACTCCAAGGACCATTCTTAGAGATAACTTAGAACCCCTGCAGAGATGTAACCTATGGCAGTTTAGTGTCTAAGTGTGATCCCTAGAAATAGGAACAGGAACTGTCTCTGACATGAACTCAATGGCTGGCTCTTTGACACCTACTCCTCCCCCGATGGGGGAGCAGTATGTAGCCAGTACTGATGAGATCTGATAGGCTAAGGTCAGAGGGAAGGAAAGGAGGATCTCGCCTATCAGTGTACTTGGGTAG
Source organism: Meriones unguiculatus (assembly GCF_030254825.1). Lineage (NCBI taxonomy): Eukaryota > Metazoa > Chordata > Mammalia > Rodentia > Muridae > Meriones > Meriones unguiculatus. The sequence continues at coordinate 11,412,390 of NW_026843707.1, forward strand.
AGGCATGGTGGAAGATGAAGTTGGGAGGTGGGATGGTGGATAGAGATGAGTGAGGGGACTAAAGCTGGGATAAAAAAAATGAATAAAGTATAATTTATAAAAAAGGAATATTTCTCTTTAAAGGAAAAAATGTTTTAAAAAATAATTTAATTTTTTACAGCAGGTTTGGTTTCACCAGCTTCAGGGGACAAGACCAGATAAAGTCACACCCAGATTATGGGGGAGAGTGTTTTCATTGATTGTAGGGAAGGTACATGACATGTCTGCCACACAGTGGACTTGTCCCCATATTTGGAAGTACATTGGTTCCAACTCTCCAAGGTGAAATGAACTCCAGATAAGTACTGTCAATACACAACATGTTTCTCCTTACTTACTTCTCCCTGGGGGTGTGATCCTTCTTCCGCTCCCTGGTTTTGGGACTACCCTTCTCCAACAATCAAAGTTTCAAATGCACACCTAAGGCAAAATTTCGATGCCTACATTCCCTAAATTGCCTAACATCTATGTCTTCGAGCATCCTGTTAGGTCCAGGAGTTTCTTCATGAGCTGCACAGAGAAAGCAGGTGCTCAGGCCTAAACTCAAAGACTGCTTCAACTGCACTTCCCTAGCTGCAGGTGGTTCCACAAATGTTAGAGAGCAAGAAAAACAGCCTGCCCTTCCTGGACTTGAGCAACTTTACAGCTTTTGGAACCCTTGCCTCATTGATGATGACCAATGTCAGAACGAAGCAGTCATAAACAAATACTCTACCACTTGTTCATTTATGATCAACAAAAAGCTTGGATGGTGGGTTTCAGATGTAGGATAAGCAGCTGAGGTGCCTTTTGTAACCAGGTGAACCTGATCCAGGTTCTTCCAGCATCTCTCAGTCCCTAACCATTACAAGACACAGCTGACATACCCCACCCCCTATCCTGAAATGTCCAGCCTAGGGACAGGAGCTTCCTCATCTCCAGAGGCTCTTCACTATATAATCCAGATATTTTGCTTCCCTTCTCTCTTTCTACATTTCCTCTCTACTCTCTGCTTTCCCTCTGTACTTTCTCTGCACACACACACTTTCTCTTTGCCTCTGCATGGAGACTCACCTGGCTCCATTCATTGGGACCAGTGAATGTACCTAGAGTTGCTCCAGTAAACTTGCATGTAAATACTTTAATTTGCATTGAATTAGCTTGTTTCACAGGTAGAAATAAAGATAACCTAACACTCTTATAGGAGTTATCAAAAATCAATCAGTTTCAGTCCATGATGGAGATACTAATATGATCAAACAAATTATTGCAGTTACGTCTCAATACTAATGTTTTAGTTCAAGTTTCAATTTTATTTCCTTTTCATTAATTATTTATACTTTTATATGACATATTGTACCTTTTATTTCTAGGGTATCTTTGATAATACATGTATTTTTGGTAATGCATGGAATTGTTTTAACTACAAGTCTATTGTAGACAAAGGCAAATGAAAACAAAAATTGTAACTCATACTGTTACCAGGAATTTGAGTTAGCCAGAAAGTTTAGATCAGATGAAGTGAGTATGTATATCTACTACACTCCATATAAAATCCTGTTAAAGAATTGTAGGAAAGGCTAGGGTAAGTTTGTGCACAGTGAGGTAACACTTAAAATGACCACCCCACTTTTGGAGAAAATGTAGACATGAAACAGAAAAATTCAGAGGCTTCTCAAAGTGTCAGCTGGCAGTCAGCCAGGCAATCTCTCTGAAGCAGAGAAAATAGCAAAAATTATGGGATGGTCCTTCCAATTATAAGAGGGAATGTTGAAGAAGGAGAAGAGTTTGTTAGAGTAGGAAATAGCATAGCATGAGAACAGTGCAGGATCTGAGACATGCCAGAAAGCTAATTTGGAGCCTTAGATAATCATAATGGGTAAATGTTACTAGTTACCAGAGGGGCCTGGAGGTTGGTTGGGGTTTTGTTATGTAGTGACATGTATATGCCAACGGAATAATTGGACCTACCTGGCTGACAGAAACATTCCTAGAGTCTCCCCACTGGAATAAAGTAATATCTGTACTTACGTCTTGAATTGTATCAGCAGAATCACTTTTAAATGTTAGACTATGTCCACTAGGAAGGAACATGAGGATCTCAACTGAGACTTATTAATGGAATACAATATATGAATTTTCTTTGGATGATGTTGTATTTATGACCTCTCAGAAGAAAAAAAAATGATAATATATAGCAAACCACATATTAAGATAATAAGTATTTTTATACATTGTGGGAATGCACACAGAAAGTGGACCAAAATGCTATCTCAAGCTGTTTATACTGGCCACCACAGAAATATGCTATTTCCCACACTCACATTGGGTAGAAGTACCTGGAAAATATTCTACTGAAACAATATTCCTTCTTGTAGAAAATTTAAAAAAAGTTTACTGATATACAATGTATTGGATTATTAGCATCTCATTGTTTAGCTCTAACTATATTTAATTCATGTTTATGATAACATTCAGAAGCTTCATGTCATGCATAGCCAAAGTTTCTAGAACATTACAATCAGTGAAAATTGAGGTCCCTTATTTTCAGTTTATACTTAATAATCAAAAGTTTTGGGGTCTCGTTTCTTCCTATCATCTGTCTTCTAGTAGCTGAAACTGAAATCATTGCTTTGGTTATGTATCCTTGTACTACTTTAGTCTTGGAAAATTTAGACTCAAACTGTGGGTTTTTGACTTGCCTCTCTTTGGATTCCAAATTATTTCATGTAAATTTCCATACAAATGACAAATGATCATTCTGTGATCATTGATTTTCTTTAGTAAAGATAACACTTTTTACTCTGTTGACATCTCAATTGGTTAAATTGCCTTGATCACTATGGTCATGTACAAAATTTGTTATCTCTACTTTTTTTTCGTTGTCATACATTCAGATTGTTTGAAATCAAATAGTTGTTCTATAGTAGAATTAATAGTTGGAACAAAAGAAAAATAGTCTTCTCCATGTGACACCAAAAAACCAAAGGAAGTAAGAAGGTATCTAAATAACCAGATTTAGTTAAATGTAGTGTTTTGAAGATTCACTTCAGATGAAACTCTCAGAAAAAATGTAACATTTCTTAAGATTTTATATAGATTTAATGTTTATATATTATTTCTCAAACTCTACAGTCTAAATTTGTAAGAAAGGAGCAGTTTAAATTCATTTTAAAGGTCTGAATATATTTATAGAAAAATCTATAGCAATTTATATAAAACTATACACCATTGGGAAGATATGCCAGAAAAGAAGTCTTAACAGTATATGCTAATACAACCAAACAAGCATATTGCAGTTAATATTCAATTCTGGTGGTTAGCTAAAAAATGCATTATTGTAAATTTTTCATTACTCTAAAAACATTACCCTTTATGTTCATGCATGTAGTGGTCTTTATAATATACATCCTTGTTTTAAGTGATGACTATTGTAGACAGTAGCAAAATGAAGCAAAGTTTAAATGCTTTAAATAATTTGAGGAATTCTTAGTGCTACAGTGATTTTAAGTTTAGAAGAATTGCTTATTAGTCCATATTATTAGAATAAACATAACATATACCTGCATGTAAGCACTCACAGAAGAACGAAACTATTACAGTAGACTATTCTTTAGATATATTTAAGGCAGTTTTCAAAAACAATGTTTTATGACTTTGGTTAGTAACATTCCCCATATTCAGTGAAAGAAAAACGTAGTACTATCTGTGGCTAGAGCAGTTTATTTTTCAAAGCAGACACTATTGACATATAGAACAGAGAACTATATTTAGAAAACAAATCCTGCTAACTGTAGGAAGTTTGGTAATATTCTTGTTATCATCACACTAAAACACACTAGACATAAGAAACATCACATCCCCTTTCCTTGGAGTGATTATTAGCAATTGTATCAAAAACTTTAAGAACTGTTCCCCAGGAACAGGTAAGGTGGCTTTCAGTTCAGATCAACTTGATTATAGAATGTTATTACTTAGGGATATTGAAACTTTTGAATATGTCTGTTCTCAAAAAGAAGGCATAAAAAATTTAAACAAATATATTTTAAAACATAATGAATACCAGTACCTAACAGAAAGTATGAAAGAGTAGTAGACTGAATAATTGCCAAAAAATTAATAAATAACAAGTCCAAACTGTTGTAATATTAGTTGTTTTTTATACAATATTTCCAGGAAGAAGCTTTTTTTTTTTTAATTGAAGAAACTTCTATATAGATTAGTTTTTGAATTTACTATGAGAGTTTAGTTTCTCTGCACAGCCTTAAGCGTAAATAATTTCTACATGGTTAATTTGATATGATAGACAATTTCTCTTGCTATGATTTTTGAATTGGTAAAACTACAATCTCTTTAGTTGTTTTAAGTATGCTAATAACATTGTATATTTCACACTGGGAGTAAATAAGAAATAGTGAAGTTAGAGATAGATTTCTCAGTATCTGTATTATTGACTCAGGTGTCTACATTGCTATACTGGAGAACACTGTCAGATATTTGGCAACTTTTAGCAAGTCTCTCCTTAACAGAATTGTCCACAATCACAATTCTACCATGACTAACAATATTCTTCCCCATTTCAGATCCACTTGATTAGAGCTTTTCCAACATGGAGTTTGGGTACTGAGGATGTTGAATTCCTGAATTTTTGTAATAATGACAATGTAAGTTATAAAAAATGGCGGATATTGTAAGTCACCATATAAGACTTGTCAATATATACTAAGATATCACCTCATTAACAATAAAAATAAATTCAACTGTTCTAATTCACAGAATCATCGCAGTTCCTGGAGAAAATATTCTACTGAAAAGGTATTCATTGTAGAAGGTAGCTAAAGCCTGTGTGCTCTCCAGAAAGGGGTACATGAACTCTGTGGCTTCCTCCTAGAGGGTGCAGCCTTGCCAGGGCACAGAGAATGATGATGCAGCCAGCTCTGATGAGACCTCAGAAGCTAGGGTCAGATAGAAGGGGTGGAGACCTGGGTAAAGGGCATAGGCATGGAAGAGAGATGCTAAGTAGGATTGGGAGGAGACATGGGAGGAGGCTGCAGTGGGATGAAAAGTAAATAAATTATAATAAGTAAATAAAAATAAATTTCAAATGTTTGTACTGGTGAGTAATATTTTTAATCTGGTTTTGCTGAATTCTATAAATTATCTAATTTATTTTTCAAAGGATGCTAAGAAAACATACATTGTAAAGGAAGACAAGCATATCACTCCTTTCAGTAAATTTAGATGTGACTTACTTTCTATAGGTGCTCCTTCTTTTGGAAGATTTGGGTGCGTGATTCTTGCATGATTTATGATAGGTGGACTTGCAGTCATTGTTTCAGATCTATGTTCTTCTGACACAAATGACCTTACAAATATTAAGTCATATTCAGAATTTTCAGTTTGTGTCTGGTTGTTCTCCATACATTCTCCTGCAAGAAATTTTGTTAAGTATTTTATTTGCTTTCTTAATTTTGGATTAAAGTCTTAAAATTAACTTATATCAAGATAGCACAGTGTCTTGAATTTCTCTGGTTTGTGACTTAAAAAATGTTGAGTTTTCTTTTTTCCTCTTGCAACATGTTTTCATATTCTTTCAGAAGACTAGCTAGATTTCTAAAAAATCAAACAAGGAATATTACATAAGACCACTTATCTAGCTGGACAAATTAACATGAAAAGAAATTAAAAAGAACTCCAAAACTGTAACATGAATTTTCTTAAAAAAAATGCATACAGTTTGTTTATAAAGAGCATAGATTGATTACCAAGACTTGGCTATTTTACATAGTTTAAAATTTTCAAAATTAATACATTTGATAATACACAGCATAATTTTTAATTAATTTCTCTTTTAATTGCAATTTATTCATTTTGTATCACATCAGTAGCCCCCTCTCTAGAACCCTCCCAATTCTAGCATTCCTCCCTCATCTCTTCCTATGCCTTTCCCCCAGTCCAAAGATAGGGGCAGTCGTCCTCCCCTTCCATCTGACCCTAGCCTATGAGGTCTCATCAGGACTGGCTGCACTGTTTTCCTCTGGAATGGTAAGGCTCTTCCCAAGGCTCCCCCATCAGAAGGAGATGATCAAAGAGCCAGCCACTAGTAAGGGGAACAGGGGCTGTCTCTGAGAGCATAGTATTATAAGCAAAAGGAGAAGAAATGTTTGGATCATTTCCCTTGAGAAAGACTCATCTTATCCTAAATAAATTTAGAGAAATTTAAATGAGAATAAAAATATTATATTTTAATATTTCTCTCAGCATACAACATCGTAGACTACTATAGAAAACCTGTCAATAAATTCATTGAGGTTCATGGTAATTACATTTTTATGATCATTTACAGTACTCTTTTTTAATGCTTTAGTAATTACACTTTATTCACTTTGTATTCCCTCTGTGGTTCCTTCCCTCCTCCTGCCCCAATCCCTCCCTTCTTCACCCACTGCATGCATGCTTCTCCCCATGTCCACTGATAGCTAGGTCTTCTTTTTCTTTCTCCTGATCTTAGTCAATTAGGTCTCATCAGGAGTGGCTGCATTGTCTTCTTCTGTGGACTGGTATTGCTGCTTACCCCTCATGGGGAGTTAATTAAAGAGCAGTCCAATCAGTTCATGTCAGATAGAGTCCCTGATCCTATTACAATGGTACCCACTTGGATTCTATAGTACTACTTGTTGATAGTTCATTGAATGGTGTGGTTTTCATAATTCATGAGGTTAAGTCATAGGAATATTGAAGATCATAAAAAAAAATTAAACAAGTTATATAGGTTTAAATTAGTTTAAATACTCTTAATGTTGCTATATTCTAGAAGTGACATAAATTGCCTCTCAAAACAAATGAGTATATTGATTCTAGCCTTATATACTTGTAATAAAACCAAAAGAGACAAATTGTTAAAATAAACCCTCCACAGACAGACATAAGCCTACAACTATAAATATCAGATTATAGTGAGTCTTTTAAGATAATATTCACCCCCATTTCATACTGGAGAAAATTGAAGTCCTGTGGATAAATTTCATAACATCAATACATCAATATTCTTCAGTTTGGGAGCCTAACAGCAGCTCAGGGACACTATCCTTTGAGTTGTAGGATGTCTAACAGAATTTTTGGACTCTCAAGGCTAGTTGAATACATCACCACACTTATTCTTAATCCTGGTAACCCACAAGTATTTCATGGCATCTATGTAGGCCCTGTTGGGAAAGACATTTGTTTCCAATTAAGTTCTATTTGATTTAAGTTTTATATTTCTATTTGTTGTGAAAAGTGGTGTATGACCAATAGCTCAAAAAAAAAAAAAAAAAAAAAAAACAACCAATAGAATTGCTACTAGATATATGAAATTGTTGAAGATAATACACTTTATGTAAAGGTATCATCAGAATATGGCCAAATAGCATCTCAAAACATTTTCAACAGCTATCATTACAATAAATAAACATCAAATTTCACAGATTTGCTAATGCTGGTTGCATATGTATCATTTTCTACTACAAATGCATTTATGGTCAGTTCAATAACATCACCTCATGATTTTGGTCTTCACAAAAATCATTGCCTTTACTTGAAAGATAAGATGAGAGATAACAAGCTGTGTCTGGGTGCTCCTATGAATTATTTCAGTGCAGATCACATGCGAATAAACTCCAATCCAGAGATGTAAATATGGTAGTGTTTTGTTAATCACAAAATGGTTGAGAGAACATCTTTTTTTGTTTGTTTGTTTGAACATGTATAATTTAGTGATTGTTCCTTTAATGTAAACACATAGAAATATCTACTATTTATTTATTTATTAGGAGCTCATAGGTAGTCATGGTCTTTTTTTTTTTTTTTAATCAGTTACATTTTATTAACTCTCTATCTCAGCCTTGTCCCAATCCCTCATTCCCTCCCAGTCCCTCCCTCCCTCCCTCATCTCCCCCGTGCCCCTTTCCAAGTCCACTGATAGGGGGGACCTCCTTTCCATTCATCTGATCCTGTTTTATCAGGTATCTTCAGGACTGGCTGCAAAGCCCTCCTTTGTGGCCTAACAGACTGCTCCTCCCTTCGGGGGTGGGGAGACCAAAGAGCCAGTCATTGAGTTCCTGTTAGAAATAGTCCCTGTTCCCCTCACTTTGGGAAACCAATTGGTTACTGAGCTACCACAGGCTACATCTGAGTGGAGATTCTAGGTTATATCCATACATGGTCCTTGGTTGAATGTCAGTCTCAGAAAAGACCCTGTGCCCAGATATATTTGGTCCTTGTGGAGCTCCTATCCTTTCCCCATCAGACTAATTCCCCTTCTTTCTTATGATTCCCTGTACTCTGCCAAAGGTTTGGTCATGAGTCTTTGCTTTGAAAACACTGCTAGTTAGAGTCTTTCAGATGCGCTCAGTAGACTCCTGTCATACGTTCAATGCACATCCCATCTGTCTTTCTAAATGAGGATTGATCATCTTACCCCATGTCCGCTCAATTGATTATCTTTTTTAGGTGTATAGATTTCATTATGTTTATCATATATTATAGGTCTATATAAGTGAGTATATCCCATGTTTGTCTTTCTCCTTCTGGGATATTTCACTCAGAATGATCTTTTCTAGATCCCACCATTTGCCTGCAAATTTCATGATTTCCTCCTTTTTGATTGCTGAGTAGTATTCCATTGTATAAAAATACCACAATTTCTGTACCCATTCCACCGTTGATGGACATCTGGGTTGTTTCCAGGTTCTGGCTATTACAAATAGAGCTGCTATAAACATGGTTGAGCAAGTGTCCTTTTTGTGTACTTGAACAAACTTTGGGTATATACCTAGCAGTGGTATAGCTGGGTCTGGAGGAAGCACTATTCCTATTTGTCTTAGAAAGCGCCAGATAGCTTTCCAGAGTGGTTGTACCAGTTTACATTCCCACCAGCAGTGGAGGAGGGTTCCCCTTTCTCCACAACCTCTGCAGCATGTGCTATCCCTTGAGTTTTTCATCTTGGCCATTCAGATGGGTGTAAGGTGATATCTCAGGGTCGTTTTGATTTGCATTTCCCTGATGGCTAAAGAGGATGAGCACACTCAAGGGTTCAACATTACCCATCACTCTGTCCCTCGAGAAACTCATCCACGCACACTTACACACACAGACCCACACGCGCGCGCGCGCACACACACTTGCATTTGCCCCATTTGCGCCTGCGTACTTTCCTCCCACAGGTACAGCTAGTCCTCAGCACACGCTGAGAGTGCTCAGCTTCCTGAAGAACTCTCCAGACACCAGAGAGAGACAGAACCAGTCTGATCTGCAGAATCCAAAAACAAACAGGGAAGGTTTCAGATAAGCCAATGGCCAGAGGTAGGCGAAAGAACACTTCCAACATAAATCAGGACATCATGACTTCACCAGCAAACCCCAAAAACGATAGATACACCAATTCAGCAGAAGCACAGGAAAATGATTTTGAAGCCATGTTTGCCCAATTATTTGAGGCTCATAAGGAGGAAATGAACAAGTCTTTCAAAGAGATGGCCAATCAATTGGAGGCAAAGAAAGGAGAATATCTTTAAAAAGCTCCAAAGAACAGAAAGAGACACTGTTGAGTGAATCAAGTATCACATAGCTTTGTTATGTGTTTGTCTGTGTTAATAGGGGTGGTGATGAATTACTAAGGTGCCAACCTAAGAATCCAACAGCTGAGCTGAAAACTGGAAAAATGGAAGACTCAAGATGGAAGGGCCAACCACACAGTGTCTGTAAATAGCAGCTCAGCACTGGGAGGAGAGTGACCAGCAGGTCTTACTGTGGACTCCAAACTCCTGCAGTCTGTTTCTCAGGTGAAAGAAGAATCCATGTGAATATGCAAAGATCCAAATTCCGGCCACCAGGATCATTCCAGGAAAAATAAAATAAAATTCTAGACTCCTGCCCAAGCCTACCTGCTATGGATGCATTCCTGGAAACATCCGTTTGCAGCTCTGAACATGCAGCCTTAGGCCATCCAGCAAATCCTAACTTCTGTGAAAACATTCCTAGGACAAATCGATCTTGGTTATGACTTTGGTTGTTCACTCTCACTGCCTGTTCAATGGAAAATTCTGGTACTGATGGTAAGACTCCAAACCTTGGCACCCACTCTCATAGTCCTGTGAAAACCTTCTGGGTACAAGCTGCTCCTGGCACTTAACCAAGAAGCCCAGTTTCACTATCTTGTTGAAACCTTCCAGGATGTTGTGGCTAATGGCACTGACACTCACCATCCTGTAGAGAGGATACCTTCTGGTATTGCTGGGGAGATATGGCCCCATTCTGCCTGCTCCACAACTGCACAACTCACCTGAGTCAGAATCAGCAAACACAGCACAGACAGAGAAAACTACAGAGCAGAGCTGGCTCGGGACCCAAGTCCCATTGCCTACCATCTTGAGGAAGCCAGTAGAGCACTGGAGCAGATCTAGACTCTCTTTGGTTGTGTTGACTTGTTTAAAAAATAAAATAAAATAAAATAAAATAATAAAATAAAATAAAACATTATCTTACTGGCTTTGTCTTATGCTGTTAAAACCCTTGAACTCAGAGAAAAAGATTTTTAACTATTTCAAAATTCTACTTGGGAGCTGCAGAAATGGCATAGCACAGTGGTAGAGCCTATTGTGTGTGTAAGCATGAAATTCAAGTTAAGTTTCTATTCCCCAGCACAACAAAGTTTATAATAGCAAATAAATGAATGAATGAATGAATAAGCTCTGTATGAGAGCTCCTTAGTACAGGATTTATGTTAGAGATTTCGCTTACTGTTTATTTTTTCTTTTATTTTTCATGAATATAGTAAATACTTAACCAGAACTCTAAAATGTGACAGGCATGCTTAAAACATATGATGTATATTTTAGATAGAAGTGATAAGTTCTGACTGGACTTTCCAGGGTGCATGGAGGATGGGAACTTTTGGATGTGTGGTGATGATAACAATACTTTTTCTTTTTTTCTTTCTTTTTATTTAAGCAATACTTTTTCAAAACAAAGAAGAAAACTCAAAGAAGGATGTTAATAGACTTGTTGATGTGGGATGAGTGACTCATCAATAAACACAGAACTAAAGGCAATTAATAACTGCTGGTAGAGGACATTCTACTACCCCCAAAAGACACCACTAGTTAGTTATCCAATACCAAGCGTTCTGCACTGGAATCATATTCACAAAGCAACAGGAATTAAATTTAGTGTGTTGTATGACTATATTTATCTTTTTACATGTACATATAACAATAAATATGAATTTAATAAAGTCATGAATTTTAGAAGATATAAAGGCAGGAAGAAAGGGGGAAGGTTGGAGGGAGGAAATGGAAATGGGGAAAGGTTGAAATTTTATTTTAATTATGACATTACTAATCTGGTTGCATATGTCTTGGTTCAGACAGGATGACTTGGAAAAAATAATACTTATTTGCAATATCATTATACATCCTAGAATTTAATAACATGTTAGTGTTACAATCTCCATTTACTTGTTTTAATATATTTTGTTTTATTTTAATTTTAAAATTACTTTATAATTAATTACAGTTTACTCCCTTTGTATACCAGCTATATACCCCTGCCACATCCCTTCCCAATCCCAGCTTTCCTCCATCCCTCCCCTCCTCCCAGGCCCCTCCCTAAGTCCACTGATAGAGGAGGTCTTCCTCCCTTTCAATCTGATCCTAGCCTATCATGTCTCATCAAAACAGGGTACATTTTCTTTCTTTGTGACCTGAGCTGCCATGGGCTACATCCCTGCTTGGATTCTAAGTTATCTCTAAGTATATTTTTTTGGTTGGAACATTCATCTAAGAATAGACCCTTTGCACAGATTTTTTTTGTTTCTGTTGCTCTACTTGAGGAGCTCCTGTCCCCTCTAGGTTTTTCTATCTCCTCCTTCTTTTATAAGGTACCCTCCACTCTACCCAAATTATGTCTGTGAGTCTCAGCATCTGCTCTGATACCCTGCTGGGTAGAATCTATCAGTGGCTCTCTGTTGTAGGCTCCTGTGCTCTTCCCTGTTGGCTCTTCCCAATTGGCTGTTCACTCTTCCAAATTGGCTGTCTGAGTCAGGCTTGCTCATCTAACTCAGGGTCCTCCTTCATGCTTAGCTACCTTTGATATACCTATTATGTATGTTTATCCTATATTTTATATCTACTGTCCACTAAGAACTAAGTTATATATCAAGTATGTCTTTCTGCTTTGGGGATACCTCACTCAGGATGATCTTACACCTGTCAGTATGGCTCAGATCAAAAAGTCCAGTGACAAAACATGCTGGAGTAAACATGGAGAAAAGGGAGACCTCCTTCATTGCTAGTGGGAATGGAAAATGTACATGCACTTTGGAAATCATTCTGGATCTTTCTCAGACAATTAGGAATTGTGCCTCCTCAAGATCCAGCTATTCCACTCCTTGGCATATATCCAAAAGATATTCAAGCACACAACAAGGACATTTGTTCTACTATGTTCCTAGCACTTTTATTCGTAATTGTCAGAATCTGGAAACAACACAGATGTCCATAAACTGAGTAATGGATGCAGAAATAGTGGAACATTTACACACTGGAATACTATTCAGTAATTAAGAACCAGTAAATCATGAAATTTGCAGGCAAGGAAAGAAAGGAAAAAAAATATGAAATTTGAAAAGAAAAATGGGAGCTATAAGAAAAATCATGAAGACAGAGCCATTAAATAAACCCTGATTTCTCAATGGAGGTTCTAGAAAAGAGAGGGCCTGACACATATTCTCCAAATGATGTGAGAAAATTTGGCAGCCAAACTATCAACCACATTAGTTGGAGAAACAAATTTGAGCAGGATCTATCTACAACAATTTCTGCTCTCCATATGGCACTTGAAAGAAAATTTCAACTTAACGATGTTTACCACACTCAATAAAAATAAAACGTATAAATATTTAATTTCTTGACCCGAACTTTGTGCAAGGTTCAAGGAATCCTATGAAAGAAGTCCTGTCTATCAATGCAGATGCTTAGATTTATGGCCAACTGTTGGGCACACAGCAGGGAATCTTAGGAAAGAAGTGGTAAACAGTAAGATCTGGAGAGGACAGGAACTCTACAAGGAGAGCAACAGAACCAAAATATCTGAGCACAGGGGTCTTTCCTGAGACTGATTCTCCCAACCAAGGACCATGCATAGAAATAACATAAGACCCCTGCAGAGATGTAGCCCATGGCAGTGCAGGGTTCCATAGTAATAGGTACAGAGAGTGTCTCTGACATGAACTGTTTGGCCTGCTCTTTCATTAACCCCTGGCCCCCAGAAGGGTGAAGCAGCATTACCAGGCAATAGAAGAAGACAATGGAGATACTCCTGATGTGGCCTAACTGACTAGGATAAGAAGGAAGGAAAATAAATCCTCCCCTATCAGTGGACTTGGGGAGTGGCATTTGTGCAGATGGGAGAGGAAGGGAGAAATTGGGACTGGAGGACAGAGGCAACCACAGGGGGATACAAAGTGAATGAAGTATAATTAATAAAGAATCAAAAAAAAGCAGGATGCATCATTCTGTGATATCCAAGAACAAGATCTGAAAGTCAAAAATAAATATTACCTCGGGATAAAAGAAAGAAAAAGCATGTTCAAAGCAAATGGAGACAAAATCCAAGCAGGTGTTACAGTTTTAATATCTGACAAAAAAAAAAAAATAGACTAAAAACTAATCAGAATAGACAGGGAACACTACATAGTCATCAAAGTTGAAAAAAAAAAAAATCTGCCAAGAAGCTGTTTTAAGCATTCATATCCCAAGCACAAAAGTAACTGTCTTCATAAAAGAAATACTATTACAGATAGAAAAGTATATTGACCTCAACAAAGTGGTAGTGGGAGGCTTCAGGACCTCACTCTCAGTAATTTACAAGTGATCCAGCCAAAAACTAAACCGAGAAAAGCTGTAGCTTAAAGATTTCACATGTACATAAGCTTAGCAGACTTTTAGAGAAGATTTAACCCAAACTCAGAATATACTTTCTTTTCAATAGCTCATAGAATTTCTTCCAAAATTGACCAAAGTCTTGAAAATAAAGCAAGTCTCAACAGTAAGGAAAAAATTTAAATCATACCCTATACCCTACATAACCACCACAGATTAAAACTACATGAAAACAAGAACAATATCAGTTTAAAAACGTGTTGAAAGTGAGCAACTCACTACTGACAGAAAATTGATTCAAGATAGAAATTAAGAAGGAAATTAAAAACTAAAACCATTTTTTTAAAAAATTGAAATCAAGTGAAAATACTATTTACCCAAATAGATAAGACACAGGAAGTCAGATTTAGAATCAAATGCAAAGCACCAACTATTTACATATAAAATCTGGAGAGATCTCATATGAGCAACTTAATGACATACTTTAATGCAATGCAATGAAGAGAAAAACAAAATCACAAAGGAGTAGGAAGCAAGAAACAATCAAAATTACAGATGACATAAAAAAAAAAGAATGAAAAAAAACAATGCAAAGAAAATAGGTAAGTTTGATACTTAGCCAAATTAACACTAACATATAGAGAGAATATCCAAATTAATAGAATTACATATTAAACATGGGAGGAAAAACACACAACAAAAAACCCCAGAGAATTGTAAGGACATATTTTAAAAGTCTGTGCTCCAAGAAAAAGATAACCTGAAATAAACAGATAAACTAATATACAGCCTACTAAATTTAAATCAAAACTGGATAAGTAATTATATTTGACCTAAATTAGTGCCTCTAGTCAAATAGAGGCACTAATTAAATCACTCAACCAACAAAGATTAGAGAAAATTACATTTAACACAGACTATTACAGGGCTTTCATATAAATATCATTGCAGATACCTCTAATTATTCTGCAATATAGAAAGAAAAAATACAAAGTGTAATTTTTTTTCACAAGGACACAATAACCTCAATACCTAATCCACACCAAGACCCAACAGGGAAGAGTATAGAGCAATTTCTGTTAAGAACATATATTAAAAAAAAAACACACTTAAAAAATTTCAGCCCTAATTCCAGTAGCATATAGAAAGATTATGCACCATAATCAGCTTGGATGCATACCAGATTTATAGAAAGACAGATGGAGAAACTCTCCCTGGAGGATTAAATGGAAAACGAACAAAGAATGGTTAAGGCTGGGAGTATGAGAAGAGATAGCTAAAACCAAGGGTGAATTGAGGGTTCATATAGAACTGCTTTATAAAATATATTCATATGTGACAGGAATCAAAATGCAATCACCAAATAATGGGGGAGACACATCTCCACTAGCTACATCTTGCCACCAAATGAAACCTTCAGCACCAGGAATGTGTTATGTCTAATTGAGTTCGTACCAAAGTGTCCCAAAGAGAAACTCAGGTAACTCAGGCTGTCTCTGGCATTATCCATTGCTCTCCACAAATGAACAGTAAGGCTGCATTGCTGCATTGCTGAAGACAACTCCTACATATGTCACTGAACATGGAGAAGTTGAGCTCGTGGCAACTGAGAACCTTCATCTCTACTGACTAGTGTTCAGTGTACTGGAAGGTACTGTGCATGGGTCTGAGGCAGTTGGGTTTGCAATTCAGAGTGGGGATATGGACAGAAGCCTCAGACTTAATGCAGAAATGATCTCTGATTGCTAATCCCTTCCAAGGGAAAGTGAGTTTTCTCCAATGCTGTCTAGCTAGTTTTACCAACCATACTTAATGGCAGGCCCCATGCCTAGAAGTAAATAGCAAACATAAATGATCAATGTATTTTTGGAGGTTTGTTTATCTCATAATGCCTTGTTTGAATTATTTTAACATTACATGTTATTTGTCTATATGTTATAACCTATAATTTTGTGTTTTTATGAAATTTCTGTGTAAATAAAAATGTTTCTGTGATAGCTGTGTTTCTTTAATGTATTTCTTTGAGGTTTCTATTAGTATTGGTTTGTTTTTATCTGTTCCTGTGTTTCTTATTATGTTTATATTGTTGTTTTCTTATATTGTTAACTGCTTACTTATGAGAGACAGAAAGGAAGTGTTTGAGTGTGTGGGTTTAAGTGGTCAGGAACATCTTAGAGAAGTTGTAAAAGGCGAAACTACGATCAGAATATATTATATAATAACTTTTTTTCTTTTTTTAAAAAGTGAGAAATTGAACAGAATTTATGACCCAGGGATTTTGCAGTATTAACCATACAGTAAAGAAGGAAAGCAATAGACACTAGAACTAGTTTAAGCAAATGCATTGCATAAGAGACTTTTCAAGCTCTAAACTATTCAGTTAATCTGTACTGGAAACACCACAGTAATAACTAAGCACAATTTCTCAACTATTGTACCAATGTTCTTAATACATACACAAAACATTTAAATTTTACAATGCTGCTTAATCAATATTATAAAATAATTCCAATATCATTATACAAATGAAGGAATTATTTATCATTTATACCAAATAAATATATAGCTTTTAACTTGAAAGGATGAGGAATATAAAAAAGTATGTCTAATTACCAAGTTTTAGATAACAAATCAGAGTACGTATTGTCATAGGAGGATTCGGTGCTAATACTCTATTAACTTATTAAATAGGTAAATATTCTAAAGATGATTATGTTTTATTTCAAAAATTTACAAAGGAAAAAATAAGTATTTCAATACTTTACATGGAATCCAAATAACACAATAAGTGTAATAGTAAATTTAGGTTAAAACTTGGAAAAGGTTGACAATAAAATACTATACAAGGTATCAATTTTCCTACTTCCACCTTTTTTTTCAAAATCTCTCTCAACTCAGTAAGTGGTTTTTCTCTTGACCCTCATCTTTCGAAATACTCAGGCAATGTGCTGAGGAGTATTGAAACTCTCTGCTCCTACCTTCTCCTGAATGATACTTGGGTGCACTCTTGCCTGAATATTTAGATTTAGATTTCTTCATGCTTGATCCAGGAAGATTCCTGAAACTTGAATGAGACCTGTCTCATGGAACCAGCTATTGTCTGGACACTGAGAACATGGTCTTGGATCCTTTGTTTGTTGATGATCTCCTTTGAAAGCGATATTGAGACTGAGCCAGGGATTGTGAGTGGCCTGGAGAAGATCTGGTATGATCTATGGTTTGATACCAGTGGTGGGACAAGAATGCTTGTGTCACCTTGACGACGGAATTTATGATTGTCTTCCTCATAATGTTTTAGGCCTCCCTTGCTACAGTCAGGTTGAGAGTACTGTGGATCCATTTTGTAAACCATCTGTAACTTTAGTTTATGTCCATCTAGCAAAAACCCATGTAGGGGATCCATGGCATCCTTGGCATCACGTTTGTTGTGGAAATAGATTAAGGAAACCAATATGGACTTTTAGTCAATGGATTTGGGGGATGTTTACATCACTATCAGGCCCATCATGCTCAAAGATATGCCTCAGGGTGCAGCATGAATTGTGGTTTGACAGATTTTCAACCTTGAGGGAAATCATTCTCTCCACAAAGGGACGAGGATGACTGTTACTCATGGTCTTCAATACCTCCATTTTGAATACTCTGAAATGAGCAGATTTAAGCTCCAAGAGAGATGAAAACTCTGCAACCTTTTTCTTCCAATCGTTTGACTACAATTCCTTTCACTTGTATTTGCACAGATATTCTAGAATGTTTCACAACAGCCTTGTCCATCAATAGAGCTACAACCATTTAAGAAACAGAGCAATATAAATGTGAACCAGTTATAAACAAGTGACAAAATCAAAACAATTTTTTTTCACTTTTGCAATAAAATTCCAGATGTGCTATATCAATAAAAGATTAGAATGTTTACTTGTAACATAATCATTAACTTTTATTTTTCTAACATGGAATGATGTTAAAATGATAGTAAAGTTTTTATTCCCTACATTTACTAATATATATATATATATATATATATATATATATATATATATCAACAATATATAGAAGGGGATAATGAATTAGAAAAATAATTTTCTAGAAAAGAATTTGGACCAATTTGGGCAATCACTATTCTTTTACTAATTTTAAGATAAAAATATTCAGGTCTTTATTCCACTTGGACTTGAGTTTCATGCACGGTGATAAATATTGATGCATTTTCATTTTTTCATAGGTAGAAATCCAGTAAAACCTGCACCATTTGTTGAAGATGCTGTCTTTTATACATTGTATGGTTTTGGCTTCTTTGACAAAAATCAAAAAAGCATAGGTGTGTGGGTTTATTTCTGGGTATTCTATTCACTTTCATTGATCAACCATCCTGTTTCTATGCCAGTACCATGCAGTTTTTATAACTATTTCTCTGTAGTCCAGTTTGAGCTCAGGGATGGAGATATCTTCTGATGATCTGTTGCTGTACAGGATTGTCTTAGCAATTCTGAGGGTCTTTGTTTTCCATATTAAATTGACAATTGTTCTTTCAAGGTCTGTAAACAATTGTATTGGTGTTTTTAATTTTATCAATTACAATTTATTCACCTTGTATCCGGTCTGTAGCTCTGTCTCTCCTCCCCTCCCAATACTACTCTCCTTCCCCCATCTCCACCCATGTCCCACGAAGCCCACCAACAGGGGAGGTCCTCCTGTCTTTCCTTCTATTCCTAGTCTATCAGGACCTATCAGGAGTGGCTGCCTCTTCTTCCTTGTGGCCTGGAAAGGCTGCAGACCCCTCAGGGAGAGGTGATCAAAGAGCAGGCCAATCAGTTACAGTCGTTGTCCCCATTACTATGGAACCAACTTGGACACTGAATTTCCATGGGTTACATCTGTTCAGGCTTCTAGGTTACCTCTAAAACATACTCCTAATTGTCTGAAAACATGCCAGATTAATTTCCAAAGTGGTTGTAAAAGTTTGCATTCCCACTAGTAGTGGAGTAGGGTTCCCCTAACTCCACATCCTCTCCAGCATGTGTTGTCAATTGAGTTTTTGATCTTAGCCATGCAGATGGTTGTTAGGTGAAATCTCAGGGCTGATTTGATTAGCATTTCCCTGATGACCAAAGACATGATGGGAATTACATTGAATCTCTACATTGCTCTTGGTAGGATGGCCATTTTCACTGTTAATCCTACAGATCCATGAGAATGGGAGATCTTTCCATCTTCTGATATCTTCCTCAGTTTCTTTTTTCAGAGACTTGAAGTTTTTCTCAAACCAGTCTTTCACATGCTTGATTAGGGTCACACAAGCTATTTCATGTTATTAGTGGCTATTTTAAAGGGTGTTTCCCTCCTAATTTCTATCTCATCCCTTTGGAATTTCCTATATGGGTGGGCTACTGTTTTTTTTTTAGTTAATTTTGTATACAGCCACATTGCTGAAAGTGTTATCACCTGAAGTTGCTCTCTAGTTGAATATTTGCCGTCACTCATGTATACTGTTATATCATCTGCAAAAAGCGATACTTTGATTTCTTTCTTTCGGATTTGTATCCTAATGATCTCCTTTAGTTGTCTTATTACTCTAGCTTTGACTTCAAGTACTCTGTTGTAGAGATATGGAGGGAGTGGGCAGCCTTGCCTTGTCCCTCTGTTCAGTAGGATTGATTTATATTCCTCTCCATTTAGTTTGATATCAAATATAGGTATGCTGTATATTGTCTTTAATATGTGTAGGTATGTGCATCAAAACCCTGATTTCTACAGGACTTTAAACATGAATGGTTGTTGGATTTTTTCAAATTAATCATTTATATATTTATTCATTTAATTATTTATTTATTTATCTATTTCCATCTGAGGAAAATTCTACTAAAGTCTGTACAACTAAAGAAGCTGAGATAAATAAATGGACATAGGAAGAGGGAGAAAACAGGCAACAGGACAAGAGCTTACGACAGAGGCCCATTGAAATGCTTTACATAGCAAGGTATTGAAGGAGATGCTGAGAGTCATGGTCCAAATCCAGGCAGAGTGCATGGAATCTTTTGAAATAAATGGGGAGAGAGGAAGTCTTAGAGGGTACAGGAGCTTCATGAGGAGAAAAACAGATCACAAAATTCTGGCCAGATACATATTTTCTCAGACTGATATGCCAACCAAGGGCCATGCATGGAGATACCGTAGATCACCCAGAACCTGTGCACAGCTATAGCCCATGGCAAGTCTGTATCCAAGTGAGTGTCCTAGTAATAGAAACAAGGACTGTCTCTGACATGACTGGCTCTTTGTTCACCTCCCCCTGAGGGAGGATCAACCTTACCAGGCCACAGAGGGAAACAATGCTGCCACTCCTGATGAGACCTGATAGGCTAGGTTCAGATGGAAGGGGAAGAGGACCTCCCCTATGAGAAGAATAGGGAAGTTTCCTAGTCTTTGGGAGGGAGGGGCCTACAGCTGGGATTCAATGTGAATAAACTAATTTATAAAAACATACATAAATTTTTTAAAAGTAAAAAAAATGAACAGATAAATATTATTTTCTTCTTTGTTTTTATTGATTTATATATATTGATATTTAATATCA
The DNA here is from genome assembly GCF_030254825.1 of Meriones unguiculatus. Lineage (NCBI taxonomy): Eukaryota > Metazoa > Chordata > Mammalia > Rodentia > Muridae > Meriones > Meriones unguiculatus. Next base: position 11,432,901 of record NW_026843707.1, read on the forward strand.
TATATTTCATATATCCATATATATTTTTTTATGTATATAACATTGGATTTCATGAAACTCACCTTGTAATGCAGGGTAACCTTGAACTTCCAAGGTCCTATCGGCCTCTTCCTTCCAAGTGTTGATATTAAGAATCTCTAAGATTTTTAATATATATGAACTCTCTGAACTGAACTGCAAAGTAATTTTTAATAATGATAGGAGTGGAAGTATATGCTCACACATGTTAGCCAAGTGCTGTACCACTATCCTAGACATTTTAAATAAATATACTTAAATAAATGCAACATAAATATTCAGGCAAGCAAAACCTGGTAAAAAATAGATTCCCTGAATTTGTAGCTTTCCATCTTCTTGGATTCAACAATTTTTTAAATTTATTTTCATGATCCTATGTCGGCTAAACCAAATCAGTTAACGACTTCTTTCAGTTAAGCACCAGTATTTCTTTACAATGACTATGATGATTATTCTGTTTTAAGTCTACATAATAACAAACTTGCAAATAGTGATGTTCTTATCTAATGAGAGTTCAAAAGTGACTTAACAAGGTTAGCAAGAAGTGGAACTTACAGCTTGTTTGTTTTTCTTTGCCTCCAAAGTTCTTGTAGAGAAGTAAATATTCATAAAAATTAAAGATTATTGAAAGAACTAAGTTAAAGAGTCTGAGAAGGCAGGTGATTCATGTTTACTAAAATATAGCCGAGTTAGGTTTTTCAATAAAAGTTTTTGTCATGAACAAAGATCATTTAGTGCATTACAGTGAAACTTCTTATCCAACTAGATCTTCTGTATAGGTTCTTAGTTTGTTTGTTTTTTTTTCTTAGTGTAAAAATGTCTGGAGAAGGGTAGACAGTTTTTACATACTTGTGGCATTAGTTTCAGTTAGGGCACTAAATTATATAATAACAAATTAGGCGTAAGTGCCTAAGAAGGCAATTTCTTTTTTTTTTATATATCATTTTTTATTTATTTTATTTTTTTTATCAGTTACATTTTATTAACTCTGTATCCCAGCCGTGTCCCGATCCCTCATTCCCTCCCAGTCCCGCCCTCCCTCCCTCCCTCATCTCCACCGTGCCCCTTTCCAAGTCCACTGATGGGGGAGACCTCCTCCCCATTCATCTGATCCTGTTTTATCAGGTATCTTCAGGACTGGCTGCAAAGCCCTCCTCTGTGGCCTAACAGGACTGCTCCTCCCTTCGGGGGTGGGGAGACCAAAGAGCCAGTCATTGAGTTCCTGTTAGAAATAGTCCCTGTTCCCCTCACTTTGGGAAACCAATTGGTTACTGAGCTACCACAGGCTACATCTGAGTGGAGGTTCTAGGTTATATCCATACATGGTCCTTGGTTGAATGTCAGTCTCAGAAAAGACCCTGTGCCCAGATATATTTGGTCCTTGTGGAGCTCCTATCCTTTCCCCATCAGACTAACTCCCCTTCTTTCTTATGATTCCCTGTACTCTGCCAAAGGTTTGGTCATGAGTCTTTGCTTTGAAAACACTGCTAGTTAGAGTCTTTCAGATGCTCTCAGTAGACTCCTGTCATACGTTCAATGCACATCCCATCTGTCTTTCTAAACGAGGATTGATCATCTTACCCCATGTCCGCTCAATTGATTATCTTTTTTAGGTGTATAGATTTCATTATGTTTATCATATCTTATAGGTCTATATAAGTGAGTATATCCCATGTTTGTCTTTCTCCTTCTGGGATATTTCACTCAGAATGATCTTTTCTAGATCCCACCATTTGCCTGCAAATTTCATGATTTCCTCCTTTTTGATTGCTGAGTAGTATTCCATTGTATAAAAATACCACAATTTCTGTACCCATTCCACCGTTGATGGACATCTGGGTTGTTTCCAGGTTCTGGCTATTACAAATAGAGCTGCTATAAACATGGTTGAGCAAGTGTCCTTTTTGTGTACTTGAACAAACTTTGGGTATATACCTAGCAGTGGTATAGCTGGGTCTGGAGGAAGCACTATTCCTATTTGTCTTAGAAAGCGCCAGATAGCTTTCCAGAGTGGTTGTACCAGTTTACATTCCCACCAGCAGTGGAGCAGGGTTCCCCTTTCTCCACAACCTCTCCAGCATGTGTTATCGCTTGAGTTTTTCATCTTGGCCATTCAGATGGGTGTAAGGTGATATCTCAGGGTCGTTTTGATTTGCATTTCCCTGATGGCTAAAGAGGATGAGCATTTCTTTAAGTGTTTTTCTGCCATTCGATATTCCTCTGTCGAGAATTCTCTGTTTAGCTCTGTTCCCCATTTTTTAATTGGATTACTTGGATTGCTGCTTTTCAGCTTCTTTAGTTCTTTGTATATACTGCATATTAGTCCTCTGTCAGATAAAGGGTTAGTGAAGATTCTTTCCCAATCTGTAGGCAGTCGTTTTGTTTTGATGACGGTATCCTTTGCTTTACAGAAACTTTTCAGTTTCATGAGGTCCCATTTATTGATTGTTGCTCTTAGAGCCTGTGCTGTTGGTTTTCTGTTCAGGAAGTTGTCTCCTGTGCCAATGAGTTCTAGGCTGTTCCCCACTTTTTTTTCCAATTGATTTAGGGTATCTGGTTTTATGTTGAGGTCCTTGATCCACTTTGACTTTAGTTTTGTGCAGGGTGATAAATATGGATCTATTTTCATTTTTCTGCATGTAGACATCCAGTTGGTCCAGCACCATTTGTTGAAGATGCTGTCTTTTTTCCATTGAATGGAATTGGCTTCTTTGTCGAATATCAAGTATTCATAGGTGTGTGGATTTATTTCTGGGTCTTCTATGCAGTTCCATTGATCCTCCTTTCTGTTTCTATGCCAGTACCATTAGGTTCTTAGTTTGACAGATAATATAATTTAAAAAAAAATGTACTAATCATTGGACTGGAAAGCTTCATTTTAAATATGGAGAAAAATATAATTCAAACATGCTGAATATATCAACAATTGATGAGGAAAGCAATTTGCAAGAGAAGAAAGAATAAAAACTATAATTTCTGAGCTAGAAAACAAAAACTTGTAAACTCAACATTGAAATGAAATAATTCCATTGAGTGAGCCAGGCCAAAAAACAAATCAAAACAAAACAAATCAAATCAAAACAAAACAAAACAAAAGAAAACAAAAAGTCCCATATGTCTGAATCAGCAAGATTTAGGATTATGGCCTTTGTAAAGAAAAGAGATGATAGGGATAAAAGAAAAAGGTGTTATAAAAGCCAAACTGTTTAGCCATGAGTATTTAGGCAACTGCCTCAGACAAGGTGGTTTGGGGTCTATACTTATATTCAGTTAAGTAAAGAGATTCTTTATTTATGCCTTAAAGTTGCATTTTTATTTATTTGTGTATCAGGGTATGATTATGTATACCACAAATGTGTAGATACTCAATGATGCTGATGGGTATATGTCTCCCTGGAATTGGTAATACAGACAGCAGTAAGCTGCCAGTGTGTGAAGTTGGGAACTGAACACAAGTGCTCTATACAACATTAAATGCAATTAACCGCTGAGCTCTATGTCCAGCCTCATTTCTATCAGTGACTTATCGTGTCACAAAAAAACATTTTTTACAATAAATTCATTATTATTATTATTACTATTATTATTTAATACAATTTATTCAATCTGTAAACCAGCTGTGGTCCATTCCCTCATCTCTCCCCAAACACACCTTCCCTCACTCTTCTCCTTTTATGCCCTTCCTCTAGTCCACTGATAGGGGAGTTTCTCCTCCCTTTCAATCTGACCTTACCCTATCAGATCTTTTCAGGGCTGGTGCATTGTCTCCCTCTGTGGCCTTGCAAGGCTGCAACATAAGGGGAATGTGTTCAAAGAGTATGCCACTGAGTTCATGCCAGAGAAGGAGCTATTGGCTGCCTTCCTGAAATATCTTTCTTCATCCTCAAACAGAAATATATATATATATATATATATATATATATATATATATATATATATATAATATTAAGGAAATAGAAGCTGTCATCCAAAATCTCCCATGCAATAAAAAGGCCAGGGCCAGATGGTTTCAGGGCAGAATTCTTCCAGACATTCAAAGAAGTGCTAACACCAGTACTCTTAAAACTATTCCACAAAATAGAAACAGAAGGAAAACTACCCAACTCATTCAATGAAGCCACAGTCACCTTGGTACCTAAACCTCACAAAGACCCAACAAAGAAAGAAAATTTCAGGCCAATCTCCCTCATGAACATTGATGCAAAAGCACTCAACAAAATACTTGCAAACCGAATCCAAGAACACATCAAAGATACCATCCACTAGGACCAAGTAGGTTTCATCCCAGGTATGCAGGGGTGGTTCAATATACGGAAATCCATCAATGTGATCCACCACATAAAAAACCTGAGGTGAAAAACCACATGACCGTCTCCTTAGATGCTGAAAAGCCATTTGACCAATCCAGCATCCATTTATGTTTAATGTCTTGGAGAGATCAGGGATACAAGGCACATACCTGAACACAGTAAAGGCAATTACTATACAGCAAGCCTATAGCCAATATCAAACTCAATGGAGAAAAACTTAAATCAATCCCACTGAAATCAGGGACAAGTCAAGGCTGCCCACTCTCTCCATATCTCTTCAACATTGTTCTGGAAGTCCTTGCTAGAACAATAAGGCAATTGAAGCAGATCAAAAGGAAGATGTCAAACTATCACTATTTGCAGATGATATGATAGAATATCTGACTAACCACAAAAATTTCAGTAAGGATCTCCTACAGCTGGTTGTGTTGTCTTGTTTAAAAAATAAAATAAAATAAAATAAAATAAAATAAAACATTATCTTACTTGCTTTGTCTTATGTTGTTAAAACCCTTGCACTCAGTGAAAAAGATTTTTAACTATTTCAAAATTCTACTAGGGAGCTACATAAATGGCATAGCACAGTGGTAGAGCCTATTGTGTGTCTAAGCATGAAATTCAAGTTAAATTTCTATTCCCCAGCACAACACAATTTATAATAGCAAATAAGTGAATGAATGAATAAATAAGCACTGTATCAGAGCTCCTTAGTACAGGATTTATGTTAGAGACTTCGTTTCCTGTATTTTTTTCTTTTTTTATTATTTTTCATGAATATAGGAAATACTTAACCAGAACTCTAAAATGTTACAGGTATGCTTAAAACATATGATGTATATTTTAGATAGAAGTGAAAAGTTCTCCCTGGAATTTCCAGGGTGCATGGAGGATGGGAAATTTTGGATGTGTGGTGATGATAACAATACTTTTTCTTTTTTTCTTTCTTTTTTTTTAGGAATACTTTTTCAAAACAAGGAACAAAACCCAAAAAGGACAGTAATACACTTGTTGATGTGGAATGAGTGACTTATCAATAAACAGAGAACTAAAAGCAATTAATAACTGCTGGTAGAGGACATTCTACTACCCCCAAAAGACACCACAAGTTAGTAATCCAATACCAAGTGTTCTGCACTGGAATCATATTCACAAAGCAACAGGAATAAAATTTAATGTGTTGTATGACTACATTTCTCTTTTTACGTGTACATGTAACAATAAATATGAATTTAATAAAGTCATGAATTTTAGAAGATATAAAGGCAGGAAGAAAGGGGGAAGGTTGGAGGGGGGAAATGGAAGTGGGGAAAGGTTGAAATTTTATTTTAATTAAGACATTACTAATCTGGTTGCATATGACTTGCTTCAGTCAGCATGACTTGGAAAAAAAATAATACTTATTTGCAATACCATTATACATCCTAGAATTTTATAACATGTTAGTGTTACAATCTCCATTTACTTGTTTTAATATATTTTGTTTTATTTTAATTTTAAAATTACTTTATAATTAATTACAGTTTACTCCCTTTGTCTCTCAGCTATATACCCCTGCCACATGCCTTCCCAATCCCAGCTTTCCCCCATCCCTGCTCTCCTCCCATGCCCCTCCCTAAGTCCACTGATAGGGGAGGTCTTACTCCCTTTCCATCTGATCCTAGCCTATCATGTCTCATCAAAACAGGATACATTTTCTTCCTTTGTGACCAGAGCTGTCCATGGGCTACATCCCTGCTTAGATTCTAAGTTATCTCCAAGCAAATTTCTTGGTTGGAACATTCATCTAAGAATAGACCCCTTTGCACAGATTTTTTTTTGTTTGTTTCTGTTGCTCTCCTTGAGGAGCTCCTATCCCCTCTAGGTCTTTCTATCTCCTCCTTGTTTTATAAGGTACCCTCCACTCTACCCAAATTATGTCTGTGAGTCTCAGCATCTGCTCTGATACCCTGCTGGGTAGAATCTATCAGTGGCTCTCTGTTGTAGACTCCTGTGCTCTTCCCTGTTGGCTCTTCCCAATTGGCTGTTCACTCTTCCAAATTGGCTATCTGAATGAGGCTTGATCATCTAACTCAGGGTCCTCCTTCATGCTTAGCTACCTTTGATATACCTATTATGTATGCTTATCCTATATTTTATGTCTACCGTTCACTAATAACTAAGTTATATATCAAGTATGTCTTTCTGCTTTGGGGACACCTCACTCAGGATGATCTTACACCTGTCAGTATGGCTCAGATCAAAAAGTCCATTGACAAAACATTCTGGAGAGGATGTCGAGAAAAGGGAGACCTCCTTCATTGCTAGTGGGAACAGAAAATGTACATGCACTTTGGAAATCCGTCTGGATCTTTCTCAGACAATTAGGAATAGTGCCGCCTCAAGATCCAGCCATTCCAATCCTTGGCTTATATCCAAAAGATATTCAAGCACACAACAAGGACATTTGTTCTACTATGTCCCTAGCAACTTTATTCGTAATTGTCAGAATCTGATAACAACCCAGATGTCCATAAACTAAGAAATGGATGCAGAAATTGTGGAACATTTACACAATGGAATACTATTCAGTAATTAAGAACCAGTAAATCATGAAATTTGCAGTCAAGGAAAGAAAGGAAAATAATATGAAATTTGAAAAGAAAATTGGGAGCTATAAGATAAATCATGAAGACAGACCCATTAAATAAAGCCCGATTTCTCAATGGAGGTTATAGAAAAAAGAGGGCCTGATACATATTCTCCAAATGATGAGAGAAAATTTGGCAGCCAAACTATCAACCACATTAGTTGGAGAAACCAAATTTGAGCAGGATCTATCTACAACAATCTCAGCTCTCCATATGGCACTAGAAAGAAAATTTCAACTTAAAGATGTTTACCACACTCAATAAATATAAAATGTATAAATATTTAATCTCTTGACTGAACTTTTGGCAAAGTACAAGGAATCCTATGAAAGAAGGGCTGTCTATCAATGCAGGTGCTGAGATTTATGGCCAACTGTTGGGCACACAGCAGGGAATCTTAGGAAAGAAGTGGTAAACAGTAAGATCTGGAGAGGACAGGAACTCTATAAGGAGAGCAACAGAAACAAAAATACTGAGCACAGGGGTCTTTCCTGAGACTGATACTCCAAACCAAGGACCATGCATAGAGATAACATAAGACCTCTGCAGAGATGTAGCCCATGGCAGTGCAGGGTTCCATAGTAATAGGTACAGAGAGTGTCTCTGACATGAACTGTTTGGCCTGCTCTTTCATTAACCCCTGGCCCCCAGAAGGGTGAAGCAGCATTACCAGGCAATAGAAGAAGACAATGGAGCTACTCCTGATGTGGCCTAACTGACTAGGAAAAGAAGGAAGGAAAATAAGTCCTCCCCTATGAGTAGACTTGGGGAGTGGCATTTGTCCAGAGGGGGGAGGAAGGGAGAAATTGGGACTGGAGGACAGAGAGAACCACAGGGGGATACAAAGTGAATAAAGTATAATTAACAAAGAATAAAAAAAAAGCAGGATGCATCATTCTGTTATATCCAAGAACAAGATCTGAAAGTCAAAAATAAATATTACCTCGGGATAAAAGAAAGAAAAAGCATGTTCAAAGCAAATGGAGACAAAAACCAATCAGGTGTAAAAGTTTTAATATCTTACAAAAAAAAAAACAAAACAAAATAGACTAAAATCTAATCAGAAGAGACAGGGAACACTACATAGTCATCAAAGTTGAAAACAAAAATCTGCCAAGATGCTATTGCTGTTTTAAGCATTCATATCCCAAGCACAAAAGTAACTGTCTTCATAAAAGAAATACTATTACAAATATAAAAGTATATTGACCTCCACAAAGTGGTAGTGGGAGGCTTCAGGACCTCACTCTCAGTAATTTACAAGTGATCCAGACAAAAACTAAACCGAGAAAAGCTGTAGCTAAGAGATTTCACATGTACATAAGCTTAGCAGACTTTTAGAGAAGATTTAACCCAAACTCAGAATATACTTTCTTTTCAATAGCTCATAGATTTTCTTCTAAAATTGACCAAAGTCTTGAAAATAAAGCAAGTATCAACAGTAAGGAAAAAATTTAAATCACACCCTATACCCTACATGACCACCACAGATTAAAACTACATGAAAACAAGAACAATAGCAGTTTAAAAACTTGTTAAAAGTGAGCAACTCACTACTGACAGAAAATTGATTCAAGATAGAAATTAAGAAGGAAATTAAAAACTAAAACCATTTTAAAAAAAATTTGAAATCAAGTGAAAATACTATTTACCCAAATAGATAAGACACAGGAAGTCAGTTTTAGATTCAAATGCAAAGCACCAACTATTTACATATAAAAACTACAGAGACCTCATCTGAGCAACTTAATAACATACTTTAATGCAATACAATGAAAAGAAAAACAAAATCACAAAGGAGTAGGAAGCATCAAACAATCAAACTTACAGATGACATCAACAAAACAGAATGAAACAAAACAATGCAAAGAAAATAGGTAAGTTTGACACTTAGCCAAATTAACACTAACATATAGAGAGAATATCCAAATTAATAGAATAACATATTAAACATAGGAGGAAAAACACAAAACAAAAACCCCAGAGAATTGTAAGGACATATTTTAAAAGTCTGTGCTCCAAGAAAATAGAAACCCTGAAAGAAACAGATAAACTAATATACAGCCTACTAAATTTAAATCAAAACTGGATAAGTAGTTATATTAGATGTATAATGCCTAGTGAAATAGAGGCACTAATTAAATCACTCAAACAATAAATGTTAGAGAAAATTAGATTTAACACAGACTATTATTAGTATTGTTTTGTTTTTACCCATTCCTGTGTTTCTTATTATGTTTATGTTGTTGTTTTCTTATATTGTTAACTGATTACTTATGAGACACAGAAAGGAAGTGTTTGAGTGTGTGGGTTTAAGTGGTCAGGAACATCTTAGAGAAGTTGTAAAAGGAGAAACTACGATCAGAATATATTATATAATAACTTTTTTTCTTTTTTTAAAAAGTGAGGAATTGAACATAATTTATGACCCAGGGATTTTGCAGTAGTAACCATACGGTAAAGAAGGAAAGCAATAGACACTAGAACTAGTTTAAGCAAATGCATTGCATAAGAGACTTTTCAAGCTCTAAACTAGTCAGTTAATCTGTACTGTAAACACCACAATAATAACTAAGTACAATTTCTCAGCTATTGTACCAATGTTCCTGATACATACACAAAACATTTAAATTTAACGATGCTGCTTAATCAATATTATAAAATAATTCTAATATCATTATACAATTGAAGGATTTATTGATCATTTATAGCAAATAAATATATAGCTTTTAACTTGAAAGGATGAAGACTCTAAAGAAGAATGTCTAATTACCAAGTTTTAGATAACAAATCAGAGTACATATTGTCATAGGAGGATTTAGTGCTAATACTCTATTAACTTATTAAATAGGCAAATATTCTAAAGTTGATTGTTTTATTTCAAAAATTTACAAAGGAAAAAAATTAAGTATTTGAATACTTTATATGTAATCATAAAATTCAAATAACACAATAAGTGTAATAGTAAATGTAGGTTAAAAGTTCCTACTTCCACTGTTGTTTTGAAAATCTATCTCAACTCAGTAAGTGGTTTTTCTCTTGAACTCCTTCTTTCCCAATACTCAGGCTATGTGTTGAGGAGTATTGAAACTCTCTGCTCCTACCTTCTCCTGAGTGACACTTGGGTGCACTCTTGCCTGAATATTTAGATTTAGATTTCTTCATGCTTGATCCAGGAAGATTCCTGAAACTTGGATGAGACCTGTCTCATGGAACCAGCTATTGTCTGGACACTGAGAACATGGTCTTGGATCCTTTGTTTGTTAATGATCTCCTTTGAAAGCGATATTGAGACTGAGCCAGGGATTGTGAGTGGCCTGGAGAAGATCTGGCATGATCTATGGTTTAATACCAGTGGTGGGACAAGAATATCCAGTATATACAAAGAACTAAAGAAGCTGAAAAGGAGCAATCCAAGTAATCCAATTAAAAAACGGGGAACAGAGCTAAACAGAGAATTCTCAACAGAGGAATATCTAATGGCAGAAAAACACTTAAAGAAAGGCTCATCCTCATTAGCCATCAGGGAAATGCAAATCAAAACGACCCTGAGATATCACCTTACACCCATCAGAATGGCCGAGATGAAAAACTCAAGCGATAACACATGCTGGAGAGGTTGTGGAGAAAGGGAAACCCTCCTCCACTGCTGGTGGGAATGTAAACTGATACAACCACTCTGGAAAGCTATCTGTCTCTTTCTAAGACAATTAGGATTAATGCTTCCTCAAGACCCAGCTATACCACTCCTAGGTATATACCCAAAGTTCGTGCAAGTACACAAAAGGGATACTTGCTCAACCATGTTTATAGCAGCTTTATGTGTAATAGCCAGAACCTGGAAACAACCCAGATGTCCATCAACAGAGGAATGGGTACAGAAATTGTGGTATTTTTACAGAATAGAATACTACTCAGCAATCAAAAAGGAGGAAATCATGAAATTTTCAGGCAAATGGTGGGATCTAGAAAAGATCATTCTGAGTGAAATATCCCAGAAGGAGAAAGACAAACATGGGATATACTCACTTATATAGACCTATAAGATAGGATAAACATAATGAAATCTATACACCTAAAAAAATAATCAATTGAGCAGACATGGGGTAAGATGATCAATCCTCGTTTAGAAAGACAGATGGGATGTGCATTGAACATATGACAGGAGTCTACTGAGCGCATCTGAAAGACTCTAACTAGCAGTGTTTTCAAAGCAAAGACTCATGACCAAACCTTTGGCAGAGTACAGGGAATCATAAGAAAGAAGGGGAGTTAGTCTGATGGGGAAAGGATAGGAGCTCCACAAGGACCAAATATATCTGGGCACAGGGTCTTTTCTGAGACTGACATTCAGCCAAGGATCATGTATGGATATAACCTAGAACCTCCACTCAGATGTAGCCTGTGGTAGCTCAGTAACCAATTGGTTTCCCAAAGTGAGGGGAACAGGGACTATTTCTAACAGGAACTCAATGACTGGCTCTTTGGTCTCCCCACCCCCGAAGGGAGGAGCAGTCCTGTTAGGCCACAGAGGAGGGCTTTGCAGCCAGTCCTCAGGATACCTGATAAAACAGGATCAGATGAATGAGGAGGATGTCCACCCCCCATCAATGGACTTGGAAAGGGGCACGGTGGAGATGAGGGAGGGATGGAAGGACTGGGAGGGAATGAGCGATTGGGACATGGCTGGGATACAGAGTTAATTAAATGTAACTGATAAAAAGAAACACTATTAAACCTTAAATTACACATCAAAAAAAAAAAAAAAAGAAAAATAATTTTCTAGAAAACAACTTTGACTAATTTGGGCAAACACTATTCTTTTACTAATTTTAAGATATAATATTCAGGTCTTTTTTCCACTTGTACTTGAGTTTCATGCACGGTGATAAATATTGATGCATTTGCATTTTTTCATAGGTAGAAATCCAGTAAGACCTGCACCATTTGTTGAAAATGCTGTCTTTATACATTGTATGGTTTTGGCTTCTTTGACAAAAATCAAAAACGCATAGGTGTGTGAGTTTATTTCTGGGTATTCTATTCACTTTCATTGATCCACCATCGTGTTTCTATGCCAGTACCATACAGGTATTATAACTATTTCTCTGTAGTCCAGTTTTAGCTCAGGGATGGAGATATCTTCTGATGATCTGTTGCTGTACAGGATTGTCTTAGCAAATCTGAGTGTCTTTGTTTTCCATATTAAATTGACAATTGTTCTTTCAAGGTCTGTAAACAATTGTATTGGTGTTTTTCATTTTATCAATTACAATTTATTCACCTTGTATCCCCTCTATATCTCTGTCTCTCCTCCCCTCCCAATCCCACTCTCCTTCCCCAATCTCCACCCATGTCCCACCAAGCCCACCAACAGGGGAGGTCCTCCTGTCCTTCCTTCTATTCCTAGTCTATCAGGACCTATCTGGAGTGGCTGCTGCTTCTTAATTGTGGCTTGGTAAGGCTGCAGACCCCTCAGGGAGAGGTGATCAAAGAGCAGGCCAATCAGTTACAATCCTTGTCCCCATTTCTATGGAACCAACTTGGACACTGAACTTCCATGGGCTACATTTGTTCAGGGTTCTAGGTTACCTCTATAAATGGTCTTTGGTTGGAGTATCAGTCTCAGAAAAGACCCCAGTGCCCAGAGTTTTTGCTTCTGTTGCTCTCCTTGTGTAGCTCCTTTCCCCTCCAGGTCTTACTATCTCCTCCTTTATTCATAAAATTCCCTGCACTAGGCCCAAAGTCTGGCTCTAAATCTCAGCATCTGCTCTGATACTCTGCAGTGTAGGGCTCTTCAGAGGCCCTCTGGGGAGGTTACTCACATGTTCCGTGATTTCTCCCTTTTCTGATGTCCATCCTCTTTTACATTTTGAATGTGGATTGAACAACTCAGCCAGAGTGTTCTGTCTTGATTAGTTTCTTTAGGTGTAGAGATTTTAGTATGTTTATCCAATATTTTATGTCTAATACCACTTATGAGTGAGTATACACCACATGTTTCTTTCTGATACTGGGATGCCTCCCTCAGAATGATCTTTTCCAGTTCCCACCATTTACCTGCAAATTTCATGATTTCTTGTTTTTTACTGCGGAGTAATATTCCATGGTGTATATGTACCACAATTTCTGTATTCATTTCTCTACTGAGGGGCATCTGGGTTGTTTCCTGGTTCTGGCTGTTAGGAACACACCAGCTACAAACATGGTTTGGCAAATGTCCTTTTTGTATACTTGAGCATCGTCTGGATATATGTCTAGGTGTGTTATACCTAGGATCTTGAAGAAAAGATACTCTTACTTGATTCATTTTGTATCACAACTGTAGCCCCCTCTCTAGAACCCTCCCAATTCTATCATTCCTCCCTGATCTCTTCTTATGCCTTTCCCCCAGTCCAAAGATAGGGGCAGTCCTCCTTCCCTTCCATCTGACCCTAGCCTATGAGGTCTCATCAGGACTGGCTGCACTGTTTTTCTCTGGAATGGTATGGCTCTTCCCATGGCTCCCCCATCAGAAGGAGATAATCAAAGAGCCAGCCACTAGTAAGGGGAACAGGGGTTGTCGCTGAATGCCTAGTATTATAAACAAAGGGAGAAGAAATGTTTGGATCATTTCCCTTGAGAAAGACTCATCTTATCCTAAATAAATTTAGAGAAATTAAATGAGAATAAAAATATTATATTTTAATATTTCTCTCAGCATACAACATCGTAGACTACTATAGAAAACTTGTCAATAAATTCATTGAGGTTCATGGTAATTACATTTTTATGATGATTTACAGTATTCTTTTTTAATGCTTTAGTAATTACACTTTATTCACTTTGTATTCTCTCTGTGGTTCCTTCCCTCCTCCTGCCCCAATCCCTCCCTTCCTTCACCCACTGCATGCATGCTTCTCCTCATGTCCACTGATTGCTAGGTCTTCTTTTTCTTCCTCCTGATTCTAGTCAATTAGGTCTCATCAGGAGTGGCTGCATTGTCTTCTTCTGTGGACTGGTAATGCTGCTTATCCCTCATGGGGAGTTAATTAAAGAGCAGTCCAATCAGTTCATGTCAGATAGAGTCCCTGATCCTATTACAATGGAACCCACTTGGATTCTATAGTACTACTTGTTGATAGTTCATTGAATGTTGTGGTTTTCATAATTCATGAGGTTAAGTCATAGGAATGTTGAAGATCATAAAAAAATTAAACAAGGTATATAGGTTTAAATTAGTTTAAATGCTCTTAATGTTGCTAGACTCTAGAAGTGACATAAATTGCCTCTCAAAACAAATGAGTATATTGATCCTAGCCTTATATACTTGTAATAAAATCAAAAGAGACAAATTGTTAAAATAAACCCTCCACAGACAGACATAAGGCTACAATAATAAATATCTGATTATCGTGAGTCTTTTAAGATAATATTCACCCCCATTTCATACTTGGAGAAAATTGTAGTCCTGTGGATAAATTTCATAACATCAATATTCTTCAGTTTGGGAGCCTAACAGCAGTTCAGGGACACTATCCTTTGTGTTGTAGGATGTCTAACAGAATTTTTGGACTCTCAAGGCTACTTGAATACATCACCTCACTTACTCTTAATTCTGGTAACCCACAACTATTTCATGGCATCTATGTAGGCCCTATTGGGGAAGACATTTGTTTCAATTAAGTTCTATTTGATTAGAGTTTTATACTTCTATTTGTTGTGAAAAGAGGTGTATGACCAATAGCTCATAAAAAAAAACAATGGAATTGCTACTAGATATATGAAATTGTTGAAGATAATACTCTTTATGTAAAGGTATCATCAGAATATAGCTAAATATCATCTCAACACATTTTCAACGGCTATCATTACAATAAATATACATCAAATTTCACAGATTTGCTAATGCTGGTTGCATATGTATCATTTTCTAATACAAATGCATTTATGGTCAGTTCAATAACATCACCTCATGATTTTGGACTTCACAAAAATCATTGCCTTTACTTGAAAGATAGGATGAGAGATAACAAGCTGCGTCTGGGTGCTCCTATGAATTATTTCAGTGCAGATAACATAAGAATAAACTCCAATCCAGAGATGTAAATATGGTAGTGTTTTGTTAATCATAAAATGGTTGAGAGAACATCTTTAAAAAGCTCCAAAGAACAGAAAGAGACACAGTTAAGTGAATCAAGTATCACATAGCTTTGTTATGTGTTTGTCTGTGTTAATAGGTGTGGTGATAAATTACTAAGGTGCCAACCTAAGAATCCAACAGCTGAGCTGAAAACTAAAGCTAAAAACATTGAGAATTCATTCACCAGAATTATATCAGAAAATTTTCTAAGTCCTACAAATTCATAATCAAGCACAACCAACTAGAATACCACACAGAAATGAATAGATAAGAACTCTAGAGTCATCTGAAAATGAAAACTCACTTTTCTAAACATTTATCAAGCAGGAAGAGAAAATCTCTGAAGGAAGTTTGTAATAAAAAAATGTTTACATTTTAAAAAATCAGAGAGATATCAAACAACACAAGGATATAGATTTACTGGTGGATTTGGGAGTAGTTTTAGCAAACGGCTATGAATGACCACAGACCAATATTAAAATGAGAACAAAATATAATTAAAATTGAAAGTTAGGTGGACACAGGATCTGATGCAAATATAACATCAAAGGA
Organism: Meriones unguiculatus; assembly: GCF_030254825.1. NCBI lineage: Eukaryota > Metazoa > Chordata > Mammalia > Rodentia > Muridae > Meriones > Meriones unguiculatus. Next base: position 11,448,530 of record NW_026843707.1, read on the forward strand.
ATCTTGGAATCTACATTGGTCCCTTCAGAAGGTGTCCACACAGATTTTAGGAATTGTAACATTATCCCAAGTAAAGCAAAGCCTAAGACAAATTAAATGGAAGACTCAAGATGGAAGGGCCAACCACACAGTGTCTATAAATAGCAGCTCAGCACTGGGAGGAGAGTGACCAGCAGGTCTTCCTGTGGGCTCCAAACTCCTGCAGTCTGTTTCTCAGGTGAAAGAAGAATCCATGTGAATATGTGAAGATCCAAATTCCGGCCACCAGGATCATTCCAGGAAAAATAAAATAAAATTCTAGACTCCTGCCCAAGGCCACCTGCTATGGATGCATTCCTGGAAACATCAGGTTGCAGCTCTGAACATGCAGCCTTAGGCCATCCAGCAAATCCTAACTTCTGTGAAAACATTCCTACGACAAATCGATCTTGGCTCTGACTTTGGTTGTTCACTCTCACTGCCTGTTCAATGGAAAATTCTGGTACTGAGGTTAAGAATCCAAACTTGGGCACCCACTCTCACCGTCCTGTGAACACCTTCTGGATACAAGCTGCTCCTGGCACTTAACCAAGAAGCCCAGATTCCCTATCTTGTTGAAACCTTCCAGGATGTTGTGGCTAATGGCACTGACTCTCACCATCCTGTAGAGAGGATACCTTCTGGTATTGCTGGGGAGATATGGCCCCATTCTGCCTGCTCCACAACTGCACGACTCACCTGAGTCAGAATCAGCAAACACAGCACAGACAAAGAAAACTACAGAGCAGAACTGGCTCGGGACCCAAGTCTTATTGCCTACCATCTTGAGGAAGTCAGTACAGCACTGGAGCAGATCTAGACTCACTTTGTTTGTGTTGTCTTTTTTAGAAAATAAAATAGGGGAGGAGGGGCAAGATGGCGGCACCGGGAGGACTCTCATTCTGAGCAGCAGCAGCATGATCAGCACAGTGAGCAGTAATCAGAATTCGCGGCCATAAAACACAGTCATTGTGTTTCCCAGGTGAGAGGATACCCCACGGTGGGGGATTCAATCAGCTTTTTACTCACCCGGCTAAACCGCGGAAGACATCCCGGTTCTGCCAATTTGGCTGCTGGTCGCCAGCCCCAGTCCTAGCCCAGAGCCACAAGCCAGTGTCTCTGGTCATGGTCCCAGACTGAACCGTGCACACCACACTATCAGAGACTGGAATTTGCATTCGAGAGATAACCCCAGGGTACAGGAAATGACTGGGACCGGCCTTAGGTCACCCAGACATCCCCTGGAAAAGACTCGGGGTCCACGGGCACCCCAGGAGACAGCCCGGAGCCAGAGCTGGGGACCCAGGTTCCTGCACTGAACCCTGCCTGCCTGCGCACCTGACGTGCCGCCTGAGATAGAAATGTGGGCACCAGGGCACCAGCGAATGAGTTTCACTGTCCTGTACAGTGCAAACACACAGGGAGGCAAACGGCTGGTCTGATCTCAGAGCACTCATCGAACACCCCGAACCTGAAAAGTTCCCAGGAAAATTACCCAGCTTAGGGAGGCACCCAGGTTCCCAAAGGCGCAAAAGCAGACACAGGCAGTTTCTGCGCACCAGACAGCTGGCAGAGACTGAGCTGCCATCACACAGATGTGCTCCAGGCACAGGCAGTTTCTGTGGCCAGTCAGCTGGCGGACACTGAGCAGTGTGCACCAGGGCAAAATAAGACACTGGGAGTCCGTGTCTCCAGAGAATCCACAGGGAAGGAAGGAAACTGTACTGACCTAAATCACCCAATCCTTCCCTAGAAAAAGTCTAGCAGACTAGTGGGGCCGAGGCGCCAGCACTCAGCTTTGCTCCAGACACAGGCACAAACAGTTGATGCGCGCCTGATGTCCAACTGGGTCACAGCAGCTGATCATTAAATTTACAACAAGAAACCCAGAAACAGGGCAGCAGCCCTCAGGACTTCCCTGGGTGAGAGGAGAACCCTCTCGACTAACAAAGACCACAGTTACCACTCAGGTCTATATCCCTAAGGTGAGCAACTCCTGAAAAAACACCAGCCATCCAGGGACTATACCCAAAAAGCTGAGAAGACACCCTTCAGGAAAAACCAGCTTTCTGCAAAGGGGATTCTCTCCACCACAGGATCCCCAGGAACCACCAGAAAATAACCCCAAACACCTAAGATAGCACAATGGGTAGAGGCCAGCGTACAAGCTCAAGCAACAAAAGACTGAGCAATATGGCATCTCCAGAACGCAGTTACCCGGGGGCAAGTAGCCCTGGACACCCCAGCATAACTGAAATCCAAGAAGATGACCTAACAAGTATGCTCATGAATATGATAACAGAGGAAACAAATACGATTCGTAAACACATAGAGGAAGATAAACTGTAAAGAAATAGAGGAAGCTGCAGCCAAACAGTTTATGGCCTTTAGAAAGGAAATGCTTAAAGCACTGAATGAAATAAAAAGAAACAGAGTTGAGGGAACTAAAAGAAAAACAAGCAAGTACAATCAGATAGGTGAAGGAAGTAAACAAAACAACTCAAGACCTGAAGATAGAATTGGAAAAATTAAAGAAAAAAAAAAGAGGAAATAATGGAAAGGAAGAATCTAGGGAAGAAAACAGGAACTATAGAGGTAAGCATAACCAACAGACTACAAGATATGGAAAAAAGAATCTCAGGTGTAGAAGATACAATGGAAGAAATCGATGGATCTGTCAAAGAAAATGTTAAATCCGAAAAATTCCTGACACAGACCGTCCAAGAAATCCAAGACAATATGAAAAGACAAAACCGAGGAATAATAGGTATAGAGGAAAAAGAAGACTCCCTTCTCCAAGGCCCAGAAAATATTTTCAACAAAATCATTGAAGAAAATTTCCCCAAGCTAAAGGAGAGGCCAATTAGAATACATGAGGACTACAGAACACCCAACAAATTTGACCAGAAAAGAAATTCCTCCTGCTACATAGTAATCAAAACAGTAAGTATACAGAACAAAGAAAAAATACTAAAAGCTGCAGGGGAAAGAGGCCAAGTAACATATAATGGCAAACCCATTAGAATCACACCTGACTTTTCACCAGAGACTATGAAAGCCAGAAGGGCCTGGACGGATATCATGCAGACCCTAAGAGAACACAGATGTTAGCCCAGGCTACTATACCCTGCAAAACTCTCAGTTCTCATAGATGGAGAAAGCAAGATATTCAATGACAAAAAAAATTTCAAAAATACCTACGTACAAATCCAGCATTACAGAAGACACTGGAAGGGAAAATACAACCCAAGAAAGCTAGCTACATTCAAGAAAACACAGGAAATAAATAACCCCACTACAGTAAAACAAAAAGCAACCAAGCACACAACCATATGACCGCAGCCAACATCAAAATCAAGAGATCTAACAGCCACTTGTCATTAATCTCTCTCAACATCAATGGACTCAACTCTCCAATAAAAAGACACAGATTAACAGAATGGATACGTAAACAAAACCCAGCAATCTGTTGCATACAAGAAACACACCTAAGACACAAAGATAGACATTACCTGAGGATAAATGGTTGGAAGACGACTTTCCAAGCAAACGAACCCAAGAAGCAAGCAGGAGTAGCCATTCTAATATCTGATAAAATAGACTTTCAACCAAAATTAATCAAAAGAGATGGGGAATGACACTTCATACTCATCAAGGGAAAATTCCACCAGGAAGACATCACAATCCTGAACATCTATGCCCCAAATACAAGGGCACCCACATTTGTGAAAGAAACATTGATAAAATTTAAAGCACATATAGATCCCCACACATTAATAGTGGGAGACTTCAACACCCCACTCTCAACAAAGGACAGGTCACCAAAACAGAAATTAAACAAAGAAACAATGTCTCTGACAGAGGTCATGAATCAAATGGAACTAACAGACATTAGAGAACTCTACACACAAACACAAAAGAATATACATTCTTCTCAGAACCTCATGGAACCTTCTCCAAAACAGACCATATAGTGGGTCACAAAGCAAGCCTCAACAGATACAAGAAGATTGAAATAATCCCATGTATCTTTTCTGATCACCATGGAATAAAGCTGGACCTCAACAAAAACAGAAATAACAAAAGGCCTACACACACGTGGAAACTGAACAACTTGTTACTAAATGACAGCTCGGTCAGGGAAGAAATAAAGAAAGAAATTAAAGTCTTTCTAGAAACCAATGAAAATGAAGACACAACATACCCAAACTTGTGGGACACAATGAAAGCAGTGATAAGAGGAAAGTTCATAGCACTAAGTGCCTCCAAGAAGAAATTCGAGACAGCTCATTCAAACACCCTAATGGCTCACTTAAAAACCCTAGAAAAAGAAGAAGCAGACACACCAAGAAGGAGTAGACAGCTGGAAATAATCAAACTCGGGGCTGAAATCAATCAATTGGAAACAAATAAAACAATTCAAAGAATCAATGAAACCAAGAGCTGGTTCTTTGAGAAAATCAACAAGATCGACAAACCCTTAGCCAGGCTAACTAAAAGGCAGAGAGACACCACCCAAATTAACAAAATCAGAAATGAAAAGAGGGATATAATTACAGACACTGAGGAAATCCAAACAATCATTAGGACTTACTTCAAAAGTCTATATGCCATAAAATTTGAAAATCTAAATGAAATGGACAATTTTCTTGATCGATTTGACTTACCAAAGCTGAATCACGACCAGGTAAATCAACTAAATAGTCCTATATCCCCCAAAGGAATAGAAGCGGTCATCAAAAGTCTCCCATCCAAAAAAAGCCCAGGACCAGATGGTTTCAGCGCCAAATTCTACCAGACCTTCAAAGAAGAGCTAACACCAATTGTCTTCAAACTATTCCACAAAATAGAAACAGAAGGAATATTACCAAATTCATTCTATGAAGCCACAGTCACCTTGGTACCTAAACCTCACAAAGACTCAACAAAGAAAGAGATTTCCGGCCAATCTCCCTTATGAACATTGATGCAAAAATACTTAATAAAATACTTGCAAACCGAATCCAAGAACACATCAAAGATATTATCCACTATGACCAAGTAGGCTTCATCCCAGGTATGCAGGGGTGGTTCAATATACGGAAATCCATCAATGTGATCCACCATATTAACAAACTGACAGAAAAAAAACACATGATAATCTCCCTAGATGCTGAAAAAGCATTTGACAAAATCCAACATTCATTCATGTTCAAAGTACTGAAGAGATCAGGGATACAAGGCACATATCTAAACATAGTAAAGGCAATATACAGCAAGCCTATAGCCAACATCAAACTGAATGGAGAGAAACTTAAAGCAATCCCACTGAAATCAGGGACAAGACAAGGCTGCCTACTCTCTCCATATCTCTTCAACATAGTGCTGGAAGTCCTTACTAGAGTAATAAGACAGTTGAAGGAGATCAAGGGGATACAAATTGGAAAGGAAGAAGTCAAATTATCACTATTTGCAGATGATATGATAGTATATGAGAGTGACCCCAAAAACTCTACCAGGGAACTCCTACAGCTGATAAACACCTTCAGCAAAGTGGCCGGATACAAAATTAACTCAAAAAAATCAGTAGGCCTCCTGTATACAAAAGACAAAAGGGCTGAGAAAGAAATTAGGGAAACAACACCCTTCACAATAGCCACAAAGGACATAAAGTACCTCGGAGTAACCCTAACCAAGGAAGTCAAAGACTTGTATGAAAAAAATTTCAAATCTCTGAAGAAAGAATTAGAAGAAGATATGAGAAGATGGAAAGATCTCCCATGCTCATGGCTTGGCAAGATTAACATAGTAAAAATGGCCATCTTACCAAAAGCAATGTACAGATTCAATGCAATGCCCATCAAATTACCAACACAATTCTTTACAGACCTGGAAAGAAAAATTCTCAACTTCATATGGAATAACAAGAAACCCAGAATTGCTAAAACAATCCTCTACAATAAAAGATCTTCTGGAGGTATTTCCATCCCTGATCTTAAGTTGTACTATAGAGCAACAGTTTTAAAAACTGCATGGTACTGGCATAGAAACAGAATGTTGGATCAATGGAACCTAACAGAGGACCCAGAAATAAACCCACACACTTATGGACACCTGATCTTTGACAAAGACGCCAAAACCATATAATGGAAAAAAGATAGCATCTTCAACAAATGGTGCTGGTCTAACTGGATGTCTACATGTAGAAAAATGAAAATAGATACATACTTGTCACCCTGCACAAAACTGAAGTCCAAGTGGATCAAAGACCTCAACATAAAACCAGACACATTAAATCGGCTTGAACAAAAAGTGGAAAATACCCTAGAACTCATTGTTACAGGGGAAAACTTCCTGAACAGAACACCAACAGCACAGGCTCTAAGAGCAACAGTCAATAAATGGGACCTCATGAAACTGAAAAGCTTCTATAAAGCAAAGGACACCGTTATCAAAACAAAGCGACGCCTACAGATTGGGAAAGAATCTTCACCAACCCTTTATCTGACAGAGGACTCATATCCAGTATATATAAAGAACTAAAGAAGCTGAAAAGCAACACACCAAGTAATCCACTTAAAAAATGGGGAACAGAGCTAAACAGAGAATTCTCTGTAGAGGAATACCGAATGGCAGAGAAGCACTTAAAGAAATGCTCAACCTCACTAGCCATTGGGGAAATGCAAATCAAAACAACCCTGAGATTTTACCTTACACCCATGAGAATGGCCAAGATCAAAAACTCAAGTGACAACACATGCTGGAGAGGTTGTGGAGAAAGGGGAACCCTTCTGCACTTCTGGTGGGAATGTAAACTTGTACAAACACTCTGGAAATCAATCTGGCGTTTTCTCAGACAACTAGGAATGGCACTTCCTCAAGATGCAGCCATACCACTACTGGGCATATATCCAAAAGAGGCTCAAGTACACAAAAAGGACATTTGCTCAACTATGTTTGTAGCAGCTTTATTTGTAATAGCCAGAAGTTTGAAACAACCCAGATCCCCTCAACTGAAGAATGGAAGCAGAAATTGTGGTACATCTACACAATGGAATATTACTCACCAATGAAAAATAAGGAAATCATGAAATTTGCAGGTAAATGGTGGGATCTGGAAAGGATCATCCTGAGTGAGTTGTCCCAGAAGCAAAAAGACACACATGGTATATACTCACTCATATAGACATACAACATAGGACAAAACCACTAAAACCTGTGCATCTAAAGAAACTAAGCAAGAGAGAGGACCCTAACTAAAATGTCCAATCCCCATCCGGAAAGGCAAAGAGGATGGACATCAGAAGAAGAAGAAAACAGGAAACAACCTAGGAACCTACCACAGAGGGCCTCTGAAAGCCTCTGCCCTTCAGAATATCAAAGCAGATGCTGAGCCTGGTGGGCAACTGTTTGGCAGAGTGAATGGAATTTTAGGTAAGAACTGGGAAATAGTAAGAGCTGGAGAGGACAGGGTCTCCACAAGGAGAGCAACAGTGAAAAAGATTTTTAACTATTTCAAAATTCTACTTGGGAGCTGCAGAAATGGCATATCACAGTGGTAGAGCCTATTGTGTGTCTAAGCATGAAATTCAAATTAAGTTTTTATTCCCCAGCACAACACAGTTTATAATAGCAAATAAGTGAATGAATGAATAAATAGCTCTGTATCACAGCTCCTTAGTACAGGATTTATGTTAGAGATTTCGTTTCCTGTTTTTATTTTTCTTTTTTTTTATTTTATTTTTCATGAATATAGTAAATACTTAACCAGAACTCTAAAATGTGACAGGCATGCTTAAAACATATGATGTATATTTTAGATAGAACTGATAAGTTCTCCCTGGACTTTCCAGGGTGCATGGAGGATGGGAAATTTTGGATGTGTGGTGATGATAACAATACTTTTTCATTTTTTCTTTCTTTTTTTGTTTTAGCAATACTTTTACAAAACAAAGAACAAAACGAAAAAAAGGACATTAATACACTTGATGATGTGGGATGAGTGACTCATCAATAAACACAGAACTAACGGCAATTAATAACTGCTGGTAGAGGACATTCTACTACCCCCAAAAGACACCACAAGTTAGTAATCCAATACCAAGTGTTCTCTACTGGAATCATATTCACAAAGCAACAGGACTTAAATTTAGTGTGTTGTATGACTATATTTATCTTTTTACATGTACATGTAACAATAAATATGAATTTAATAAAGTCATCAATTTTAGAAGATATAAAGGCAGGAAGAAAGGGGGAAGGTTGGAGGGAGGAAATGGAAGTGGGGAAAGGTTGAAATTTTATTTTAATTATGACATTACTAATCTGGTTGCATATGTCTTGATTCAAACAGGATGACTTGAAAAAAATAATACTTATTTGCAATACCAATATACATCCTAGAATTTTATAACATGTTAGTGTTACAATCTCCATTTACTTGTTTTAATATATTTTGTTTATTTTAATTTTAAAATTACTTTATAATTAATTACAGTTTACTCCCGTTGTATCCCAGCTATATACCCCTGCCACATCCCTTCCCAATCCCAGCCTTCCTCCATCCCTCGTCTTCTCCCATGCCCCTCCCTAAGTCCACTGATAGGGGAGGTCTTCCTCCATTTCCATCTGATCCTAGCCTATCATGTCTCATCAAAACAAGCTACATTTTCTTCCTTTGTGACCCGAGATGCCATGGGCTACATCCCTGCTTGAATTCTAAGTTATCTCCAAGCAAATTTCTTGGTTGGAACATTCATCTAAGAATAGACCCGTTGCACAGTTTTTTTTTTTTTGTTTCTGTTGCTCTACTTGAGGAGCTCCTGTCCCCTCTAGGTTTTTCTATCTCCTCCTTCTTTTATAAGGTACCCTCCACTCTACCCAAATTATGTCTGTGAGTCTCAGCATCTGCTCTGATACCCTGCTGGGTAGAATCTATCAGTGGCTCTCTGTTGTAGGCTCCTGTGCTCTTCCCTGTTGGCTCTTCCCAATTGGCTGTTCACTCTTCCAAATTGGCTGTCTGAGTGAGGCTTGCTCATATAACTCAGGGTCCTCCTTCATGCTTAGCTACCTTTGATATACCTATTATGTATGTTTATCCTATATCTTATGGCTATTGTCCACAAATAACTAAGTTATATATCAAGTATGTCTTTCTGCTTTGGGGATACCTCACTCAGGATGTTCTTACACCTGTCAGTATGGCTCAGATCAAAAAGTCCAGTGACAAAACATGCTGGAGTTAATGTGGAGAAAAGGGAGACCTCCTTCATTGCTAGTGGGAATGAAAAATGTACATGCACTTTAGAAATCAATTTGGATCTTTCTCAGACAATTAGGAATAGTGCCTCCTCAAGATCCAGCCATTCTACTCCTTGACATATATCCAAAATATATTCAAGCACACAACGAGGACATTTGTTCTACTACGTTCCTAGCACCTTTATTCGTAATTGTCAGAATCTGGAAACAACCCAGATGTCCATAAACTGAGGAATGAATGCAGAAATTGTGGAAAATTTACACACTGGAATACTATTCAGTAATTAAGAACCAGTAAATCACGAAATTTGCAGCCAAGGAAAGGAAAAAAATTATGAAATTTGAAAAGAAAAATGGGAGCTATAAGATAAATCATGAAGACAGAGCCATTAAATAAAGCCTGATTTCTCAATGTAGGTTCTAGAAAAGAGAGGGCCTGAAACATATTCTCCATGAACTGTTTGGCCTGCTCTTTCATTAACCCCTGGCCCCCGGAATGGTGAAGCAGCATTACCAGGCAATAGAAGAAAACAATGGAGCTACACCTGATGTGGCCCAACTGACTAGGAAAAGAAGGAAGGAAAATAAGTCCTCCCCTATCAGTGGACTTGGGGAGTGGCATTTGTGCAGAGGGGAGAGGAAGGGAGAAATTGGGACTGGAGGACAGAGGCAACCACAGGGCGATACAAAGTGAATAAAGTATAATTAACAAAGAATCAAAGAAAAAAGTAGGATGCATCATTCTGTTATATCCAAGAACAAGATCTGAAAGTCAAAAATAAACATTACCTCAGGATAAAAAAAAGAAAAAGCATGTTGAAAGCAAATGGAGACAAAAACCAAGCAGGTGTAACAGTTTTAATATCTGACAAAAAAAACAAAACAAAATAGACTAAAAACTAATCAGAACAGACAGGGAACACTACATAGTCAGCAAAGTTGAAAAAAAAAATCTGCCAAAAAGCTATTGCTGTTTTAAGCATTCATATACCAAGCACAAAAGTAACTGTCTTCATAAAAGAAATACTATTACAGATAGAAAAGTATATTGACCTCCACACAGTGGTAGTGGGAGGCTTCAGGACCTCACTCTCAGTAATTTACAGGTGATCCAGACAAAAATTAACCCGAAAAAAGCTGTAGCTAAAAGATTTCACATGTATATAAGCTTAGCAGACTTTTAGAGAAGATTTAACCCAAACTCAGAATATACTTTCTTTTCAATAGCTCATAGAATTTCTTCCAAAATTGACCAAAGTCTTGAAAATAAAGCAAGTCTCAACAGTAAGGAAAAAATTTAAATCACACCCTATACCTTACATGACCACCACAGATTAAAACTACATGAAAACAAGAACAATAGTAGTTTAAAAACATGTTAAAAGTGAGCAAGTCACTACTGAGAGAAAATTGATTCAAGATAGAAATTAAGAAGGAAATTAAAAACTAAAACCATTTTAAAAAAAAATTTGAAATCAAGTGAAAATACTATTTACCCAAATAGATAAGACACAGGAAGTCAGTTTTAGAGTCAAATGCAAAGCACCAACTATTTACATATAAAAACTGGAGAGATCACATATGAGCAGCTTAATGACATACTTTAATGCAATACAATGAAAAGAAAAACGAAGTTACAAAGGATTAGGAAGCAAGAAACAATCAAAATTGATTATGACATCAATAAAACAGAATGAAACAAAACAATGTAAAGAAAATAGGTAAGATTGATACTTAGCCAAATTAACACTAACATATAGAGAGGATATCCAAATTAATAGAATTACAGATTATACATGGGAGGAAAAACACACAACAACAAAAACAACAACAACAAAAAAAAACCCCAGAGAATTGTAAGGATATATTTTAAAAGTCTGTGCTCCAAGAAAATAGAAAACCTGAAATAAACAGATGAACTTATATGCAGCCTACTAAATTTAAATCAAAACTGGATAAGTAATTATATTAGAACTAGTGAAATAGAGGCACTAATTAAATCATTCAAACAAAAAAGGTTAGAGAAAATTAGATTTAACACAGACGATTACAATCTTTCATATAAATATCATTGCTGATACCTCTAATTATTCTGCAATATAGAAAGAAAAAATACAAAGTGTAATTATTTTTCACAAGGACACACCTCAATACCTAATCCACACCAAGACCCAACAGGGAAGAGTATAGAGCAATTTCTGTTAAGAACATATATTAAAAAAAAAATCTCATTAAAAATATTTCAGCCCTAATTCCAGTAGCATATAGAAAGATTATGCACCATAATCAGCTTGGATGCATTCCAGATTTATAGAAAGACAGATGGAGAAACTCTCCCTGGAGGATTAAATGGAAAATGGAACAAAGAATGGTTAAGGCTGGGAGTATGAGAAGAGATAGCTAAAACCAAGGGTGAATTGAGGGTTCATGTAGAACCGCTTTATAAAATACATACATATGTGACAGGAATCAAAATGCAATCACCAAATGATGGGGGAGACACATCTCCACTAGCTATATCTTGCCACCAAATGAAACCTTCAGCACCAGGGATGTGTTATGTCTAATTGAGTTCTTACCAAAGTGTTCCAAAGAAGAACTCAGGTAACTCAGGCTGTCTCTGGCAATATCTATTGCTCTCCAGAAATGGATAGTAAGACTGCCTTGCTGCATTGCTGAAGACAACTCCTACATATGTCACTGAACATGGAGAAGTTGAGCTGGTGGCAACAGAGAACCTTCATCTCTACTGACTAGTGTTCAGTGTACTGGAAGGTACTGTGCATGGGTCTGAGGCAGTTGGGTTTCCAAGGCAGAGTGGGGATATGGACAGAAGCCTCACACTTAATGCAGAAACGATCTCTGATTGCTAATCCCTTCCAAGGGAAAGTCAGTTTTCTCCAATGCTGTCTAGCTAGTTTTACCGACAATACTTAATGGCAGGCCCCATGCCTAGAAGTAAATAGCAAACATAAATGATCAATGTATTTTTGGAGGTTTTTTTATCTCATAATGACCTTTTTGAATTATTTTAACCTTACATGTTATTGTTTATATGTTATAGCCTATTATTTCCTGTTTTTATGGAATTTCTGTGTAAGTAAAAATGTTTCTGTGATAGCTCTGTTTCTTTTATGTCTTTCTTTGAGGTTTCTATTAGTATTGTTTTGTTTTTATCTGTTCCTGTGTTCCTTATTATGTTTATGTTGTTCTTTTCTTACACTGTTAACTGCTTACTTATGAGAGACAGAAAGGAAGTGTATGAGTGTGTGGGTTTAAGTGGTCCGGAATATCTTAGAGAAGTTGTAAAAGGAGAAACTACAATCAGAATATATTATATAATAACTCTATTTTCTTTTTTTAAAAAGTGAGGAATCAAACATAATTTATGACCCAGGGATTTTTCAGTACTAACCATACACTTAAAAAGGAAAGCAATAGACACTAGAACTAGTTTAAGCAAATGCATTGCATAAGAGACTTTTCAAGCTCTAAACTAGTCAGTTAATCTGTATTGTAAACGCCACAATAATAACTAAGTACAATTTCTCAGCTATTATACCAATGTTCTTGATACATACACAAAACATTTAAATTTTACAATGCTGCTTAATCAATATTATGAAACAATTCTAATATCATTATACAATTGAAGGATTTAGTTATCATTCATACCAAATAAATATATAGCTTTTAACTTGAAAGGATGAGGACTATAAAGAAGTATGTCTAATTACCAAGTTTTAGATAACAAATCAGAGTACATACTGTCATAGGAGGATTTGGTGCTAATACTCTATTAACTTATTAATAGATAAATATTCTAAACATGATCATGTTTTATTTCAAAAATTTACAAAGGAAAAAAATTAAGTATTTCAATACTTTATATGTAATCATAATATTCAAATAACACAATAAGTGTAATAGTAAATTTAGGTTAAAACTTGAAAAACGTTGACAATAAAATACTATACAATGTATCAATTTTCCTACTTACACTGTTTTTTTCAAAATCTCTCTCCACTCAGTAAGTGGTTTTTCTCTTGACCCTCATCTTTCCCAATACTCAGGCTATGTGCTGAGGAGTATTGAAACTCTCTGTTCCTACCTTCTCCTGAATGACACTTGGGTGCATTCTTGCCTGAATATTTAGATACAGGAAGATTCCTGAAACTTAGACGAGACCTGTCTCATGATACCAGCTATTGCCTGGATGCTGAGAACATGGTCTTGGATCATTTGTTTGTTGATGATCTCCTTTGAAAGCTATATTGAGACTGAGCCAGGGATTGTGAGTGGCCTGGAGAAGATCTGGTATGATCTATGGTTTGATACCAGTGGTAGGACAAGAATGCTTGTGTCACCTTGACGACAGAATTTATGATTGTCTTCCTCATAATGTTTTTGGCCTCCCTTGCTACAGTCAGTTTGAGAGTACTGTGGATCCATTTTGTAAACCATCTGTAACTTTAGTTCATGTCCATCTAGTAAAATCCCATGTAGTGGACCCAGGGCATCCTTGGCATCACGTTTGCTGTGGAAATAGATTAAGGAAAGCAATATGGACTTTTAGTCAATGGATTTGGGGGATGTTTACATCACTATCAGGCCCATCATGCTCAAAGATATGCCTCAGGGTGCAGCATGAATTGTGGTTTGACAGATTTTCAACCTTGAGGGAGATCATTCTCTCCACAAAGGGAAGAGGATGACTGTTACTCATGGTCTTTGATACCTCCATTTAGAATACTCTGAAATGAGCAGATTTAAAGCTCCAAGAGAGATGAAATATCTGCAAACTTTTTCTTCCAATCTTTTGACTACAATTCCTTTCATTTGTATTTGCACAGATATTCTAGAATATTTCACAACAGCTTTGCCCATCAATAGAGATAAAAGCATTTAAGAAACAGAGCAATATGAATGTGAACCAGTTATATACAAGTGAAATAATCCAAACAATTCTTTTCACTTTTCCAGTAGAAATCCAAATGTGCTATATCAATAAAAGATTAGAATGTTTATTTGTAACATAATCATTAACTTTTATTTTTCTAACATGAAATAATATTAAAATTATAGTAAAGTTTTTATTCCCTTCATTTACTAATATATATATATAGCAACAATATGTAGAAGGGGATAATGAATTAGAAAAATAATTTTCTAGAAAAGAACTTTGACTCATTTGGGCAAACACTATTCTTTTACTAATTTTAAGATAAAAATATTCAGGTCTTCGTTCCACTTGGACTTGAGTTTCATGCAGGGTGATAAATATTGATGCATTTGCATTTTTTCATAGGTAGAAATCCAGTAAGACCTGCACCATTTGTTGAAGATGCTGTCTTTTGTACACTGTATGGTTTTGGCTTATTTGACAAAAATGAAAAAGGCATAGGTGTATGGGTTTATTTCTGGGTTTTCTATTCACATTCATTGATCCACCATCGTGTTTCTATGCCAGTACCATGCAGTTTTTATAACTATTTCTCTGTAGTCCAGTTTGAGCTCAGGGATGGAGATATCTTCTGATGATCTGTTGCTGTACAGGATTGTCTTAGCAATTCTGAGTGTCTTTGTTTTCCATATTAAATTGACAATTGTTCTTTCAAGGTCTGTAAACAATTGTATTGGTGTTTTTCATTTTATCAATTAAAATTTATTCACCTTTTATCCCTTCTATAGCTCTGTCTCTCCTCCCCTCCCAATCCCACTCTCCTTCCCCCATCTCCACACATGTCCCACCTAGGCCACTAACAGGGGAGTTCCTCCTGTCCTTCCTTCTATTCCTAGTCTATCAGGACCTATCTGGAGTGGCTGCTTCTTCTTCCTTGTGGCCTTGCAAGGCTGCAGACCCCTCAGGGAGAGGTGATCAAAGAGCAGGCCAATCAGTTACAGTCCTTGTCCCCATTACTATGGAACCAACTTGGACCCTGACATTCCATGGGCTACATCTGTTCAGGGTTCTAGGTTACCTCTATAAATGGTCTTTGGTTGGAGTATCAGTCTCAGAAAAGACCCCAGTGCCCAGAGTTTTTGCTTCTGTTGCTCTCCTTGTGAAGTTCCTTTCCCCTCCAGTTCTTACTATATCCCCCTTTCTTTCATAAAATTCCCTGCACTAGGCCAAAAGTCTGGCTCTAAATCTCAGCATCTGCTCTGATACCTTGCAGTATAGGGCTCTTCAGAGGCCCCCTGTGGGAGGTTACTCACTTGTTCCCTGATTTCTCCATTTTCTGATGTCCATCCTCTTTTACATTTTGAATGTGGATTGAACAACTCAGCCAGAGTGTTCTGTCTTGATTAGTTTCTTTAGGTGTAGAGAATTTAGTATGTTTATCCAATATTTTATGTCTAATACCACTTATGAGGGAGTATACGCCACATGTTTCTTTCTGATACTGGGATGCCTCCCTCAGAATGATCTTTTCCAGTTCCCACCATTTACCTGCAAATATCATGATTCCTTGTTTTGACTGCAGAATAATATTCCATGGTGAATATGTACCACAATTTCTGTATCCATTTCTCCACTGAGGGGCATCTGGGTTGTTTCCTGGCTCTTAAGAATAAACCTGCTACAAACATGGTTTGGCAAATGTCCTTTTTGTATACTTGAGCATCTTCTGGATATATGTCTATGTGTGTCATACCGGGATCTTGAAGAAAAGATACTCCTAATTGTCTGAAAACTAGCCCGATTAATTTCCAAAGTGGTTGTAAAAGTTTGCATTCCCACTAGTAGTGGAGTAGGTTTCCCCTAACTCCAATCCTCTCCAGCATGTGTTGTCAATTGAATTTTTGATCTTAGCCATTCTGATGGTTGTTAGGTGAAATCTCAGGGCTGATTTGATTAACATTTCCCTGATGACCAAAGACATGATGGGAATTACATTGAATCTCTACATTGCTCTTGGTAGGATGGCCATTTTCCCTTCTTAATCCTACGGATCCATGAGCATGGGAATTCTTTCCATCTTCGGATATCTTCCTCAGTTTCTTTCTTCAGAGACTTGAAGTTTTTCTCATACCAGTCTTTCACATGCTTGATTAGGGTCACCCAAGCTACTTCATGTTATTAGTGGCTATATTAAAGGGTGTTTCCCTCCTAATTTCTTTCTCAGCCCTTTGGAATTTCCTATATGGGAGGGCTACTGATTTTTTTGAGTTAATTTTGTATACAGCCACATTGCTGAAAGTGATATCAGCTGAAGTTGCTCTCTAGTTAAATATTTGCCGTCACTCATGTATACTGTTATATCATCTGCAAAAAGCAATACTTTGATTTCTCCCTTTCTGATTTGGATCTTAATGATCTCCTTTAGTTGTCTTATTGCTCTAGCTTTGACTACAAGTAATCTCTCATAGAGATATGGAGGGAGTGGGCAGCCTTGCCCTGTCCCTGTGTTCAGTAGGATTGATTTATATTCCTCTCCATTTTGAGTCATGGTCCAAATGCAGGCAGAGTGCATGGAATCTTTTGAAATTAGGGGGAGATAGGAAGTCTTAGAGGGTACAGGATCTTCATGAGGAGAACAACAGATAACAAAATTCTGGCCAGATATGTATTTTCTCAGACTGTTACGCCAACCAAGGACCATGCATTGAGATACCCTAGAACACCCAGAACCTGTGCACAGCTATAGCCCATGGCAAGTCAGTATCCAAGTGGGTTTCCTAGTAATAGAAACAAGGACTGTCTCTGACATGAACTCAGAGATTGGCTCTTTGGTCACCTCCCCCTGAGTGAGGATCAGTCTTACCAGGCCACAGAGGGAAACAATGCTGCCACTCCTGATGAGACCTGATAAGCTAGGTTCAGATGGAAGGGGAAGAGGACCTCCCTTATGAGAAGACTAGGGAAGTTTCCTAGTCTTTTGGAGGGAGGGGCCTACAGCTGGGATTCAAAGTGAATAAACTAATTTATAAAAACATACATAAATTTTTAAAAGTAAAAAAAAATGAAAAGATAAATATTATTTTCTTCTTTGTTTTTATTGACATATATATTGATATTTAATATCATATATTTCATATATCCATATATATATTTTGACGTATATAACATTGGATGTCATGAAACTCACCTTGTAAAACAGGATAACCTTGAACTTCCAAGGTCCTATCGGCCTCTTCCTTCCAAGTGTTGAGATTAAGAATCTCTAAAATCTTTAATATATATGATCATTAATATGAACTCTCTGAACTGAACTGCAAAATATGTTTTTACAATGATAGGAGTGGAAGCATATGCTCACACATGTTAGCCAAGTGCTGTACCACTATCCTACACATTTTAAATAAATATACTTAAATAAATACAACATAAATATTCAGGCAAGCAAAACCTGGTAAAAAATAGATTCCCTGAATTTGTAGCTTTCCATCATCTTGAATTCAACAATTTTTTAAATTTGTTTTCATGATCCTATGTCGGCTAAACCAAATCAGTTAACGACTTCTTTCAGTTAAGCACCAGTATTTCTTTACAATGACTATGATGATTATGCTCCTTTAAGTCTACATAATAACAAACTTGCAAATAGTGATGTTCTTATCTCATGAGAGTTCAAAAGTGACTTAACAAGGTTAGCAAGAAGTGGAACTTATAGCTTGTTTGTTTTTCTTTGCCTCCAAAGTTCTTGTAGAGAAGTAAATATTCACAAAAATTAAAGATTATTGAAAGAAGTAAATAAAAGAGTCTGAGAAGACAGGTGATTCATGTTTACTAAAATATAGCCGAGTTAGGTTTTTCAATAAAAGTTTTTGTCATGAACAAAGATCATTTAGTGCATTACAGTGAAACTTCTTATCCAGCTAGATCTTTTGTATAGGTTCTTATTTTGACAGATAATATAATTTTAAAAAATGTACTAATCAATGAACTGGAAAGCTTCTTATTGAATATGGAGAAAAAACATAATTCAAACATGCTGAATATATCAACAATTGATGAGGAAAGCAATTTGCAAGAGAAGAAAGAATAAAAGTACAATTTCTGAGCTAGAAAAAAAAAACTTGTAAACTCAGCAGTGAAATGAAATAATTCCATTGAGTGAGCCAGGCCAAAAAACAAAACAAAACAAATCAAAACAAAACAAAACAAAACAAAAAGTCCCAACTGTGGGAATCAGCAAGATTTAGGATTTTGGCCTTTGTAAAGAAAAGAGATGTTGGAATAAAAGAAAAAGGTTTTATGAAAGTCAAAAGATTTAGCCTTGAGTATTTAGGCAACTGCCTCAGACAAGGAGGTTTGGGGTCTATACTTATATTTAGTTATGTAAAGAGTTTCTTTTTTTATGCCTTAAAGTTTCATTTTTATTTATTTGTGTATCAGGGTATCATTATGTACACCACAAATGTGTCGATACTCAATGATGCTGATGGGTATATGTCTCCCTGGAATTGGTAATACAGACAGCAGTAAGCTGCCAATGTGATAAGTTGGGAACTGAACACAAGTCCTCTATACAACATTAAGTGCAATTAAACGTTGAGCTCTATGTCCAGCCTCATTTCTATCAGTGACTGATCATGTCACAAAAACTATGTTTTTGACACTAAATACATTATTATTATTATTATTATTTAATACAATTTATTCAATCTGTAAACCAGCTGTGGTCTATTCCCTCATCTCTCCCCAACGCACGTTCCCTCACTCTTCTCCTTTTATGCCCTTCCTCTAGTGAACTGATAAGGGAGTTTCTCCTCCCCTTAAATCTGACCTTACCCTATCAGGTCTTTTCAGGGCTGGTGCATTGTCTCCCTCTGTGGCCTTGCAAAGCTGCATCATGCAGGGGGATGTGTTCAAAGAGTATGCCATTGAGTTCATGCCAGAAAAGGAGCTATGGGCTGCCTTCCTGAAATATCTTTTTTCATCCTAAAAAAGAATATATATATATATATATATATATATATATATATATATATATATAATAAAGGAAATAGAAGCTGTCATTCAAAATCACCCATGCAAAAAAATGGCCAGGGCCAGATGGTTTTAGGGCAAAATTCTCCCAAACATTCAAAGAAGTACTAACACCAGTACTCTTAAAACTATTCCACAAAATAGAAACAGAAGCAAAACTTCCCAACTCATTCTATGAAGCCACAGTCACCTTGGTACCTAAACCTCACAAAGACCCAACAAAGAAAGAAAATTTCAGGCCAATCTCCCTCATGAACATTGATGCAAAGTATTCAACAAAATACTTAACAACCGAACCCATGAACACATCAAAGATACCATCCACTATGACCAAGTAGGTTTCATCCCAGGTATGCAGGGGTGGTTCAATATACGGAAATCCATCAATGTGATCCACCACATGAAAAAAAAAATTGAAGAAAAAAACCACATGACCATCTCCTTAGATGCTGAAAAGCCATTTGACAAAATCCAGCATCCATTTATGTTTAAAGTCTTGGAGAGATCAGGGATACAAGGCACATACCTGAACACAGTAAATGCAATTACTATACAGCAAGCCTATAGACAATATCAAACTCAATGGAGAGAAAATTAAATCATTTCCACTGAAATCAGGGACAAGCCAAGGCTGCCCACTCTCTCCATATCTCTTCAACATTGTTCTGGAAGTACTTGCTAGAACAATATGGCAATTGAAGGAGATCAAAGGGATACAAATTAGAAAGGAAGATGTCAAACTATCACTATTTGCAGATGATATGATAGAATACCTGAGTAACCACAAAAATTCCAGTAAAGATCTCCTGCAGCTGACTAACACCTTCAGCAAAGTGGCAGGTTATAAATCTAACTAAAAAAAATAAAATAAAATCAGCACCCCTCCTGTATACAATAGACAAAAGAGCTGAGAATGAAATTAGGGAAACAACACAGTTCACAATAACCACAAAGGACAAAAAGTACCTTGGTGTGAACCTAAAATGCTAGTCAAAGACTTGTATGAAAAAATTTCAGTATATGAAGGAAGAATTAGAAGAATATATCAGCAGATGGAAAGTTCTCCCATGCTCAGGGCTTGGCAGGATTAATGTAGTAAAAATGCACATCTTACCAAAAGCAATCTACAGATTCAGTGCAGTTCCCATCAAATAACCAACAGAATTCTTTACAGGCCTTTAAAGAAAAATTTTCACCTTCATATGGAACAACAAGAAAACCAAAATTACTAAAACAATTCTCTACAATAAAAGATCTTTAGGGGTTAATACTATCCCTAATCTCAAGCTGTAATATACAGCAACAATACTAAAAACTGTGTGGTACAAGAACTGAAACAGACTGGTGGATCAATGGAATCAAATAGAAGACCCTGACATAAATCCATAGACTTACGGACACCTGATATTTGACAAACATGTCAAAAACATTCAATGGAAAACAAAACAAAACAACAACAACAACAAAAAAAAACAAAAAAAAAAACAGGACTTTCAACAAATGTTGCTATTCTAACTGGATGTCTACAATATAAAAAAATTCAAATAGATCCATATTTACCACCCTGCACAAAACTAAAGTCCAAGTGGATCAAAGACCTCAAAATAAAACCAGAGACACTAAACCACTTTAAAAAAAAAATTGGGGAAGAACCTTAAACTCATTGGCACAGGAGACACCTTCCTGAACTAAACACCAACAGCACAGACTCTAAGAACAGCAATCAATAAATGAGACCTCCTGAAACTGAAAAGCTTCTGTAAAGCAAAGGACCCTGTCATCAGAACCAAACGACTGCCTACAGATTGGGAAAAGATGTTCACCAACCCTATTTCTGACAGAGGACTAATATATCCTGTATACACAAAGAACTGAAGAAGTTAAACAACAACAAATCAAGTAATGCAATTAAGAAATGGAGTACGGAGCTAAATAGAGAATTCTCAATGGAGGAATATCAAATGGCAGAGAAAAAGTTAGAGAAATATTCAATTTACTTAGTCATAATGAAACGCAAATCAAAATGACCCTAAGATTTCACCTTACACCCATCAGAATGGCTAAGATCAAAAACTCAAGTGATAACAATATGCTGGAGGTTGTGGAGAAAGAGGAACCCTTCTCCACTGCTGGTGGGAATGTAAACATGTATAACTACTCTTGAAAACAATTTGGCAGTTTCCCAAACAACTAGGAATAGGGTTTCCTCAAAATTCAGCTACACCACTCCTAGGCATATACCCAAAATAGCCTCAAGTACACAATAAGGACCTGAGCTCCTCCATGTTTGTAGCAGGTTGACTTGTAATACCCAGAAGCTGGAAACAGCCCAGGTGCCACTCCGCGGAGGAATGGATAGAGAAATTGTGGTTCATCTACAGAATGGAATATTACTTAGCATTACAAAACAATGAAATCATAAAATTTGTAATAAACTGTGAGATCTGGAAAAGATCATCCTGAGTGAGGTATCCCAGAAGCAAAAAGACACACAGGGTATATACTGACACATAATTGGATATTAGACATAAAATATAGATCACACCTACTAAAATCTGTACACCTAAAGAAACTAATCAAGAAGGAGGTCTCTGGGTAAATGCTCAAACCCCATACAGCAAGGCAAAGAGGATGAACATCAGAAGAAGGAGAAAACAGGGAAGTGTATGGGAGCCTGCTACAGAGGACCTGTGACATGCTCTATCATGCCAGATATCAAAGCAGACTCTTAGTTTTATGGCCAACTTTTGGGCAGAGTGCAGGGAAATTCATGAAAGAAGTAGGAAATAATAAGACCTGGAGGAGAAAGGAGCTCCACAAGTAGAACAACAGAACCAAAAAATCTGGGCACAGTGGTCTTTTTTCAGACCAAAACCATTGATGGAGATAAACTAGAATCCCTGCACAGATGTTGCAAATGGCAGTTCAGTTTCCACGTGGGTCCCATAGTAATGGCAACAGGGACTGTCTCTGACATGAACAGATTGGCCTGTTCTTTGAACACCTGCCTCTGAGTGGGGAGTTGCCTCACCAGGCCACAGCAGAAGGCATTGCAACTACTCCTGATGAGACCTGATAGACTAGGATCAGAAGGAAGAAGAGGAAGACCTCCCTTATCAGTGGACTTGGAGAGGGGCATGTGTGGAGAAGGGGGAGGGACGGTGGGATTGGAAGGGAAGGAGGGAGGAGGCCAAGGGTTGTTACAAAATGAATAAAGTATAATTAATTGAAATGGAAAAAGCAGAGTCTGAAAAGATAAAAATCCAATATCTAAATGAAGCAGTCATTGTAGCAAAACAAATCTCTACCATTAAAGATGATGAATAAAACATTTAAAATAAAATGATAATGAATAATTCAAAAAATTGGTTTGTATGCAGGCATTCCTACAGGGAATTTTGTCAATCATTGGTTAATGGAAGAGATCCCATAAGTGTTGCATAAGGAACATTGTTCAGCCATGAATGGTGTGGACCCTTGTGACTCCAGCACCTGAGATTTCAGAAACAGGCTGATCTCTGTGAATTTGAGGACAGCCTAGTCTACACAGTAAGTCCAGGGCACTCAAGGCTATTAAGCATAATCATGTCTTGAAAGCCCCCAAACCAAAAGCACACAAATATAAAAGCTACTCTATAAAGAACAAGCCATTCCTGATGACACCTAATTGACTAGGATCAGAGGGAAGAAAAAAAAGACCTCTGCTTTTCTGGTCTAGTCTGTTTGGTGATCTGTAGGCCTCCTGTATATTTATGGACATCTCTTTCTTTAAGTTGAAAAATTTTCTTCTATGATTTTCTTGAAAATATTTTCTGGACCTTGGAGCCTGGAGTCTTCTTTTCAATAAATTCCTCTTATTGCTAGATTTCATCTTTTCATGGTGTCCTTGATTTCTTGGATATTTTGTGTTTTGAACTTTTCTGATTTTACTTTTTCTTTGAGAGAAGTATCAATTTCTACGAGTGTATCTTTAGCTCCATAGATTCTCCCTTCCGTCTCTTGTATTCTGTTGGTGATGCTTACCCCTGTGGTTCCTGAACTTTTCTCCAAGTTCTCCTCCAGCTCCATGGTTTTCTCAGTTTGTGTTTTCTTTATTGATTCTAATTCTGTTTCCATGCCTTGCACCATTTCTTTCATCTGTTTGAATGTTGTTTCCTGACTCTCTATGATGGTCTCTATTATTTTGTTAATTTCCTTTCTATATGCCACTAATTTTATCTCTACTTGTGTCTCTATTTTTTTGGCTATGTTTGCCAGTGTTTCTTTAAGAAATTTGTCTATTTCTTCTTTCTTTACCTCCACTCGACTGGCCAAGTCTATGAAAGATTTGTTCATTTCCTCTTTAACTGACTGCATTTGCATGGTTATTGTTCTAAGACAGTTGTTTGTTTCCTCTTCATGGGCCTCAAATAATAGGGTACACATAGCTTTAAATTCATTTTCCTGTGTTTCTGATGAATTGGAGTATCCATCAATTTTGGGGGTTGCTGTTGAAGTCATGATGTCCTGATTTAAGTTGGAAGTGTTCTTTTGCTGACCACTATCTATTGGCTTATCTGAAACCTTTCCTGTTTATTTTTTGGGTTCTGCAGTTCAGACTGGTACTGTCTCTCTCTAGTGTCTGGAGAGTTCTTCAGAAAGCTGAGAGCAGTCCCATGTCCTCAGCATGTGCTGAGGACTAGCTCTACCTGTGAGAGAAAAGTAAGCAGACACAAACGGGGCAAATCCAGGCAGGCCTTATGTGTATATGTGTGTGTGTGTGTGTGTGTGTGTGTGTGTGTGTTTGTGTGTGTGTGTGTAAGTGTGCATGGAAGTATGTCTCGAGGGACACAGTGATAAATAATATTGAACCTTTAAGTATGTGGGAGGGGCTCTGCACTGTATATATAGCAGGCACTACTTATGGTCCCAGCGCAATTTCAGGCATTAACTGCCTTAACTCCTCAATTGGACACACAGAGCAGGCTCTTCTTTGTCCCAAGTGACCCTGTGTTTCCCAAAGTGGGTATGTGGGTGGGAGGTGTTTGAGGTCTGGCTTCTGTTTTAGAAAGACCCTGGATCTGGGGCTCTGCAGATTCTCAAGGGTAAAATCTCTATCAGGCAGATCACTGGTCAGGGAATCGGCTATCTGGGCTCTCTGCCCTCTGGTTCGGCCCTGTTTGTTTGATGTGCTCTGCCAGCTCAGTGCTGCTGCCACTGCCAGGTTAGGAAATTCTGCTGCAGCTGTAGACCAAGATGCCAGGCCAGATGTTTTCTGCTAAGGCCTGGGGGGCCCTCCACTGTACTCTCCAAACTTGGGATGCCCAGCACTGGTGTGCTGAGATTTTATGGCGGGTCTGCTTGGTTTTGGTGGGTATCTAGCATAATATCTGTCACTGAGGGATTGGACAGGCCGTGCAGTCAGGGTCTGAGTGACCTTATGGGGCCAGTATGTTGGCTAACAGATCCAGGACTCTGGGATGATGGTGCCACAGGTCTGGACTAGCAGTGCAGGGACCTCGATGTCGCAAATATATCTGGCATAGTGTTGTTTTCTGAAACTGTTTCTCCAACCAAGGACCATGTATGGATATAACTTAGAACCTTTGCTCAGAGGAAGCTCATGGTAGCTCAATAACCAATTGGTTTCCCATAGTAAGGGAAACAGGGACCATCTCTGACAGGAAATCAATGGTAGGCTCTTTGACCTCCCAACTCCCCAAGGGAGGAACAGTCCTGCAAGGCCACGGAGGAGGACTTTGCAGCCAGTCCTGAAGATACCTGATAAAACAGGGCCAGATGAAATGGGAGTAGGTCCTCCCCAATCCTTGGACTTGGAAAGGATCAGGGAGAAGCTATGGGAGGGAGGGTGGGATTACTAGGGAATAAGGGAATGGTATGTAGCTGGGATAGTGTTAATAAAATATAACTAATAATAATAAAAAATAATAATAAAATTAAATCTTTACAAACACAGAGCCAGTTAATGAATGCCAAAACTCAAAAAAAAAAAAATAAAGTATTATTCATTCATGGGACTTTCAAAATCAAATTTCTCTTTTTGAATGTTACTATATTTTCTTGAGTTAGAAATTGTATTTTGTTATTACTGTATTTCTGGAAATTTCCCTTCAAAGGATGGAATATTCACTAAACTTTACAGACATTATGCATCATGATATGTTTCAGAAAGAATCATGAATCTACTTTTACCAGTTTGAAGTTAAAATCTTCAAGTGGGAACATGATCATGTGGGAAGAAGTCCATTCAGGGTGAATCTGAAATTTACCTAAGACATGTGTGAATTCAAAACCTATCCATTCTTTCCAGACTAGCATGTGAAGGTTTTCATACATGTTGAAACCATAGGGTGTTGCCTTGAGATTGGTACTCTGGGCCTGTTTTCCTGTGTCATGTTTGGCATTTATTATGCTTATTTTGTCTCAGAGCTTTTCAGTCTTCCAATGCACTTGGCTGTTGTGTCTGTGAATAATCTACTCTATTAAAGCATATTTGTCAGTTCCAGCTTAACTGTGTCTCTGTATAATATTAATATTAAAAGGTTTCTCCCTCCTCAACAAACTTCCACCATTCCAATTATACAAGAAGCTGAGATGTATCACTGGAGTTCTTAGTTGTATTCAATTTAGAAATAGAAAAAAAAAAAAAAAAAAAAAGCAGACCTCCCCTATCAGTGGACTTGTGGTGTGACATGCATGCAGAGGGTGGAAGAAGGGGGGACTGGGACAGGAGGAGGGAGGAAACCACAGGAAGGATACAAAGTGAATAAAGTGTAATTAATAAAAAATTAAAATAGACCTTCCAAAAACAAATAAATAAACTGTAGTAAATAAAAACTTAATTAGAAAAGGACTAATTTCCAGAATATGTAATAAACTCTAGAGGTCATCTTCAGTGCAAGCCTTTCCGTATTACACCATGAGCATCTTTCTTAACACATGTTGACGGCCATTTAATGACTGACCATAACAGGGAAATGTGAGAAAAGATACTTCACCATAGACTCTTCTCCATAGAAGAGTACAATCTTTGAATGTGACTCTATATCAAATTATGGGTTTCATCCAACAGTTTGTACAGATAGAAAAGCAACTGAAAATGTATATCAGAAGTAAAACATCTAACAATGAAATCTGGGTAATGGGTGTCTGGATGAAAATATTGCAACTGGAAAAAAAAAGGAACAAGCAAATAAGCATCATTCTTCTGTCCTGTCTGCATCATCACCTGCTTGCAGGTTCCTGCCTTGGTTTCTCTCAGCTGATTGTTACCGAGTATATATATATATATATATATATATTCAATTCTTTCAGCCCAATGTTGTTTTGGTCATGACTGTTTCAAGGAAATGGACCCCAAATGAAGACAGCAAATGACATTTATTCATTCAATATTTAAAGAATTTATTTTTCTGAGGTCCAGAACTCAAATTCGAATTTCTGTGTCAGCAGGACTTATTATATGTAGGCGACAAATGGGACAAGTTGAGTTGTCAGATAGCCAACGATCAATGCATTTATGATGATATTCATGAAGGCAAGGTAGTATACGAATCTTACTGCCTTGTTTATACCTTGTAATACAAATACTGCACTGGTTTAATTTATCATGTTTACAAAAATCTCTTAGTTTTAAAGCGTTAATCTGTTGTTTGGTAAGTCCATTATGGTGGTTATTATGAACATGATTGAAGATGGTAAAATGAGGCAAAGATGGCAAAGAATCACTATCATCAGAAACCTCTGGATCGGTAACATGCCTTCCCTGTCTGGCTTCAGAGGGTGGGTGAGGTAGTATAAGTAAGTCGTTAGTGTCTTCACTTTGTGAGCTAGCTGATGAATTTATATTATTGACTACAGTATTGTCACTAGCCACTGGAGTAGGTAAAGTATGCCGATTGAATCTTAAATTGGAAAATGGTAAGGAATTTGTGATAGAATTACGGGTAGAACTGGAAATATCATTCTCACCAGAATGAACTCTTCTATTATTTTCACTTGATGGTGAGTCAAAATCCTCTAACTGAATCGCAATGCAATTGTCATCGAGTATCTCAAAAACTCCTCTCTTGATGTACCCTGATGGTCCAAAAGGAGATGCAGCCACTGTAAAATCTAAACTAGTATTTGCGGTTTGATCAACAGAAATTATTTCAGAATCCTCTATACCTGTCTGATTAGGACAGGAGGATGTGTTTGTGTTTTCTTCTTGATCAGTTTCCACAGGGACAAACTGAATTGGCTTTACAGCTGTAGACTGACTGTTATGATCAGTGTTCTCTGTCGATATGTGTTCTATCATTGGAGAAGATGTTCTTTGCAAATCAGATATAGACAAATCATCTCGCAATTGCAAACCTGTGTGACCATTAGAACCAAGGGAAGACTCATCCATCCTATGATGTGACTGTGTTTCAGACAATACATGATGACCAGCTCTCACATCCTGAGTATGTGGAAGTGGCCTACTTCCTGTTGTTTCTCCAACTATCAGAACTTCTGGACTCTCACTTCTGGTGATTCTATCTTTAATACATGGCCCTTCGATTAAAACATCAGTTATATCTTCCTCTGGTGAGAAAGGAATTACACAGGTTGACTCAGGTCGTTGATGTTCCACTTCATTCTGGCTTTTCCTACTACAGTCATGGTAGGTATGTTCTGAAGGTAGTTCATGGTCAATTTGAGGACTTGTATTCCCATCATTGAAGGTAAATCTCATCTCTCCAGTGATGTCATTATTCTTTGGTTTGCACTGACTTTTTCTTTCCCCAAGCCCCCACTCCAGTATATTTCTTTGTGTTATACTTTCAGATTGTTGAAAAGAGGTAATCTGGACTCTGTCAGAATCATCACTAGGCACAACATCTGAAGTGCTGGCTTCACCTGTACACATAAAACAGAAGTTAATCAAAATCAACTCTCAAAATTAGAATGCATACTTCTTTCACACTGCTTCAAAAATAAATAAAATAACCCCAAAGATTCAGATATTTTAATCTGAATTTGTGTCATATTTCACATAGAATCAATAAAAGTCAAAAATGAAAAACATAAAAATCAAAATTTACACAGAGTTCAAATTTGCCTTTGAAATAACCTATCTTGTTCTAGATATATTTATGAAAATTTAAAGTGAATCAGAAGACATTTCCACTCAGTTTCAGAATCTCCTATATCACCTTCTAGAGTAATCTATTCTATTATATTAATATAACCAGCAACATGATACTTAAAACTTTAAAAAGATTTTTTTATCTTTCACTCATATTAAGGACACATATATGTATCTGTGTGAGCATATATCCAATGTGTGCAAATATTGTTAAAGCGCTAAGGAATCAGATTCCCGAGATCTCCAATCCTAGACAAATAACTGAAAAGGGGAATAGAAATTAGACATAGTTCCTGTCCAAGAACACAAGGTGATCTTCACTTATATTTTAAAAATTACTTATAACTTAAAAAGTAACTTATAACTTAAAACAAATTCTACACAGGGTGCAATATGAGTCTCAAAATTCAAATTGTATGTTTTAAAAATACTTTTACTCTATAACTTTATTTTTAATCTCATGAATTGCAAAAAATAAAACATGATAGTGGACATTTATTATACAGTAATATTTGTTATTCAACCCTGAGAAAGAAAGACTAATTCTTGATAGACCAATTTTGGTAAGTTTTTTCAGTGAAGAACACACACCTGTTTGTATTAGGTGGGAATCTGTGTGTTAAAATCATTGAAAGCACACTTAACCTTGTAAAACTGTATAGAATTAAACATACACAAACACACACACACACACACACACACACACAGATAACTACCCATTATCACTACCAAAATTTTTCTGAGGATATTAACAGATGTCCTTTGGGGAGGAGATTAGAATTATGCCAAATTTCATTTGTTGATATACAGTGTCTTTGTATGACTTCTGTAAAGAAGAAATAGAAGTGACAAACAAATACATGGAAAAATGGTAAATATCATTTGCCACCTTAGATGTAAGTGAGTGCATATCAAGATTCCATTGCAGTGCTCTCTCAATGATTGACAGTCTTTTACTATCATAATTGTTATTATTATAGCACACAGTTTACAATTTACAACCAAGAAAAAAAATAGTGTTTTGAGAATATTCCTTGTAAAAACCTTAAAAAAAGACTTTTAGTTTGCAACGTAAAACTTCAATCCCAACTAAATGTTTGTTCTGCTAAATTATAGAAAAAATTAGTTTTGTTTAATGTAAGATGCTCAAAAAACTCAAATATAAAGAAATTTTAAAAATGTTGAATTTGGAGTATTCAGAGTTCACTGACATCTAGTTGAATCATTAAATCTTGGAAGCCCTTGGCTCCTCCTTCCTTTTCTTTACTGAGACATATTACAAAACTTGAGTATTTCAGGTTCACCTGTTTGATACTCATGTGTTTTTTTTTTAATATTGACTCAGATTGTAGATATCTCATTTGCTTTTTTATTATTTGCCATATATTCTCCAGCAATAACTTTGCCAAATATTAGTGCTCCATGCATTTAATATTTTATGATGCACCACTCCACTGATATTGGATCAGTTTAAATTACTCTGATGTAATG
The DNA here is from genome assembly GCF_030254825.1 of Meriones unguiculatus. NCBI lineage: Eukaryota > Metazoa > Chordata > Mammalia > Rodentia > Muridae > Meriones > Meriones unguiculatus. Next base: position 11,478,328 of record NW_026843707.1, read on the forward strand.
TAAGACAGTTGTTCACTCTCTGCCAAATTTTAGTAATAAAAGAAAGATGTTAGCCTGAATCTTAAAAAAATTCCAATAGGCACATCCTACAAGTGATTGTCTACACCTATTATCATCAAGTGGAACAATCTCATAAAGGAACTCCAAAATAGAGAGCCATTATGTAACAGTGCTTTGAAATTTTGCTTCAAAAACAGTAATAACAAGGGGCCAAGAGGATAGCAGATCATGCCATGTCAAGGTTTGGTATTGTTCCCAAGGTCTAACAGGTATAGAAGGAAATCAGTTCTCCAGTACAGTGAGTGGTGACAGGAAAACATGGTGGTCAGCAGCAAGAAAAGTAACAAGGCTCATTGTTAATTGGGTTTAATTCTAGTGTGAAGTGACTACAACTGAGATGTTTGGAATTGGAGCTGAAGATGAAGTGTTTCAGAAAATTTACACAGCATACACAATAGCAGAAAAATTTCAGGGTAGATGTATAGAAGAGAGAAGAACCCCTGTGATAGCTGTATTAACAAAGGGAAGGATAAAGGCCAAAGGAAAGAGTAGCAAGAGACAAAACAGAGGTAAAAACCCACAGAACCATTCACATATCACAACACAGATTTAAAATGCAACAAAACAGAAATTTCAGGGTTTACATACCTTAGAAAAACTCCAGAGAATCTTTGTTTTCAGTATTTTATTGGAAGAGTTGCAAGAATATATATCCAGCATGGTTCCTACAACAAAACTGCATAAAGACCTCACCAGTACACATAAAAATAGGGTTACAGTAATTCATAAGATTCCCCACTCCTAGATGAAGAGTTATAGGCAGTGGATGGTAAGAGTGTGTAAGTAGGGAGTTTCCTCCAAAGAACAGACAGGTTATCCATTCCACAAAGTAGCCAGCCTTAGACACATATAAACATGAGCTACAGTAAATTTACTCAGTATTCATTACATTTGTATATTACATTATTGAAAGGAGGGAACATGGTTTGAGAAGTTAGAGATAGATGGGAGGACTTTCAGGTGAGAGAGAGAGATTGAAATGATCAATGCAGCCACTCCTGATGAGACCAGATAGACTAGGATAGACTAGGATCAGAGGAAATGGGAGGAAGACCTCCCTTATCAGTGGACTGAGGGAGGGGTACACGTGGGAAGAGGGAGGGACAGTGGGATTGGGAGGGACGCAGGGAGGGGGGTACAGAGGTGATACAATGTGAATAAACTGTAATTAATAAAAATAAAAATAATTTAGAAAGATATAACTTCCTAATAAAGATCTATAATGATATATAAAAAGAAATGATGTAAATATAGTGTACTCATGTATAAAATTCTAAAAAGAAAACATAATATGCCTACAAACAGTTTTTAAACAAGGACCAGACTACTGCTGATGTAGTAACAAGATGATTCCGAGACAAAAGAAATTTCCACCATTATCAGTGGATTTGGGAGTGGCTTGGAAGTATATGGGTTAGGGAGGGGATGAGGGAATATGCTAATATTGGCTACAATGTGAATAAGCTGTACTTTATAAAAAATAAATGAATTTAAACAAAATAAAGAAGTCTACAAAACGTTTAAGCAAAATTGACAAGACTCCTGCTGATGCAGTAACAAGGTGAATCAGAGAGAAAGGAAGATTTCTTCCTTAACAGTCCACTGTGGAAACCCAAAGCAAGTGTCCTGCAAGTATTCTTTGAATCCTGGCATGCAGAATAATTTTACTGAGAGAAAAAATGCTTAAAAGCAGCAGCACAGTGTTCCATTCAGAGGAAATCTAGTCTGCCGTAGGGTAGAGTGTGACTCACTAACACCTCAGCAGAAGGATGAGCAGAAGCAACTGTACAAAGATTCTATATAGCCAAACTCCAGCCAAGGAAAGCTTTATTGATTGTCTTTTCTCCTACCTAGAGACCTAAAGACACTTTTAGTTATAAAACCTCTTCCTAACTGATTGATCACATCATCTATTTGCAAGAGAAATAGCAGAAAGGGGAACATGAGGGAAATCTTTGTGATATTTTACTATGCAAGATAGGTCAACGGCCACATTCTTATATCTCATGGCCAAGGTACTCAAATGGACATTTAATGAATACTCCAGATATGATAGTGTATATTAGTTTTGTATTTCAAGTTAAATTATTATATAATATTCATTTTCCGTGGAATTATTTCTAGGCTTGTCTAACATGATTTTGATAATACGTGTGTTCTCCAAAATATATGACTAATATAGAGGCAAAAAATGAAGTAAGTTCCATTTAGATTTAAATCATTTACCTATGTCTTTTGGTTGATGTGTTTTAAACAGACTTTCTGTCATAATGAAATAACTTAAAGCCTATAAAATTAACTTACATATGTACTACAGAAGTCAGTCTACTTTTCAGTGTTGTTAGAAAGGTAAAAAAGAAAGGGAAGGTGTTTAAAATAATTGGTAAGCATATCAGAACGGAAATGGTAAACATATGGAACTATTTTGATGTGGCATGATTTTTAAAATCCCAAATTAGTGCTGATCCTTAAAGACACAAAGAAAAAGTAAAATTTTCTTTGATTCATGCAATACTCAGAATCCTAGACAAATCACTGTATTTTATAACAATGCAAAATGCTGTTGCTTATATGTAATATCGAGTTGGGCTCTTTTCTCAGATAATGTGTTGTTAGTAGGTTTCGTTTTTTTTGTTGTTTGTTTCTTTTATTTTAGTTGAGTTGGGTTATTGGGTTTGGATGTTGTTGTTGTTTCTATTTTTCTGGCTTATTTATTCATTTATTTATTTATTTGTTTGTTTGTTTGTTTGTTTGTTTTTTGTCAACCTAACTCAATCTAGAGTCATCTGTGGATGAACTACAGCTGTGAAAATGCATCCATCCATTTTATTGGCCTGTAGGCAGGTTTGCTGTGCAAATGCCTGGTCAGTGATTGATGTGAGAGAGCTAGTTCAATGTTGTTGCTGCCACACCTGGGAGAAAAGGATAGGATGGTGTAAGACAAAGGCTGAGCATGTCAGCAGAGCAAACCAGTAAGTAGTATTCTCTAACATCTCTTCTTCATTTCCTGCCTGCAGGTTTGTTCCTTGAGTTCTGCCTCTAAATTCTCTTAAGGGCAGATTATAGTTTACAATATAATACTGTAAATTAAAGTATACTTTATTATAAGATTACATGAACCTCTTTCTCCCCAATTTAATTTTGATTATGGTGTTTCACTAAAGAAATAAACTAAGACATATAATAATAGATAATATTTCTCTTTAACTACTAAGTAAGGCATAAGAAAGACAAGAGACAGACCTTCAGTGATACATCTCATTAACTTTTGAGCAAAATAATATCAGGGATGAGGGCATGTTCAGAGAATACATATTGGCAGGATTTTCCATATCATTCTCAATGTTTTGTTGATTTGGAGTTGAAATAAATTACCTATCATACAAAATCAATATGCTGGGTCTACAATAGTATATATAAGAGCATGCTACAAAACCTAAATTTATATTGTATGCTCTAGGGAAACAATATAATACTATTTTCAAGTAGAAAACTTTTAATAATCCTTGGCACTAGAGTAAAAATTCGTATTTCACATTGTGAAAAAAATATAAATTCTTTGGTTAGGATACATATTTGTTTTTATTTTTTCAAGGTTACTATTACAGTCACTATTATGGCATGGAGATACCCCTCGGAAGATGCACTTTATGTTGTATGAAACCAGAAGCATTTTTGGTAATTTCACAGTAGGTAAGTCACAGTATGGTGCCTAAACTTAGTTTTAACCAATCATAATAATTTCTCAAGATTAAAAATGCCTCCACAGACAGACATAATTGGCTAAGGATAAGAGATAGTTGGTTATCATAATGAAACATTGTTTGCACTGTTGAATTTCTCCTGCATCTTACTTTATAAAAGAGAACTATAAATTGCTAACATATATGTAAAATTGATAACTATCACTAAATAATAGAGAGGATTATAAAAATAAATGGCTATGTTAACAATCCTCCTGAAAATGGATGTCAAAAAATTAATGAAAGTTCCATGTCAGAAATTGACAATTTACTGGAACCCATTTTACTGAATAGCCATTCTTTGGAAGAGAATTTAAAAAAAAAATCTTTAACAGTATGTTCACTGAATTCAGTGGTGACCTAGTTCAGGTCCAAAGACAGTCAATTAGCCAAACTTCAAAAGGCAGTTCAAACATGCTGAAATGAACTCAACATGGACAATACATGGATTTCTGGCAGTTAGATCAATGTCAGCATAACCCAGGAACTCGTTATGATAGTTCCCTGGCTACCAAAAGGAGCAATTTGCTTTACCTCTAGCAAAAGGAATGTCTTGCTCTCCAATTAACATATTCCTATGATGCCTATGAGCATATCAAGTTCCATGCTAGCCACTAGGTTCTCCCATTCCCTACACAAAAAATGCCCTTCAAATCACCCATAGCTACCCTGGCCTCCCCCAGCTACTGATCCTACTTATAATCTAGATATTCTCACTAGGTATTCTTTATTGTCCATCTCCTGCTATTCTCCCATCTCTTACAGAAAACTCTGGTGTTGCCCAGAATGCTAGATATGTTTATTCTACCTTTCCTTTCTTTTTGCTGTGCATACTTCCAAATGCCTCTGGCTGTTCTCTTTTTCATGCTACAATAAATCCTTTCCATATGGTGGAACAATCATGTTGTCACTTGATATAACTTACTTTCCATCCATGAACTTTCTCTCCAAATTTGTGAATTTCTGCATCTTTTCCTAGTCTGACTTCTGGTAGATGGACCCACCATCAGTGTATCACTTGCATTTCTCTTTGATTTACTTGGCCTTTCAAGCACAGGCTTGGATGGTGTATTTTCCACTTGTCTCTGGTTGTCCTCCATATTTTCTTCTCCAAGAAATCTTGTAACATGTTTTGCAGCTGGGTTCTCATAATTATTCTTAGCACCACTTCCTTTCACAGAATTAGGAATGTGTGAATTGTTCAGTGGTCTCCCTTTCCATGATGGAGATTTTCTTTTTTCTCTTCCTGGTTTGACTTCATATTGTTCAAAGGTATTTGGCTGGTAATTAGGAGTATCATATCTAAGCATATTATGTATAGGGCCTTCTTTACCTGTTATCAAAATAAGAAGTAAGAAGGGATTCTAAATATCAAACACATCATAAAATACTTCTCAAAAATTTGTTGTATAACCTGCATAGGTCCTCTGCCTATATTTTATCGCTGTTACCTTTGTGTTTTTCAGGGAATACAAACATTGAGACTGGGTGTGATCCTGACTTCTTGCCTATTTTTTTTTCTTACTATTGGGTTTTTTTTTTTTTTTTTTTTTGTCTGTCCTCAATATAAGGGATTTAGTACTGTCTTACTGTATCTTGTTTTGCCACGTTTGGTTGCTGTGTTTTGTGGGCCTGTTGTTTTCTAAAGGAAAACAGAGGCAGAATATATCTTGGGGTAGAGGTAATGTGGAGTGGAGCTAGAGGAATATAAATAGGTAAAATTGTAATAGGGGAGTACTGTATGAGAGAATAATTTATTTTCTTTAATAAAAATTTCACATGAAGAAGAACCTAATGAATTATCTCATTCATGAATTAAAATCTTTCAGAATCAATGCCTTTGCTTATATAAACAATATTTAAGTAAAAGAAGGAGAGTCCAAATTCATTTTAGCAAGCTTAATTTGTTCCTGGATAAGTTTAGAAACGTCTTGGATAAAATCAAAAACTGCTTTTTTAAATTTTATTTTGAAAGATTATCTCCACCAACAAAATAAGCCAATTTCAGTCAGGTAAAATGTTAAAATAATAAGCATGGAATCTTATGAATGTAGAGAGAGTGAGGAAAACCTGGAGGGGCTGGAGCTCAACAGCAAGAGCAAAAGAACCAAAAAATCTCTGCAAAGTGGTCTTTTCTGAGACTAATACTCCAAGGACCATTCTTAGAGATAACTTAGAACCCCTGCAGAGATGTAACCTATGGCAGTTTAGTGTCTAAGTGTGATCCCTAGAAATAGGAACAGGAACTGTCTCTGACATGAACTCAATGGCTGGCTCTTTGACACCTACTCCTCCCCCGATGGGGGAGCAGTATGTAGCCAGTACTGATGAGATCTGATAGGCTAAGGTCAGAGGGAAGGAGAGGAGGATCTCGCCTATCAGTGTACTTGGGTAGAGGCATGGTGGAAGATGAAGTTGGGAGGTGGGATGGTGGATAGAGATGAGTGAGGGGGCTAAAGCTGGGATAAAAAAATGAATAAAGTATAATTTATAAAAAAGGAATATTTCTTTTTAAAGGGAAAATGTTTTAAAAAATAATTTAATTTTTTACAGCAGGTTTGGTTTCACCAGCTTCAGGGGACAAGACCAGATAAATTCACACCCAGATTATGGTGGAGAGTGTTTTCATTGATTGTAGGGAAGGTAAAAGACATGTCTGCCACACAGTGGACTTGTCCCCATATTTGGAAGTACACTGGTTCCAACTCTCCAAGGTGAAATGAACTCCAGATAAGTACTGGCAATACACAACATGTTTCTCCTTACTTACTTCTCCCTGGGGGTGTGATCCTTCTTCCTCTCCCTGGTTTTGGGACTCCCCTCCTCCAACAATCAAAGTTTCAAATGCACACCTAAGGAAAAATTTCGATGCCTACATTCCCTAAATTGCCTAACATCTATGTCTTCGAGCATCCTGTTAGGTCCAGGAGTTTCTTCATGAGCTGCACAGAGAAAGCAGGTGCTCAGGCCTAAACTCACAGACTGCTTCAACTGCACTTCCCTAGCTGCAGGTGGTCCCACAAATGTTAGACAGCAAGAAAAACAGCCTGCCCTTCCTGGACTTGAGCAACTTTACAGCTTTTGGAACCCTTGCCTCATTGATGATGACCAATGTCAGAACGAAGCAGTCATAAACAAATACTCTACCACTTGTTCATTTATGATCAAAAAAAGCTTGGATGGTGGGTTTCAGATGTAGGATAAGCAGCTGAGGTGCCCTTTGTAACCAGGTGAACCTGACTTCCAGGTTCTTCCAGCATCTCTCAGTCCCTAACCATTACAAGACACAGCTGACATACCCCACCCCCTATCCTGAAATGTCCAGCCTAGGGACAGGAGCTTCCTCATCTCCAGAGGCTCTTCACTATATAATCCAGATATTTTGCTTCCCTTCTCTCTTTCTACATTTCCTCTCTCCTCTCTGCTTTCCCTCTGTACTTTCTCTGCACACACACACTTTCTCTTTGCCTCTGCATGGAGACTCACCTGGCTCCATTCATTGGGACCAGTGAATGTACCTAGAGTTGCTCCAGTAAACTTGCATGTAAATACTTTAATTTGCATTGAATTAGCTTGTTTCACAGGTAGAAATAAAGATAACCTAACACTCTTATAGGAATTATCAAAAATCAATCAGTTTTAGTCCATGATGGAGATACTAATATGATCAAACAAATTATTGCAGTTACGGCTCAATACTAATGTTTTAGTTCAAGTTTCAATTTTATTTCCTTTTCATTAATTATTTATACTTTTATATGACATATTTGTACCTTTTATTTCTAGGGTATCTTTGATAATACATGTATTTTTGGTAATGCATGGAATTGTTTTAACTATAAGACTATTGTAGACAAAGGCAAATGAAAACAAAAATTGTAACTCATACTGTTACCAGGAATTTGAGTTAGCCAGAAAGTTTAGATCAGATGAAGTGAGTATGTATATCTACTACACTCCATATAAAATCCTGTTAAAGAATTGTAGGAAAGGCTAGGGTAAGTTTGTGCACAGTGAGGTAACACTTAAAATGACCACCCCACTGTTGGAGAAAATGTAGACATGAAACAGAAAAATTCAGAGGCTTCTCAAAGTGTCAGCTGGCAGTCAGCCAGGCAATCTCTCTGAAGCAGAGAAAATAGCAAAAATTATGGGATGGTCCTTCCAATTATAAGAGGGAATGTTGAAGAAGGAGAAGAGTTTGTTAGAGTAGGAAATAGCATAGCATGAGAACAGTGCAGGATCTGAGACATGCCAGAAAGCTAATTTGGAGCCTTAGATAATCATAATGGGTAAATGTTACTAGTTACCAGAGGGGCCTGGAGGTTGGTTTGGGGTTTTGTTATGTAGTGACATGTATATGCCAACGGAATAATTGGACCTACCTGGCTGACAGAAACATTCCTAGAGTCTCCCCACTGGAATAAAGTAATATCTGTACTTCCGTCTTGAATTGTATCAGCACAATTATTTTTAAAATGTTAGACTATGTCCACTAGGAAGGAACATGAGGATCTCAACTGAGACTTATTAATGGAATACAATATATGAATTTTCTTTGGATGATGTTGTATTTATGACCTCTCAGAAGAAAAAAAATGATAATATATAGCAAACCGCATATTAAGATAACAAGTATTTTTAAACATTGTGGGAATGCACACAGAAAGTGGACCAAAATGCTATCTCAAGCTGTTTATACTGGCCACCACACAAATATGCTATTTCCCACACTCACATTGGGTAGAAGTACCTGGAAAATATTCTACTGAAACAATATTCCTTCTTGTAGAAAATTTAAAAAAAGTTTACTGATATACAATGTATTGGATTATTAGCATCTCATTGTTTAGCTCTAGCTATATTTAATTCATGTTTATGATAACATTCAGAAGCTTCATGTCATGCATAGCCAAAGTTTCTAGAACATTACAATCAGTGAAAATTGAGGTCCCTTACTTTTAGTTTATACTTAATAATCAAAAGTTTTGAGGTCTCGTTTCTTCCTATCATCTGTCTTCTAGAAGCTGAAACTGAAATCATTGCTTTGGTTATATATCCTTGTACTACTTTAGTCTTGGAAAATTTAGACTCAAACTGTGGGTTTTTGACTTGCCTCTCTTTGGATTCCAAATTATTTCATGTAAATTTCCATACAAATGACAAATGATCATTCTGTGATCATTGATTTTCTTTAGTAAAGATAACACTTTTTACTCTGTTGACATCTCAATTGGTTGAATTGCCTTGATCACTATGGTCATGTACAAAATTTGTTATCTCTACTTTTTTTCGTTGTCATACATTCAGATTGTTTGAAATCAAATAGTTGTTCTATAGTAGAATTAATAGTTGGAACAAAAGAAAAATAGTCTTCTCCATGTGACACCAAAAAACCAAAGGAAGTAAGAAAGTATCTAAATAACCAGATTTAGTTAAATGTAGTGTTTTGAAGATTCACTTCAGATGAAACTCTCAGAAAAAATGTAACATTTCTTAAGATTTTATATAGATTTAATGTTTATATATTATTTCTCAAACTCTACAGTCTAAATTTGTAAGAAAGGAGCAGTTTAAATTCATTTTAAAGGTCTGAATAAATTTATAGAAAAATCTATAGCAATTTATATAAAACTATACACCATTGGGAAGATATGCCAGAAAAGAAGTCTTAACAGTATATGCTAATACAACCAAACAAGCATATTGCAGTTAATATTCAATTCTGGTGGTTAGCTAAAAAATGCATTATTGTAAATTTTTCATTACTCTAAAACATTCCCTTTATGTTCATGCATGTAGTGGTCTTTATAATACACATCCTTGTTTTAAGTGATGACTATTGTAGACAGTAGCAAAATGAAGCAAAGTTTAAATGCTTTAAATAATTTGAGGAATTCTTAGTGCTACAGTGATTTTAAGTTTAGAAGAATTGCTTATTAGTCCATATTATTAGAATAAACATAACATATACCTACATGTAAGGACTCACAGAAGAATGAAACTATTACAGTAGACTATTCTTTAGATGTATTTAAGGCAGTTTTCAAAAACAAGGTTTTATGACTATGGTTAGTAACATTCCCCATATTCAGTGAAAGAAAAACGTAGTACTATCTGTGGCTAGAGCAGTTTATTTTTCAAAGCAGACACTATTGACATATAGAACAGAGAACTATATTTAGAAAACAAATCCTGCTAACTGTAGGAAGTTTGGTAATATTCTTGTTATCATCACACAAAAACACACTAGACATAAGAAACATCACATCCCCTTTCCTTGGAGTGATTATTAGCAATTGTATCAAAAACTTTAAGAACTGTTCCCCAGGAACAGGTAAGGTGGCTTTCAGTTCGGATCAACTTGATTATAGAATGTTATTACTTTGGGATATTGAAACTTTTGAATGTGTCTGTTCTCAAAAAGAAGGCATAAAAAATTTAAACAAATATATTTTAAAATATAATGAATACCAGTACCTAACAGAAAGTATGAAAGAGTAGTAGACTGAATAATTGCCAAAAAATTAATAAATAACAAGTCCAAACTGTTGTAATATTAGTTGTTTTTTATACAATATTTCCAGGATGAAGCTTTTTTTTAATTGAAGAAACTTCTATATAGATTAGTTTTTGAATTTACTATGAGAGTTTAGTTTCTCTGCACAGCCTTAAGCATAAATAATTTCTACATGGTTAATTTGATATGATAGACAATTTCTCTTGCTATGATTTTTGAATTGGTAAAACTACAATCTCTTTAGTTGTTTTAAGTATGCTAATAACATTGTATATTTCACACTGGGAGAAAATAAGAAATAGTGAAGTTAGAGATAGATTTCTCAGTATCAGTATTATTGACTCAGGTGTCTACATTGCTATACTGGAGAACACTGTCAGATATTTGGAAACTTTTAGCAAGTCTCTCCTTAACAGAAATGTCCACAATCACAATTATACCCTGACTAACAATATTCTTCCCCATTTCAGATCCACTTGATTAGAGCTTTTCCAACATGGAGTTTGGGTACTGAGGATGTTGAATTCCTGAATTTTTGTAATAATGACAATGTAAGTTATAAAAAATGGCGGATATTGTAAGTCACCATATAAGACTTGTCAATATATACTAAGATATCACCCATTAACAATAAAAATAAATTCAACTGTTCTAATTCACAGAATCATCGCAGTTCCTGGAGAAAATATTCTACTGAAAAGGTATTCATTGTAGAAGGTAGCTAAAGCCTGTGTGCTCTCCAGAAAGGGGTACATGAACTCTGTGGCTTCCTCCTAGAGGGTGCAGCCTTGCCAGGGCACAGAGAATGATGATGCAGCCAGCTCTGATGAGACCTCAGAAGCTAGGGTCAGATAGAAGGGGTGGAGACCTGGGTAAAGGTCATAGGCATGGAAGAGATGCTAAGTAGGATTGGGAGGAGACATGGGAGGAGGCTGCAGTGGGATGAAAAGTAAATAAATTATAATAAGTAAATAAAAATAAATTTCAAATGTTTGTACTGGTGAGTAATATTTTTAATCTGGTTTTGCTGAATTCTATAAATTATCTAATTTATTTTTCAAAGGATGCTAAGAAAACATACATTGTAAAGGAAGACAAGCATATCACTCCTTTCAGTAAATTTAGATGTGACTTACTTTCTATAGGTGCTCCTTCTTTTGGAAGATTTGGGTGCGTGATTCTTGCATGATTTATGATAGGTGGACTTGCAGTCATTGTTTCAGATCTATGTTCTTCTGACACAAATGACCTTACAAATATTAAGTCATATTCAGAATTTTCAGTTTGTGTCTGGTTGTTCTCCATACATTCTCCTGCAAGAAATTTTGTTAAGTATTTTATTTGCTTTCTTAATTTTGGATTAAAGTCTTAAAATTAACTTATATCAAGGGAGCACAGTGTCTTGAATTTCTCTAGTTTATGACTTAAAAAATGTTGAGTTTTCTTTTTTCCTCTTGCAACATGTTTTCATATTCTTTCAGAAGACTAGCTAGATTTCTACAAAATTAAACAAGGAATATTACATAATACCACTTATCTAGCTGGACAAATTAACATGAAAAGAAATTGAAAAGAACTCCAAAACTGTAACATGAATTTTCTTTAAAAAATGCATACAGTTTGTTTATAAAGAGCATAGATTGATTACCAAGACTTGGCTATTTTACATAGTTTAAAATTTTCAAAATTAATACATTTGATAATACACAGCATAATTTTTAATTAATTTCTCTTTTAATTGCAATTTATTCATTTTGTATCACATCAGTAGCCCCCTCTCTAGAACCCTCCCAATTCTAGCATTCCTCCCTCATCTCTTCCTATGCCTTTCCCCCAGTCCAATGATAGGGGCAGTCCTCCTCCCCTTCCATCTGACCCTAGCCTATGAGGTCTCATCAGGACTGGCTGCACTGTTTTCCTCTGGAATGGTAAGGCTCTTCCCAAGGCTCCCCCATCAGAACGAGATGATCAAAGAGCTAGCCACTAGTAAGGGGAACAGGGGCTGTCTCTGAGAGCATAGTATTATAAGCAAAGGGAGAAGAAATGTTTGGATCATTTCCCTTGAGAAAGACTCATCTTATCCTAAATAAATTTAGAGAAATTTAAATGAGAATAAAAATATTATATTTTAATATTTCTCTCAGCATACAACATCATAGACTACTATAGAAAACCTGTCAATAAATTCATTGAGGTTCATGGTAATTACATTTTTATGATTTACAGTACTCTTTTTTAATGCTTTAGTAATTACACTTTATTCACTTTGTATTCCCTCTGTGGTTCCTTCCCTCCTCCTGCCCCAATCCCTCCCTTCCTTCACCCACTGCATGCATTCTTCTCCCCATGTCCACTGATAGCTAGGTCTTCTTTTTCTTTCTCCTGATCTTAGTCAATTAGGTCTCATCAGGAGTGGCTGCATTGTCTTCTTCTGTGGACTGGTAATGCTGCTTACCCCTCATGGGGAGTTAATTAAAGAGCAGTCCAATCAGTTCATGTCAGATAGAGTCCCTGATCCTATTACAATGGAACCCACTTGGATTCTATAGTACTACTTGTTGATAGTTCATTGAATGGTGTGGTTTTCATAATTCATGAGGTTAAGTCATAGGAATGTTGAAGATCATAAAAAAAATTAAACAAGGTATATAGGTTTAAATTAGTTTAAATACTCTTAATGTTGCTAGACTCTAGAAGTAACATAAATTACCTCTCAAAACAAATGAGTATATTGATCCTAGCCTTATATACTTGTAATAAAACCAAAAGAGACAAATTGTTAAAATAAACCCTCCACAGACAGACATAAGGCTACAACTATAAATATCAGATTATAGTGAGTCTTTTAAGATAATATTCACCCCCATTTCATACTGGAAAAAACTGTAGTCCTGTGGATAAATTTCATAACATCAATACATCAATATTCTTCAGTTTGGGAGCCTAACAGCAGCTCAGGGACACTATCCTTTGAGTTGTATGATGTCTAACAGAATTTTTGGACTCTCAAGGCTAGTTGAATACATCACCACACTTATTCTTAATTCTGGTAACCCACAAGTATTTCATGGCATCTATGTAGGCCCTGTTGGGAAAGACATTTGTTTCCAATTAAGTTCTATTTGATTTGAGCTTTATATTTCTATTTGTTGTGAAAAGTGGTGTATGACCAATAGCTCAAAAAAAAAAAATCAACAACCAATAGAATTGCTACTAGATATATGAAATTGTTGAAGATAATACTCTTTATGTAAAGGTATCATCAGAATATGGCCAAATATCATCTCAAAACATTTTCAACAGCTATCATTACAATAAATAAACATCAAATTTCACAGATTTGCTAATGCTGGTTGCATATGTATCATTTTCTACTAAAATGCATTTATGGTCAGGTCAATAACATCACCTCATGATTTTGGTCTTCACAAAAATCTTTGCCTTTACTTGAAAGATAAGATGAGAGATAACAAGCTGTGTCTGGGTGCTCCTATGAATTATTTCAGTGCAGATCACATACGAATAAACTCCAATCCAGAGATGTAAATATGGTAGTGTTTTGTTAATCACAAAATGGTTGAGAGAACATCTTTTTTTTTTTTTGTTTGTTTGAACATGTATAATTTAGTGATTGTTCCTTTAATGTAAACACATAGAAATATCTACTATTTATTTATTTATTAGGAGCTTATAGGTAGTAATGGTCTTTTTTTATCAGTTACAATTTATTAACTCTGTATCCCAGCCATGTCCCGATACCTCATTCCCTCCCAGTCCCTCCCTCCCTCCCTCATCTCCCCCGTGCCCCTTTCCAAGTCCACTGATAGGGGGGACCTCCTTTCCATTCGTCTGATCCTGTTTTATCAGGTATCTTCAGTACTGGCTGCAAAGCCCTCCTCTGTGGCCTAACAGGACTGCTCCTCCCTTCGGGGGTGGGGAGACCAAAGAGCCAGTCATTGAGTTCCTGTTAGAAATAGTCCCTGTTCCCCTCACTTTGGGAAACCAATTGGTTACTGAGCTACCACAGGCTACATCTGAGTGGAGGTTCTAGGTTATATCCATACATGGTCCTTGGCTGAATGTCAGTCTCAGAAAAGACCCTGTGCCCAGATATATTTGGTCCTTGTGGAGCTCCTATCCTTTCCCCATCAGACTAACTCCCCTTCTTTCTTATGATTCCCTGTACTCTGCCAAAGGTTTGGTCATGAGTCTTTGCTTTGAAAACACTGCTAGTTAGAGTCTTTCAGATGCGCTCAGTAGACTCCTGTCATATGGTCAATGCACATCCCATCTGTCTTTCTAAATGAGGATTGATCATCTTACCCCATGTCCGCTCAATTGATTATCTTTTTTAGGTGTATAGATTTCATTATGTTTATCATATCTTATAGGTCTATATAAGTGAGTATATCCCATGTTTTTCTTTCTCCTTCTGGGATATTTCACTCAGAATGATCTTTTCTAGATCCCACCATTTGCTTGCAAATTTCATGATTTCCTCCTTTTTGATTGCTGAGTAGTATTCCATTGTATAAAAATACCACAATTTCTGTACCCATTCCACCGTTGATGGACATCTGGGTTGTTTCCAGGTTCTGGCTATTACAAATAGAGCTGCTATAAACATGGTTGAGCAAGTGTCCTTTTTGTGTACTTGAACAAACTTTGGGTATATACCTAGGAGTGGTATAGCTGGGTCTGGAGGAAGCACTATTCCTATTTGTCTTAGAAAGCGCCAGATAGCTTTCCAGAGTGGTTGTACCAGTTTACATTCCCACCAGCAGTGGAGGAGGGTTCTCCTTTCTCCACAACCTCTCCAGCATGTGTTATAGCTTGAGTTTTTCATCTTGGCCATTCTGATGGGTGTAAGGTGATATCTCAGGGTCGTTTTGATTTGCATTTCCCTGATGGCTAATGAAGATGAGCACACTCAAGGGTTCAACATTAGCCATCACTCTGTCCCTCGAGAAACTCATCCACGCACACTTACAGACATAGACCCACACACGCGCGCGTGGACACATGCTTGCATTTGCCCCGTTTGCGCCTGCGTACTTTCCTCCCACAGGTACAGCTAGTCCTCAGCACATGCTGAGAGTGCTCAGCTTCCTGAAGAACTCTCCAGACACCAGAGAGAGACAGCACCAGTCTGATCTGCAGAATCCAAAAACAAACAGGGAAGGTTTCAGATAAGCCAATGGCCAGAGGTAGGCGAAAGAACACTTCCAACATAAATCAGGACATCATGACTTCACCAGCAAATCCCAAAATCGATTTATACACCAATTCAGCAGAGGCACAGGAAAATTATTTTAAAGCCATGCTTGCCCAATTATTTGAGGCTCATAAGGAGGAAATGAACAAGTCTTTCAAAGAGATGGCCAATCAATTGCATGCAAAGAAAGGAGAACATCTTTAAAAAGCTCCAAAGAACAGAAAGAGACACTGTTGAGTGAATCAAGTATCACATAGCTTTGTTATGTGTTTTTCTGTGTTAATAGGGGTGGTGATGAATTACTAAGGTGCCAACCTAAGAATCCAACAGCTGAGCTGAAAACTAAAGCTAAAAACATTGAGAATGCATTCACCAGAATTATATCAGAAAATATTCTAAGTCCTACAAATTCATAATCAAGCACAACCAACTAGAATACCACACAGAAATGAATAGATAAGAACTCTAGAGTCATCTGAAAATGAAAACTCACTTTTCTAAACATTTATCAAGCAGGAAGAGAAAATCTCTGAAGGAAGTTTGTAAGAAATAGTGTTTATATTTAAAAAAATCCGAGAGATATGAAACAACACAAGGATACAGATTTACTTGTGGTTTTGGAAGTAGTTTTAGCAAACGGATATGAATGACCACAGACCAAGATTAAAATGAGAACAAAATATAATTAAAATTAAAAGTTAGGTGGACACAGGATCTGATGTAAATATAACCTCAAATGAATCTTGGAATCTACATCGGTCCCTTCAGAAGGTGTCCACACAGATTTTAGGAATTGTAACATTATCCCAAGTAAAACAAACCCTAAGACAAATTAAATGGAAGACTCAAGATGGAAGGGCCAACCACACAGTGTCTATAAATAGCAGCTCAGCACTGGGAGGAGAGTGACCAGCAGGTCTTACTGTGGGCTCCAAACTCCTGCAGTCTGTTTCTCAGGTGAAAGAAGAATCCATGTGAATATGCAAAGATCCAAATTCCGGCCACCAGGATCTTTCCAGGAAAAATAAAATAAAATTCTAGACTCCTGCCCAAGCCCACCTGCTATGGATGCATTCCTGGAAACATCCATTTGCAGCTCTGAACATGCAGCCTTAGGCCATCCAGCAAATCCTAACTTCTGTGAAAACATTCCTAGGACAAAACGATCTTGGTTCTGACTTTGGTTGTTCACTCTCACTGCCTGTTCAATGGAAAATTCTGGTACTGATGGTAAGACTCCAAACCTTGGCACCCACTCTCACAGTCCTGTGAAAACCTTCTGGGTACAAGCTGCTCCTGGCACTTAACCAAGAAGCCCAATTTCACTATCTTGTTGAAACCTTCCAGGATGTTGTGACTAATGGCACTGACTCTCACCATCCTGTAGAGAGGATACGTTCTGGTATTGCTGGGGAGATATGGCCCCATTCTGCCTGCTCCACAACTGCACGACTCACCTCAGTCAGAATCAGCAAACACAGCACAGACAGAGAAAACAACAGAGCAGAGCTGGCGCGGGACCCAAGCCCCATTGCCTACCATCTTGAGGAAGCCAGTAGAGCACTGGAGCAGATCTAGACTCTCTTTGGTTGTGTTGTCTTATTTAAAAAATAAAATAAAATAAAATAAAATAATAAAATAAAATAAAACATCATCTTACTGGCTTTGTCTTATGCTGTTAAAACCCTTGAACTCAGAGAAAAATATTTTTAACTATTTCAAAATTCTACTTGGGAGCTGTAGAAATGGCATAGCACAGTGGTAGAGCCTATTGTGTGTGTAAGCATGAAATTCAAGTTAAGTTTCTATTCCCCAGCACAACAAAGTTTATAATAGCAAATAAATGAATGAATGAATGAATGAATAAGCTCTGTATGAGAGCTCCTTAGTACAGGATTTATGTTAGAGATTTCGCTTACTGTTTATTTTTTCTTTTATTTTTCATGAATATAGTAAATACTTAACCAGAACTCTAAAATGTGACAGGCATGCTTAAAACATATGATGTATATTTTAGATAGAAGTGATAAGTTCTGACTGGACTTTCCAGGGTGCATGGAGGATGGGAACTTTTGGATGTGTGGTGATGATAACAATACTTTTTCTTTTTTTTTTTCTTTTTATTTAAGCAATACTTTTTCAAAACAAAGAACAAAACCCAAAAAAGGATGTTAATAGACTTGTTGATGTGGGATGAGTGACTCATCAATAAACACAGAACTAAAGGCAATTAATAACTGCTGGTAGAGGACATTCTACTACCCCCAAAAGACACCACTAGTTTGTTATCCAATACCAAGCGTTCTGCACTGGAATCATATTCACAAAGCAACAGGAATTAAATTTAGTGTGTTGTATGACTATATTTATCTTTTTGCATGTACATATAACAATAAATATGAATTTAATAAAGTCATGAATTTTAGAAGATATAAAGGCAGGAAGAAAGGGGGAAGGTTGGAGGGAGGAAATGGAAATGGGGAAAGTTTGAAATTTTATTTTAATTATGACATTACTAATCTGGTTGCATATGTCTTGGTTCAGACAGGATGACTTGGAAAAAAATAATACTTATTTGCAATACCATTATACATCATTATACATCCTAGAATTTTATAACATGTTAGTGTTACAATCTCCATTTACTTGTTTTAATATATTTTGTTTTATTTTAATTTTAAAATTACTTTATAATTAATTACAGTTTACTCCCTTTGTATCCCAGCTATATACACCTGCCACATCCCTTCCCAATCCCAGCTTTCCTCCATCCCTCCTCTCCTCCCATGCCCCTCCCTAAGTCCACTGATAGAGGAGGTCTTCCTCCCTTTAAATCTGATCTTAGCCTATCATGTCTCATCAAAACAGGATACATTTTCTTCCTTTGTGACCTGAGCTGCCATGGGCTACATCCCTGCTTGGATTCTAAGTTATCTCCAAGCAAATTTCTTGGTTGGAACATTCATCTAAGAATAGACCCGTTGCACAGATTTTTTTGTTTCTTTTGCATTCCTTGAGGAACTCCTGTCTCCTCTATGTCTTTTTATCTCCTCCTTGTTTTATAAGGTACCCTCCACTCTACCCAAATTATGTCTGTGAGTCTCAGCATCTGCTCTGATACCCTGCTGGGTAGAATCTATCAGTGGCTCTCTGTTGCAGGCTCCTATGCTCTTCCCTGTTGGCTCTTCCCAATTGGCTGTTCACTCTTCCAAATTGGCTGTCTGAGTGAGGCTTGATCATCTAACTCAGGGTCCTCCTTCATGCTTAGCTACCTTTGATATACTTATTATGTATGTTTATCCTATATTTTATATCTACCGTCCACTAAGAACTAAGTTATATATCAAGTATGTCTTTCTGTTTTGAGGATCATCCTCACTCAGGATGATCTTACACCTGTCAGTATGGCTCAGATCAAAAAGTCCATTGACGAAACATTCTGGAGAGGATGTAGAGAAAAGGGAGACCTCCTTCATTGCTAGTGGGAACAGAAAATGTACATGCACTTAGGAAATCAGTCTGGATCTTTCTCAGACAATTAGGAATAGTGTTGCCTCAAGATCCAGCCATTCCAATCCTTGGCTTATATCCAAAAGATATTCAAGCACACAACAAGGACATTTGTTCTACTATGTCCCTAGCAACTTTATTCGTAATTGTCAGAATCTGATAACAACCCAGATGTCCATAAACTAAGAAATGGATGCAGAAATTGTGGAACATTTACACAATGGAATACTATTCATTAATTAAGAACCAGTAAATCATGAAATTTGCAGTCAAGGAAAGAAAGGAAAAAATATGAAATTTGAAAAGAAAAATGGGAGCTATAAGATAAATCATGAAGACAGACCCATTAAATAAAGCCCGATTTCTCAATGGAGGTTCTAGAAAAAAGAGGGCCTGACACATATTCTCCAAATGATGAGAGAAAATTTGGCAGCCAAACTATCAACCACATTAGTTGGAGAAACCAAATTTGAGCAGGATCTATCTACAACAATTTCTGCTCTCCATATGGCACTTGAAAGAAAATTTCAACTTAAAGATGTTTACCACACTCAATAAAAATAAAACGTATAAATATTTAATCTCTTGACCCGAACTTTGTGCAAAGTACAAGGAATCCTATGAAAGAAGTCCTGTCTATCAATGCAGATGCTGAGATTTATTGCCAACTGTTGGGCACACAGCAGGGAATCTTAGGAAAGAAGTGGTAAACAGTAAGATCTGGAGAGGACAGGAACTCTACAAGGAGAGCAACAGAACCAAAATATCTGAGCACAGGAGTCTTTCCCGAGACTGATACTCCCAACCAAGGACCATGCATAGAGATAACATAAGACCCCTGCAGAGATGTAGCCCATGGCAGTGCAGGGTTCCATAGTAATAGGTAAAGAGAGTGTTTCTGACATGAACTGTTTGGCCTGCTCTTTCATTAACCCCTGGCCCCCGGAAGGGTAAAGCAGCATTACCAGGCAATAGAAGAAGACAATGGAACTACTCCTGATGTGGCCTAACTGACTAGGATAAGAAGGAAGGAAAAAAAAATCCTCCCCTATCAGTGGACTTGGGGAGTGGCATTTGTGCAGATGGGAGAGGAAGGGAAATATTGGGACTGGAGGACAGAGGCAACCACAGGGGGATACAAAGTGAATAAAGTATAATTAATAAAGAATAAAAAAAAGCAGGATGCATCATTCTGTGATATCCAAGAACAAGATCTGAAAGTCAAAAATAAATATTACCTCGGGATAAAAGAAAGAAAAAGCATGTTCAAAGCAAATGGAGACAAAATCCAAGCAGGTGTAACAGTTTTAATATCTGACAAAAAAAAAAAATAGACTAAAAACTAATCAGAAGAGACAGGGAAATCTACATAGTCATCAAAGTTGAAAAAAAAATCTGCCAAGAAGCTGTTTTAAGCATTCATATCCCAAGCACAACAGTAACTGTCTTCATAAAAGAAATACTATTACAGATAGAAAAGTATATTGACCTCCACACAGTGGTAGTGGGAGGCTTCAGGACCTCACTCTCAGTAATTTACAAGTGATCCAGCCAAAAACTAAACCGAGAAAAGCTGTAGCTTAAAGATTTCACATGTACATAAGCTTAGCAGACTTTTAGAGAAGATTTAACCCAAACTCAGAATATACTTTCTTTTCAATAGCTCATAGAATTTCTTCCAAAATTGACCAAAGTCTTGAAAATAAAGCAAGTCTCAACAGTAAGGAAAAAATTTAAATCATACCCTATACCCTACATAACCACCACAGATTAAAACTACATGAAAACAAGAACAATATCAGTTTAAAAACGTGTTGAAAGTGAGCAACTCACTACTGACAGAAAATTGATTCAAGATAGAAATTAAGAAGGAAATTAAAAACTAAAACCATTTTTTAAAAAAATTAAAATCAAGTGAAAATACTATTTACCCAAATAGATAAGACACAGGAAGTCAGTTTTAGAATCAAATGCAAAGCACCAACTATTTACATATAAAATCTGGAGAGATCTCATATGAGCAACTTAATGACATACTTTAATGCAATGCAATGAAGAGAAAAACAAAATCACAAAGGAGTAGGAAGCAAGAAACAATCAAACTTACAGATGACATCAAAAAAACAGAATGAAAAAAAAACAATGCAGAGAAAATAGGTAAGATTGATACTTAGCCAAATTAACACTAACATATAGAGAGAATATCCAAATTAATAGAATTACATATTAAACATGGGAGGAAAAACACACAACAAAAAAACCCAGAGAATTGTAAGGACATATTTTAAAAGTCTGTGCTCCAAGAAAATAGAGAACCTGAAATAAACAGATAAACTAATATACAGCCTACTAAATTTAAATCAAAACTGGATAAGTAATAATATTTGACCTAAATTAGTGCCTCTAGTCAAATAGAGGCACTAATTAAATGACTCAACCAACAAAGGTTAGAGAAAATTAGATTTAACACACACTATTACAGGGCTTTCATATAAATATCATTGCAGATACCTCTAATTATTCTGCAATATAGAAAGAAAAATTACAAAGTGTAATTTTTTTTCCCCAGGACACAATTACCTCAATACCTAATCCACACCAAGACCCAACAGGGAAGAGTATAGAGCAATTTCTGTTAAGAATATATTTTAAAAAAAAAACAACACATTTAAAATATTTCAGCCCTAATTCCAATAGCATATAGAAAGATTATGCACCATGATCAGCTTGGATTCATACCAGGTTTATAGAGAGACAGATGGAGAAACTCTCCCTGGAGGATTAAATGGAAAACGAACAAAGAATGGTTAAGGCTGGGAGTATGAGAAGAGATAGCTAAAACCAAGGGTGAATTGAGGGTTCATATAGAACCGCTTTATAAAATATATTCATATGTGACAGGAATCAAAATGCAATCACCAAATAATGGGGGAGACACATCTCCACTAGCTACATCTTGCCACCAAATGAAACCTTCAGCACCAGGAATGTGTTATGTCTAATTGAGTTCGTACCAAAGTGTCCCAAAGAGAAACTCAGGTAACTCAGGCTGTCTCTGGCATTATCCATTGCTCTCCACAAATGAACAGTAAGGCTGCCTTGCTGCATTGCTGAAGACAACTCCTACATATGTCACTGAACATGGAGAAGTTGAGCTCCTGGCAACTGAGAACCTTCATCTCTACTGACTAGTGTTCAGTGTACTGGAAGGTACTGTGCATGGGTCTGAGGCAGTTGGGTTTGCAAGGCAGAGTGGGGATATGGACAGAAGCCTCACACTTAATGCAGAAATGATCTCTGATTTCTAATCCCTTCCAAGGGAAAGTGAGTTTTCTCCAATGCTGTCTAGCTAGTTTTACCAACCATACTTAATGGCAGGCCCCATGCCTAGAAATAAATAGCAAACATAAATGATCAATGTATTTTTGGAGGTTTTTATATCTCATAATGCCTTGTTTGAATTATTTTAACCTTACATGTTATTTGTCTATATGTTATAACCTATAATTTTGTGTTTTTATGAAATTTCTGTGTAAATAAAAATGTTTCTGTTATAGCTGTGTTTCTTTAATGTATTTCTTTGAGGTTTCTATTAGTATTCGTTTGTTTTTATCTGTTCCTGTGTTTCTTATTATGTTTATATTGTTTTTTTCTTATATTGTTAACTGCTTACTTATGAGAGACAGAAAGGAAGTGTTTGAGTGTGTGGGTTTAAGTGGTCAGGAACATCTTAGAGAAGTTGTAAAAAGCAAAACTACGATCAGAATATATTATATAATAACTTTTTTTCTTTTTTTAAAAAGTGAGGAATTGAACATAATTTATGACCCAGGGATTTTGCAGTACTAACCATACAGTAAAGAAGTAAAGCAATAGACACTAGAACTAGTTTAAGCAAATGCATTGCATAAGAGACTTTTTAAGCTCTAAACTATTCAGTTAATCTGTACTGGAAACACCACAGTAATAACTAAGCACAATTTCTCAACTATTGTACCAATGTTCTTAATACATACACAAAACATTTAAATTTTACAATGCTGCTTAATCAATATTATAAAATAATTCTAATATCATCATACAATTGAAGGAATTATTTATCATTTATACCAAATAAATATATAGCTTTTAACTTGAAAGGATGAGGAATATAAAAAAGTATGTCTAATTACCAAGTTTTAGATAACAAATCAGAGTACATATTGTCATAGGAGGATTCGGCGCTAATACTCTATTAACTTATTAAATAGGTAAAAATTCTAAAGATGATTATGTTTTATTTCAAAAAATTACAAGGAAAAAAATAAGTATTTCAATACTTTACATGTAATCCAAATAACACAATAAGTGTAATAGTAAATTTAGGTTAAAACTTGGAAAAGGTTGACAATAAAATACTATACAATGTATCAATTTTCCTACTTCCACCTTTATTTTCAAAATCTCTCTCAACTCAGTAAGTGGTTTTTCTCTTGACCCTCATCTTCCGAAATACTCAGGCTATGTGCTGAGGAGTATTGAGACTCTCTGCTCCTACCTTCTCCTGCATGACACTTGGGTGCACTCTTGCCTGAATATTTAGATTTAGATTTCTTCATGCTTGATCCAGGAAGATTCCCGAACTTGGATGAGACCTGTCTCATGGAACCAGCTATTGCCTGGACACTGAGAACATGGTCTTGGATCCCTTGTTTGTTGATGATCTCCTTTGAAAGCTATATTGAGACTGAGCCAGGGATTGTGAGTGGCCTTGAGAAGATCTGGTATGATCTATGGTTTGATACCAGTTGTGGGACAAGAATGCTTGTGTCACCTTGACGACAGAATTTATGATTGTCTTCCTCATAATGTTTTTGGCCTCCCTTGCTACAGTCAGGTTGAGAGTACTGTGGATCCATTTTGTAAACCATCTGTAACTTTAGTTTATGTCCATCTAGCCAAAACCCCTGTAGGGGACCCATGGCATCCTTGGCATCACGTTTGTTGTAGAAATAGATTAAGGAAACCAATATGGATTTTTACTCAATGGATTTGGGTGATGTTTACATCACTATCAGGCCCATCATGCTCAAAGATATGCCTCAGGGTGCAGCATGAATTGTGGTTTGCCAGATTTTCAACCTTGAGGGAAATCATTCTCTCCACAAAGGGACGAGGATGACTGTTACTCATGGTCTTCAATACCTCTGTTTAGAATACTCTGAAATGAGCAGATTTAAGCTCCAAGAGAGATGAAAACTCTGCAACCTTTTTCTTCCAATCGTTTGACTACAATTCCTTTCACTTGTATTTGCACAGATATTCTAGAATGTTTCACAACAGCCTTGCCCATCAATAGAGCTACAACCTTTTAAGAAACAGAGCAATATGTGAAACAGTTATAAACAAGTGACATAATCAAAACATTTTTTTTTACTTTTGCAGTAGAAATCCAGATGTGCTATATCAATAAAAGATTAGAATGTTTACTTGTAACATAATCATTAACTTTTATTTTTCTAACATGGAATGATGTTAAAATGATAGTAAAGTTTTTATTCCCTCCATTTACTAATCTATATATATATATATATATATATATATATATCAACAATATATAGAAGGGGATAATGAATTAGAAAAATAATTTTCTAGGAAAGAATTTGGACCAATTTGGGCAATCACTATTCTTTTACTAATTTTAAGATAAAAATATTCAGGTCTTTATTCCACTTGGACTTGAGTTTCATGCAGGGTGATAAATATTGATGCATTTGCATTTTTTCATAGGTAGAAATCCAGTAAGACCTGCACAATTTGTTGAAAATGCTGTCTTTATACATTGTATGGTTCTGGCTTCTTTGACAAAAATGAAAAAAGCATAGGTGTGTGGGTTTATTTCTGGGTATTCTATTCACTTTCATTGATCCACCATCCTGTTTCTATGCCAGTACCATACAGTTTTTATAACTATTTCTCTGTAGTCCAGTTTGAGCTCAGGGATGGAGATATCTTCTGATGATCTGTTGCTGTACAGGATTGTCTTAGCAATTCTGAGGGTCTTTGTTTTCCATATTAAATTGACAATTGTTCTTTCAAGGTCTGTAAACAATTGTATTGGTGTTTTTAATTTTATCAATTACAATTTATTCACCTTGTATCCAGTCAGTAGCTCTGTCTCTCCTCCCCTCCCAATACTACTCTCCTTTCCCCATCTCCACCCATGTCCCACGAAGCCCACCAACAGGGGAAGTCCTCCTGTCTTTCCTTCTATTCCTAGTCTATCAGGACCTATCAGGAGTGGCTGCTTCTTCTTCCTTGTGGCCTGGAAAGGCTGCAGACCCCTCAGGGAGAGGTGATCAAAGAGCAGGCCAATCAGTTACAGTCGTTGTCCCCATTACTATGGAACCAACTTAGACACTGAATTTCCATGGGTTACATCTGTTCAGGGTTCTAGGTTACCTCTAAAACATACTCCTAATTGTCTGAAAACATGCCAGATTAATTTCCAAAGTGGTTGTAAAAGTTTGCATTCCCACTAGTAGTGGAGTAGGGTTCCCCTAACTCCACATCCTCTCCAGCATGTGTTGTCAATTGAGTTTTTGATCTTAGCAATGCTGATGGTTGTTAGGTGAAATCTCAGGGCTGATTTGATTAGCATTTCCCTGATGACCAAAGACATGATGGGAATTACATTGAATCTCTACATTGCTCTTTGTAGGATGGCCATTTTCACTGTTAATCCTACAGATCCATGAGAATGGGAGATCTTTCCATCTTCTGATATCTTCCTCAGTTTCTTTCTTCAGAGACTTGAAGTTTTTCTCAAACCAGTCTTTCACATGCTTGATTAGGGTCACACAAGCTATTTCATATTATTAGTGGCTATTTTAAAGGGTGTTTCCCTCCTAATTTCTATCTCATCCCTTTGGAATTTCCTATATGGGGGGCTACTGTTTTTTTTGAGTTAATTTTTTATACAGCCACATTGCTGAAAGTGTTATCAGCTGAAGTTGCTCTCTAGTTGAATATTTGCCGTCACTCATGTATACTGTTATATCATCTGCAAAAAGCGATACTTTGATTTCTTTCTTTCTGATTTGTATCCTAATGATCTCCTTTAGTTGTCTTATTACTCTAGCTTTGACTTCAAGTACTCTGCTGTAGAGATATGGAGGGAGTGGGCAGCCTTGCCTTGTCCCTGTGTTCAGTAGGATTGATTTATATTCCTCTCCATTTAGTTTGATATCAACTATAGGTATGCTGTATATTGTCTTTAATATGTTTAGGTATGTGCATCAAATCCCTGATTTCTACAAGACTTTAAACATGAATTGTTGTTGGATTTTTGCAAATTAATCATTTATTTATTTATTTATTTATCTATTTATTTATTTGCATCTGAGGAAAATTATACTAAAGTCTGTACAACTAAAGAAGCTGAGAAAAATAAATGGACATAGGAAGAGGGAGAAAACAGGCAACAGGACAAGACCTTATGACAGAGGCCCATTGAAAAGCTTTACATATCAAGGTATTGAAGGAGATGCTGAGAGTAATGGTCCAAATCCAGGCAGAGTGCATGGAATCTTTTGAAATAAAGGGGGACAGAGGAAGTCTTAGAAGGTACAGGAGCTTCATGAGGAGAACAACTGATCACAAAATTCTGGCCAGATACGTATTTTCTCTGACTGATATGCCAACAAAGGGCCATGCATGGAGATACCCTAGAACACCCATAACCTGTGCACAGCTATAGCCCATGGCAAGTCTGTATCCAAGTGGGTGTCCTAGTAATAGAAACAAGGACTGTCTCTGACATGACTGGCTCTTTGTTCACCTCCCCCTGAGGGAGGATCAGCCTTACCAGGCCACAGAGGGAAACAATGCTGCCACTCCTGATGAGACCTGATAGGCTAGGTTCAGATGGAAGGGGAAGAGGACCTCCCCTATGAGAAGACTAGGGAAGTTTCCTAGTATTTGGGAGGGAGGGGCCTACAGCTGGGATTCAAAGTGAATAAACTAATTTATAAAAACATACATAAATTTTTTAAAAGTAAAAAAAATGAACAGATAAATATTATTTTCTTCTTTGTTTTTATTGACTTATATATATTGATATTTAATATCATATATTTCATATATCCATATATATATTTTTATGTATATAACATTCGATTTCATGAAACTCACCTTGTAAAGCAGGGTAACCTTGAACTTCCAAGGTCCTATCGGCCTCTTCCTTCCAAGTGTTGATATTAAGAATCTCTAAGATCTTTAATATATATGAACTCTCTGAACTGAACTGAAAAGTAATTTTTAACAATGATAGGAGTGGAAGTATATGCTCACACATGTTAGCCAAGTGCTGTACCACTATCCTAGACATTTTAAATAAATATACTTAAATAAATGCAACATAAATATTCAGGCAAGCAAAACCTGGTAAAAAATAGATTCCCTGAATTTGTAGCTTTCCATCTTCTTGGATTCAACAATTTTTTAAATTTATTTTCATGATCCTATGTCGGCTAAACCAAATCAGTTAACGACTTCTTTCAGTTAAGCACCAGTATTTCTTTACAATGACTATGATGATTATGCTGTTTTAAGTCTACATAATAACAAACTAGCAAATAGTGATGTTCTTATCTAATGAGAGTTCAAAAGTGACTTAACAAGGTTAGCAAGAAGTGGAACTTACAGCTTGTTTGTTTTTCTTTGCCTCCAAAGTTCTTGTAGAGAAGTAAATATTCATAAAAATTAAAGATTATTGAAAGAACTAAGTAAAAGAGTCTGAGAAGGCAGGTGATTCATGTTTACTAAAATATAGCCGAGTGTAGGTTTTTCAATAAAAGTTTTTGTCATGAACAAAGATCATTTAGTGCATTACAGTGAAACTTCTTATCCAACTAGATCTTCTGTATAGGTTCTTAGTTTGACAGATAATATAATTTAAAAAAAAATGTACTAATCATTGGACTGGAAAGCTTCATTTTAAATATGGAGACAAAACATAATTCAAACATGCTGAATATATCAACAATTGATGAGGAAAGCAATTTGCAAGAGAAGAAAGAATAAAAACTATAATTTCTGAGCTAGAAAAAAAAAACTTGTAAACTCAACATTGAAATGAAATAATTCCATTGAGTGAGCCAGGCCAAAAAACAAAACAAAACAAAACAAAACAAAACAAAACAAAAAGTCCCATATGTCTGAATCAGCAAGATTTAGGATTATGGCCTTTGTAAAGAAAAGAGATGATAGGGATAAAAGAAAAAGGTGTTATAAAAGCCAAACTGTTTAGCCATGAGTATTTAGGCAACTGCCTCAGACAAGGTGGTTTGGGGTCTATACTTATATTCAGTTAAGTAAAGAGATTCTTTCTTTATATATCTTAAAGTTGCATTTTTATTTATTTGTGTATCAGGGTATGATTATGTATACCACAAATGTGTAGATACTCAATGATGCTGATGGGTATATGTCTCCCTGGAATTGGTAATACAGACAGCAGTAAGCTGCCAGTGTGTGAAGTTGGGAACTGAACACAAGTGCTCTATACAACATTAAATGCAATTAACCGCTGAGCTCTATGTCCAGCCTCATTTCTATCAGTGACTTATCATGTCACAAAAAACATTTTTTTACAATAAATTCATTATTATTATTATTATTATTATTATTATTTCATACAATTTATTCAATCTGTAAACCAGCTGTGGTCCATTCCCTCATCTCTCCCCAAACACACCTTCCCTCACTCTTCTCCTTTTATGCCCTTCCTCCAGTCCATTGATAGGGGAGTTTCTCCTCCCTTTCAATCTGACCTTACCCTATCAGATCTTTTCAGGGCTGGTGCATTGTCTCCCTCTGTGGCCTTGCAAGGCTGCATCATGCAGGGGGATGTGTTCAAAGAGTATGCCACTGAGTTCATGCCAGAGAAGGAGCTATGGGCTGCCTTCCTGAAATATCTTTCTTCATCCTCAAACAGAAATATATATATATATATATATATATATAATATTAAGGAAATAGAAGCTGTCATCCAAAATCTCCCATGCAATAAAAAGGCCAGGGCCAGATGGTTTCAGGGCAGAATTCTTCCAGACATTCAAAGAAGTGCTAACACCAGTACTCTTAAAACTATTTCACAAAATAGAAACAGAAGGAAAACTACCCAACTCATTCAATGAAGCCACAGTCACCTTGGTACCTAAACCTCACAAAGACCCAACAAAGAAAGAAAATTTCAGGCCAATCTTCCTCATGAACATTGATGCAAAAGCACTCAACATAATACTTGCAAACCGAATCCAAGAACACATCAAAGATACCATCCACTAGGACCAAGTAGGTTTCATCCCAGGTATGCAGGGGTGGTTCAATATACGGAAAGCCATCAATGTGATCCACCACATAAAAAACCTGAGGAGAAAAACCACATGACCGTCTCCTTAGATGCTGAAAAGCCATTTGACAAAACCCAGCATCCATTTATGTTTAACG
Organism: Meriones unguiculatus; assembly: GCF_030254825.1. Classification (NCBI taxonomy): domain Eukaryota; kingdom Metazoa; phylum Chordata; class Mammalia; order Rodentia; family Muridae; genus Meriones; species Meriones unguiculatus. Next base: position 11,507,867 of record NW_026843707.1, read on the forward strand.
TCTTGGAGAGATCAGGGATACAAGGCACATACCTGAACACAGTAAAGGCAATTACTATACAGCAAGCCTATAGCCAATATCAAACTCAATGGAGAAAAACTTAAATCAATCCCACTGAAATCAGGGACAAGTCAAGGCTGCCCACTCTCTCCATATCTCTTCAACATTGTTCTGGAAGTCCTTGCTAGAACAATAAGGCAATTGAAGGAGATCAAGGGGATTCAAATTAGAAAGGAAGATGTCAAACTATCACTATTTGCAGATGATATGATAGAATATCTGACTAACCACAAAAATTACAGTAAGGATCTCCCACAGCTGGTTGTGTTGTCTTGTTTAAAAAATAAAATAAAATAAAATAAAATAAAACATTATCTTTCTGGCTTTCTCTTATGTTGTTAAAACCCTTGCACTCAGTGACAAAGATTTTTAACTATTTCAAAATTCTACTAGGGAGCTGCAGAAATGGCATAGCACAGTGGTAGAGCCTATTGTGTGTCTAAGCATGAAATTCAAGTTAAGTTTCTATTCTCCAGCACAACACAGTTTATAATAGCAAATAAGTGAATGAATGAATAAATAAGCACTGTATCAGAACTCCTTAGTACAGGATTTATGTTAGAGACTTCGTTTCCTGTATTTTTTCTTTTTTTATTATTTTTCATGAATATAGGAAATACTTAATCAGAACTCTAAAATGTTACAGGTATGCTTAAAACATATGATGTATATTTTAGATAGAAGTGAAAAGTTCTCCCTGGACTTTCCAGGGTGCATGGAGGATGGGAAAGTTTGGATGTGTGGTGATGATAACAATACTTTTTCTTTTTTTCTTTCTTTTTTTTTTAGGAATACTTTTTCAAAACAAGGAACAAAACCCAAAAAGGACAGTAATAGACTTGTTGATGTGGAATGAGTGACTCATCAATGAACACAGAACTAAAGGCAATTAATAACTGCTGGTAGAGGACATTCTACTACCCCCAAAGACATCACTAGTTAGTAATCCAATACCAAGTGTTCTGCACTGGAATCATATTCACAAAGCAACAGGAATTAAATTTAGTGTGTTGTATGACTATATTTCTCTTTTTACATGTACATGTAACAATAAATATGAATTTAATAAAGTCATGAATTTTAGAAGATATAAAGGCAGGAAGAAAGGGGGAAGTTTGGAGGGGGGAAATGGAAGTGGGGAAAGGTTGAAATTTTATTTTAATTAAGACATTACTAATCTGGTTGCATATGTCTTGGTTCAGGCAGCATGACTTGGAAAAAAATAATACTTATTTGCAATACCATTATACATCCTAGAATTTTATAACATGTTAGTGTTACAATCTCCATTTACTTGTTTTAATATATTTTGTTTTATTTTAATTTTAAAATTACTTTATAATTAATAACAGTTTACTCCCTTTGTATCCCAGCTATATACCCCTGCCACATCCCTTCCCAATCCCAGCTTTCCTCCATCCCTCCTCTCCTCCCATGCCCCTCCCTAAGTCCACTGATAGGGGAGGTATTCCTCCCTTTCCATCTGATCCTAGCCTATCATGTCTCATCAAAACAGGATACATTTTCTTCCTTTGTGACCTGAGCTGTCCATGGGCTTCATCCCTGCTTGGATTCTAAGTTATCTCCAAGCAAATTTCTTGGTTGGAACATTAATCTAAGAATAGACCCTTTTGCACAGCTTTTTTTTTTTTGTTTCTGTTGCTCTCCTTGAGGAGCTCCTGTCCCCTCTAGGTCTTTCTATCTCCTCCTTGTTTTATAAGGTACCCTCCACTCTACCCAAATTATGTCTGTGATTCTCAGCATCTGCTCTGATACCCTGCTGGGTAGAATCTATCTGTGGCTCTCTGTTGTAGGCTCCTGTGCTCTTCCCTGTTGGCTCTTCCCAATTGGCTGTTCACTCTTCCAAATTGGCTATCTGAATGAGGCTTGATCATCTAACTCAGGGTCCTACTTCATGCTTAGCTACCTTTGATATACCTATTATGTATGTTTATCCTATATTTTATGTCTACCGTCCACTAATAACTAAGTTATATATCAAGTATATCTTTCTGCTTTGGGGACATCTCACTCAGGATGATCTTACACCTGTCATTATGGCTCAGATCAAAAAGTCCATTGACGAAACATTCTGGAGAGGATGTAGAGAAAAGGGAGACCTCCTTCATTGCTAGTGGGAACAGAAAATGTACATGCACTTAGGAAATCAGTCTGGATCTTTCTCAGACAATTAGGAATAGTGTCGCCTCAAGATCCAGCCATTCCAATCCTTGGCTTATATCCAAAAGATATTCAATCACACAACAAGGACATTTGTTCTACTATGTCCCTAGCAACTTTATTCGTAATTGTCAGAATCTGATAACAACCCAGATGTCCATAAACTAAGAAATGGATGCAGAAATTGTGGAACATTTACACAATGGAATACTATTCATTAATTAAGAACCAGTAAATCATGAAATTTGCAGTCAAGGAAAGAAAGGAAAAAAATATGAAATTTGAAAAGAAAAATGGGAGCTATAAGATAAATCATGAAGACAGACCCATTAAATAAAGCCCGATTTCTCAATAGAGGTTCTAGAAAAAAGAGGGCCTGACACATATTCTCCAAATGATGAGAGAAAATTTGGCAGCCAAACTATCAACCACATTAGTTGGAGAAACCAAATTTGAGCAGGATCTATCTACAACAATTTCAGCTCTCCATATGGCACTAGAAAGAAAATTTCAACTTAAAGATGTTTACCACACTCAATAAAAATAAAATGTATAAATATTAAATCTCTTGACCGAATTTTTGGAAAAGTACAAGGAATCCTATGAAAGAAGGGCTGTCTATCAATGCAGATGCTGAGATTTATGGCCAACTTTTGGGCACACAGCAGGGAATCTTAGGAAAGAAGTGGAAAACTGTAAGATCTGGAGAGGACAGGAACTCTACAAGGAGAGCAACAGAACCAAAAAATCTGAGCACAGGGGTCTTTCCTGAGACTGATACTCCAAACCAAGGACCATGCATAGAGATAACATAAGACCCCTGCAGAGATGTAGCCCATGGAAGTGCAGGGTTCCATAGTAATAGGTACAGAGAGTGTCTCTGACATGAACTGTTTGGCCTGCTCTTTCATTAACCCCTGGTCCCTGGAAGGGTGAAGCAGCATTACCAGGCAATAGAAGAAGACAATGGAGCTACTCCTGATGTGGCCTAACTGACTAGGAAAAGAAGGAAGGAAAATAAGTCCTCCCCTATCAGTGGACTTGGGGAGTGGCATTTGGGCAGAAGGGAGAAGAAGGGAGAATTTGGGACTGGAGGACAGAGGCAACCACAGGGGGATACAAAGTGAATAAAGTATAATTAACAAAGAATCAAAGAAAAAAGTAGGATGCATCATTCTGTTATATCCAAGAACAAGATCTGAAAGTCAAAAATAAATATTACCTCGGGATAAAAGAAAGAAAAAGCATGTTCAAAGCAAATGGAGACAAAAACCAAGCAGGTGTAAAAGTTTTAATATCTTCCAAAAATAACAAAACAAAATAGACTAAAAACTAATCAGAAGAGACAGGGAACACTACATAGTTATCAAAGTTGAAAAAAAAAATCTGCCAAGAAGCTATTGCTGTTTTAAGCATTCATATCCCAAGCACAAAAGTAACTGTCTTCATAAAGAAATACCATTACAGATAGAAAAGTATATTGACCTCCACACAGTGGTAGTGGGAGGCTTCAGGACCTCACTCTCAGTAATTTACAAGTGATCCAGACAAAAACTAAACTGAGAAAAGCTGTAGCTAAGAGATTTCACATGTACATAAGCTTAGCAGACTTTTAGAGAAGATTTAACCCAAACTCAGAATATACTTTCTTTTCAATAGCTCATAGATTTTCTTCCAAAATTGACCAAAGTTTTGAAAATAAAGCAAGTATCAACAGTAAGGAAAAAATTTAAATCACACCCTATACCCTACATGACCACCACAGATTAAAACTACATGAAAACAAGAACAATAGCAGTTTAAAAACTTGTTAAAAGTGAGCAACTCACTACTGACAGAAAATTGATTCAAGATAGAAATTAAGAAGGAAATTAAAAACTAAAACCATTTTTAAAAAAAATTGAAATCAAATGAAAATACTATTTACCCAAATAGATAAGACACAGGAAGTCAGTTTTAGAGGCAAATGCAAAGCACCAACTATTTACATATAAAAACTAGAGAGACCTCATCTGAGCAACTTAATAACATACTTTAATGCAATACAATGAAAAGAAAGACAAAATCACAAAGGAGTAGGAAGCAAGAAACAATCAAACTTACAGATGATATCAACAAAACAGAATGAAACAAAACAATGCAGAGAAAATAGGTAAGTTTGATACTTAGCCAAATTAACACTAACATATAGAGAGAATATCCAAATTAATAGAATAACATATTAAACATAGGAGGAAAAACACAAAACAAAAACCCCAGAGAATTGTAAGGACATATTTTAAAAGTCTGTGCTCCAAGAAAATAGAAACCCTGATAGAAACAGATAAACTAATATACAGCCTACTAAATTTAAATCAAAACTGGATAAGTAGTTATATTAGATGTATAATGCCTAGTGAAATAGAGGCACTAATTAAATCACTCAAACAATAAATGTTAGAGAAAATTAGATTTAACACAGATTATTACATGGCTTTCATATAAATATCATTGCAGATACCTCTAATTATTCTGCAATATAGAAAGAAAAAATACAAAGTGTAATTATTTTTCACAAGGACACAATTACCTCAATACCTAATCCACACCAAGACCCAACAGGGAAGAGTATAGAGCAATTTCTGTTAAGAACATATATTTAAAAAAAAACTCATTAAAAACATTTCAGCCCTAATTCCAGTAGCATATAGAAAGATTATGCACCATAATCAGCTTGGATGCATTCCAGATTTATAGAAAGACAGATGGAGAAACTCTCCCTGGAGGATTAAATGGAAAATGGAACAAAGAATGGTTAAGGCTGGGAGTATGAGAAGAGATAGCTAAAACCAAGGGTGAATTGAGGGTTCATGTAGAACCGCTTTATAAAATACATACATATGTGACAGGAATCAAAATGCAATCACCAAATAATGGGGGAGACACATCTCCACTAGCTATATCTTGCCACCAAATGAAACCTTCAGCACCAGGGATGTGTTATGTCTAATTGAGTTCTTACCAAAGTGTTCCAAAGAAGAACTCAGGTAACTCAGGCTGTCTCTGGCAATATCCATTGCTCTCCAGAAATGGATAGTAAGACTGCCTTGCTGCATTGCTGAAGACAACTCCTACATATGTCACTGAACATGGAGAAGTTGAGCTGGTGGAAACTGAGAACCTTCATCTCTACTGACTAGTGTTCAGTGTACTGGAAGGTACTGTGCATGGGTCTGAGGCAGTTGGGTTTCCAAGGCAGAGTGGGGATATGGACAGAAGCCTCACACTTAATGCAGAAACGATCTCTGATTGCTAATCCCTTCCAAGGGAGAGTCAGTTTTCTCCAATGCTGTCTAGCTAGTTTTACCAACAATACTTAATGGCAGGCCCCATGCCTAGAAGTAAATAGCAAACATAAATGATCAATGTATTTTGGGAGGTTTTTTATCTCATAATGCCTTGTTTGAATTATTTTAACCTTACATGTTATTGTTTATATGTTATAGCCTATTATTTTCTGTTTTTATTGAATTTCTGTGTAAGTAAAAATGTTTCTGTGATAGCTCTGTTATTTTATGTCTTTCTTTGAGGTTTCTATTAGTATTGTTTTGTTTTTATCTGTTCCTGTGTTCTTTATTATGTTTATGTTGTTGTTTTCTTATACTATTAACTGCTTACTTATGAGACACAGAAAGGAAGTGTTTGAGTGTGTGGGTTTAAGTGGTCAGGAACATCTTAGAGAAGTTGTAAAAGGCGAAACAATGATCAGAATATATTATATAATAACTTTTTTTCTTTTTTTAAAAAGTGAGGAATAGAATATAATTTATGACGCAGGGATTTTGCAGTAGTAACCATACAGTAAAGAAGGAAAGCAATAGACACTAGAACTAGTTTAATCAAATGCATTGCATAAGAGACTTTTCAAGCTCTAAACTAGTCACTTAATCTGTACTGTAAACACCACAATAATAACTAAGTACAATCTCAGCTATTGTACCAATGTTCTTGATACATACACAAAACATTTAAATTTTACAATGCTGCTTAATCAATATTATAAAACAATTCTAATATCATTATACAATTGTAGGATTTTGTTATCATTCATACCAAATAAATATATAGCTTTTAACTTGAAAGGATGAGGACTATAAAGAAGTATGTCTAATTACCAAGTTTTAGATAACAAATCAGAGTACATATTGTCATAGGAGGATTTGGTGCTAATACTCTATTAACTTAATAAATAGATAAATATTCTAAACATGATTATGTTTTATTTCAAAAATTTACAAAGGAAAATGATAAGTATTTCAATACTTTACATATAATCATAATATTCAAATAACATAATAAGTGTAATAGTAAATGTAGGTTAAAAGTTGAAAAAGGTTTACAATAAAATACTATACAATGTATCAATTTTCCTACTTCCACTGTTGTTTTGAAAATCTCTCTCAACTCAGTAAGTGGTTTTTCTCTTGACCCTCTTCTTTCCCAATACTCAGGCTATGTGTTGAGGAGTATTGAAACTCTCTGCTCCTACCTTCTCCTGAGTGACACTTGGGTGCACTCTTGCCTGAATATTTAGATTTAGATTTCTTCATGCTTGATCCAGGAAGATTCCCGAAACTTGGATGAGACCTGTCTCATGGAACCAGCTATTGCCTGGACACTGAGAACATGGTCTTGGATCCTTTGTTTGTTAATGATCTCCTTTGAAAGCGATATTGAGACTGAGCCAGGGATTGTGAGTGGACTGGAGAAGATCTGGTATGATCTATGATTTGATACCAGTGGTGGGACAAGAATGCTTATATCACCTTGACGATGGAATTTATGATTGTCTTCCTCATAATGTTTTTGGCCTCCCTTGCTACAGTCAGGTTGAGATTACTGTGGATCCATTTTGTAAACCATCTGTAACTTTAGTTTATGTCCATCTAGTAAAAACCCATGTAGCAGAGAAATGGCATCCTTGGCATCACGTTTGTTGTGGAAATAGATTAAGGAAACCAATATGGACTTTTAGTCAATGGCTTGGGGGGATGTTTATATCACTATCAGGCCCATCATGCTCAAAGATATGCCTCAGGGTGCAGCATTAATTGTGGTTTGCCAGAATTTCAACCTTGAGGGAGATCATTCTCTCCACAAAGGGAAGAGGATGACTGTTACTCATGGTCTTCGATACCTCCGTTTAGAATACTCTGAAATGAGCAGATTTAAAGCTCCAAGACAGATGAAAAATCTGCAACCTTTTTCTTCCAATCGTTTGACTACAATTCCTTTCACTTTTATTTGCACAGATCTTCTAGAATATTTCACAACAGCCTCGCCCATCAATAGACCTAATACCATTTGAGAAACAGAGCAATATGAATGGAACTAGTTATAAACAAGTGACTTAATCAAAACAATTCTTTTCACTTTTCCAGAAGGAATCCAGATGTGCTATATCAATAAAAGATTAGAATGTTTATTTGTAACATAATCATTAACTTTTATTTTTCTAACATAAAATGATATTAAAACAATAGTAAAGTTTTTATTCCCTTCATTTACTAATATATATATATATATATATATATATATATATATATATATATATAAAGGGATAATGAATTAGAAAAATTATTTTCGCCAGATTCGCAAGGTGGCTGCACCATCCTCCCAAGGCGCGAATCTGCCAGAGGCCATACTAACTTGGCTGGATCGCAATCACTGACAGTATGGACAGCACAATCCCACAGTGACAGAGAATATGCTATATACTCACCAAAACCAGGCAGAAATGTCATACAACCTGGAAACACCAGGCGCTGTGCCTCCCAAGCATGGAGAGCACAGTGAAGAGACCCCAGGACTTCCCAGAAAGCATCTGGACTAGCGACCCAGTCTCCAGTTACAGTGGGAATTGGAGGCGGAGCAGCACTGAGATGGTGGGGCATAATAACCCTCCAGTTTAAGATTAACCAGGGACAAACCAGAGAACAGAGAGCCTGGTTACCCCATCCCTGCTGATGTGACCACCCTGAAATATCCAGCTGCAGCAAGACTTCAGAACCTGGCAGTGACAGCAGCACAGATCTGGCAGAGCACATCAAAGAAGCTAGGCCAAACCAGAGAGCAGAGAGCCCCGGATACCACGATCTCTGCCAAGAGAACTGCCTGTAAGTGATTGCACCCTTGAGATTCTGCAGATCCCCAGATCCTGGGACCTTCTAAAACAGAAGCCAGGCATTCGAACCCCTCCCACACACATACCCACTTTGGGAAACAGAGGGGCAATAGGGACATTGAAGTTCCTGCCCTGTGGGTCTAACTGAAAAGTTAAGGCAGTTAATGCCAGAAATTGCACTGCGATCATCATTAGTGCCTGTGACATATACAGTGAATCGCCCCTCCCACACACTCAAGGGCTCAACATTAGCCATCACTCTGTCCCTCGAGACACACGTCCACTCACACTTACACACACACACACACACACACACACACACACACAGACATGCTTGCATTTGCCCTGTTTGTGCCTGCTTACTTTCCTCCCACAGGTACAGCTAGTCCTCTGCACACGCTGAGAGTTCTCAGCTTCCTGAAGAACTCTCCATTTGCCAGAGAGAGACAGCACAAGTCTGATCTGCAGAATCCAAAAACAAATAGGGAAGGTTTCAGATAAGCCAATGGCCAGGGGTAGGTTAAAGAACACTTCCAACATAAATCAGGACATCATGACTTTACAAGCAATCTCCAAAATCGATGGATACACCAATTCAGCAGAAGCACAGGAAAATGATTTTAAAGCCATGCTTGCCCAATTATTTGAGGCTCATAAGGAGGAAATGAACAAGTCTTTCAAAGAGATGGCCAGTCAATTGGAGGCAAAGAAAGAAGAAATAGACAATATCCTTAAAGAAACACAGGAAAATAGCCAAACAAGTAGATACACAAGTAGAGGAAAAATTAGTGGCATATAAGAAGGAAATGAAAAAAGAAATAGAGGCCATCGTAGAGAGACAGGAATCCAAATTCAAACACATGAAAGAAATGGGGCAAGGCATGAAAACAGAATTAGAATCAATAAAGAAAACACAAAATGAGAAAACCCTTGAGCTGGAGAACTTGGAGAAAAGATCAGGAACCACAAAAGTAAGCATCACCAACAGAATACAAGAGATGGAAGACAGAATCTCTGGAGCTGAAGACACACTTGCAGAAATGGATACTTCTCTCAAAGAAAAAGTAAAATCAGAAAAGTTCCAATCACAAAATATCAAAGAAATCAAGGATGCTATGAAAAGACAAAATCTAAGAATAATAGGAATTCATGAAAAAGAAGACTCCAGGCTCCAAGGTCCAGAAAATATTTTCAAGAAAATCATAGAAGAAAATTTTCCCAACTTAAAGAAAGAGATGTCCATAAATATACAAGAGGCCTACAGAACTCCAAAGAGACTAGACCAGAAATGAAACACATCACGTCACATCATAGTCAAAACACTAAATCTACAGAACAAAGAAAAGATATTAAAAGCAGCAATGGAAAAAGGCAAAGTAACATATGAAGGTAGACGTATCAGAATCTCACCGGACTTCTCATCAGAAACTATGAAAGCCAGAAGGGCCTGGGCAAGTATCATGGAGACTCTAAGAGATCACATATGTCAACCCAGACTACTATACCCTGCAAAGATTTCAACCAACATAGATGGAGAAAACAAAATATTCCATGACAAAACTAAATTTACAGAATATCTACACAGCAAACCAACCCTACAGAAGATACTAGAAGGAAAACTCCAATCCAATGAAAACAAATTCACCCAAGAAAACAGGGCATACAGATAATATCCCAACAAAAATGAAAAGAACACAAGCAATGAAACAGGGTTAGATCACCGACTCCATTACAAAAGGAAGCAACATGCATTGGTCACTATTATCTATCAATATCAATGGACTCAACTCACAAATAAAAAGACACAGGCTAACAGAATGGTTAAGGAAACAGGATCTAACATTCTGTTGCATCCAAGAAACACACCTATGCAACAAAGATAAACACTACCTCGGAGTAAAGGTCTAGAAAACTGTTTTGCAAGCAAATGGTTCCAGAAAACAAGCTGGAGTAGCCATCCTAATATCTAATAAAATAGACTTTCAACCCAAGTTAATAAAAAAAGATAAGGAGGGCCACTATATTCTCATCAAAGGAAAAAATCCACCAAGAGGACATCACATTCTTGAATATCTATGCCCCAAATACAAGAGCACTGACATTCGTAAATGAAACATTATTAAAGCTTAAATCATACATTGATCCTAATACCTTAGTAGTGGGAGACTTCAACACTCTACTCTAACCAAGGGACAGATCAACTAGACAGACACCAAATAGGGAAATAATAGCACTCACAGAATCATTAAATCAAATGGACCTAATAGACGTCTGCAGATCGTTTCACCCAAACTCAAAAGAGTAAACCTTCTTTTCAGCACCGCATGGAACCTTTTTCAAAATAGACCATTTAGTGGGTCACAAAGCAAGCCTCAACAGATACAAAAGAATTGAAATAATCCCTTGTATACTATCTGACCACCATGGACTAAAGCTAGACATCAACAACAACAGAAACAACAAAAAGCCAACACGCACATGGAAACTGAACAACTTACTACTCAATGACAGCTGGGTTAAAGAAGAAATAAAGAAAGAAATTAAAGACTTCCTAGAATTCAATGAAAAGTAAGGCACAACATACCCAAATTTATGGGACACAGTGAAAGCAGTGCTCACAGGAAAATTTATAGCACTAAGTGCCTGTAAGAAGAAATTCGTAACAACACATACAAACAACTTAATGGCCCAAATGAAAAACCTAGAAAAAAAAAAAAGAAGCAGATACACCCAAGAGGAGCAGACGTCTGGAAATAATCAAACTAAGGGCTGAAATCAATCAATTAGAAACAAATAAAACTATCCAAAGAATCAATGAAAAAAAAAAAGCTGGTTCTTTGAGAAAATCAACAAAATAGACAAACCCTTAGCCAAACTAACTAAAACGCAGAGAGAAACTATCCAGATCAGCAAAACCAGAAATGAAAATGGGGACATACCCACAGACACTGAGGAAATCCAAACAATTATTAGGTCATACTACAAAAGCCTATATGCCACAAAATTTGAAAATCTAAATGAAATGGATAATTGTCTTGAAAGATTCCATCTACCAAAACTAAGTCAAGATCAGGTAGAAAGACTGAATAGCCCTATATCTCCCAAGGAAATCGAAGCAGTCATTAACAGTGTCCCCTCCAAAAAAAGCCCTGGACCAGATGGCTTCAGCGCAGAATTCTACAAGACCTTCAAAGAAGTGCTAACTCCAATTCTCCTCAAGCTATTCCACAAAATAGAAACAGAAGGAACACTACCAAACTCATTCTATGAAGCCACAGTCACCTTGATACCTAAACTACACAAAGACCCAACAAAAAAAAGAGAACTTCAGGCCTATCTCTCTTATGAACATTGACGCAAAAATACTCAGTAAAATACTTGCAAACCGAATCCAAGAACATATCAAAGATATCATCCACCATGACCAAGTAGACTTCATCCCAGGCATGCAAGTGTGGTTCAACATACGGAAATCCATCAATGTAATCCACTACATAAACAAACTGAAGGAGAAAAACCACATGATCATCTCTTTAGATGCTGAAAAAGCATTTGACAAAGTCCAACATCCATTCATTTTTAAAGTCTTGGAGAGATCAGGGATACAAGGCACATACCTAAAGATAGTAAAGGCAATATACAGCAAGCCTATAGCTAACATCAAACTCAATGGAGAGAAACTTAAATCAATCCCACTGAAATCAGGGACAAGACAAGACTGACCATTGTCCCCATATCTCTTCAACATAGTACTTGAAGTCCTAGCCAGAGCAATAAGACAACTAAAGGAGGTCAAGGGAATACAAATCAGGAAGGAAGAGGTCAAAGTGTCACTATTTGCAGATGATATGATAGTATACATGAGCGACCCCAAAAATTCAACCAGAGAACTCCTTCAGCTGATAAACACCTTCAGCAAAGTGGCAGGATACAAAATCAACTAAAAAAAATCAGAAGCCCTCCTATATACCAAAGACAAAAAGGCTGTGAAAGAAATTAGGGAAACAACACCTTTCACAATAGCCACTAATAACATAAAGTACCTTGGTGGGACTCTAACCAAGCAAGTGAAAGACATGTTTGAGAAAAACTTCAAGTGTCTGAAGAAAGAAATCGAAGAAGATATCAGAAGATGGAAAGATCTCCCGTGCTCATGGATTGGTAGGATTAACATTGTGAAAATGGCCATCCTGTCAAAAGCAATCTACAGATTCAATGCAATTCCCATCAAAATACCAACTCGATTCTTTACAGACCTTGAAAAAAAGATTCTCAGCTTCATATGGAAAAACAAAAAACCCAGAATCTCCAAAACAATCCTGTACAACAACAGATCATCTGGAGGTATCTCCATCCCTGAACTCAAGCTGTACTACAGGGCAACAGTAATAAAAACTGCATGATATTGGCATAGAAACAGAAAGGAGGATCAATGGAACCGCATAGAAGACCCAGAAATAAACCCACACAACTATGAATACTCGATATTTGACAAAGAAGCCAAATCCATTCAATGAAAAAAGACAGCATCTTCAACAAATGGTGCTGGACCAACTGGATGTCTTAATGCAGAAAAATGAAAATAGATCGATATTTATCACCATGCACAAAACTAAAGTCAAAGTGGATCAAGGACCTCAACATAAAACCAGATACCCTAAATCAATTGGAAAAAAAAAGTGGGAAACAGCCTAGAACTCATAGGCACAGGAGTCAACTTCGTGAACAAAACACCAACAGCACAGGCTCTAAGAGCAACAATCAATAAATGGGACCTCGTGAAACTGAGAAGATTCTGTAAAGCAAAGGACACCGTCATCAAAACAAAACGACTACCTACAGATTGGGAAAGAATCTGCACTAACACTTTATCTGACAGAGGACTAATATCCAGTATATACAAAGAACTAAAGAAGCTGAAAAGCAACAATCCAAGTACTCCAATTAAAAAACAGGGAATAGAGCTAAACAGAGAATTCTCGACAGAGGAATATCTAATGGCAGAAAAACACTTAAAGAAATGCTCATCCTCATTAGCCATCAGGGAAATGCAAATCAAAACGACCCTGAGATATCACCTTACACCCATCAGAATGGCCAAGATGAATAACTCAAGCGATAACACATGCTGGAGAGGTTGTGGAGAAAGGGGAACCCTACTCCACTGCTGGTGGGAATGTAAACTGATACAACCACTCTGGAAAGCTATCTGTCGCTTTCTAAGACAATTAGGATTAGTGCTTCCTCAAGACCCAGCTATACCACTCCTAGGTATATACCCAAAGTTCGTTCAAGTACACAAAAGGGATACTTGCTCAACCATTTTATAGCAGCTTTATGTGTAATAGCCAGAACCTGGAAACAACCCAGATGTCCATCAACAGAGGAATGGGTACAGAAATTGTGGTATTTTTACAGAATAGAATACTACTCAGCAATCAAAAAGGAGGAAATCATGAAATTTGCAGGCAAATGGTGGGATCTAGAAAAGATCATTCTGAGTGAAATATCCCAGAAGGAGAAAGACAAACATGGGATATACTCACTTATATAGACCTATAAGATAGGATAAACATAATGAAATCTATATACCTAAAAAAATAATCAATTGAGCAGACATGGGGCAAGATGATCAATCCTCGTTTAGAAAGACAGATGGGAAGTGCATTGAACGTATGAAAGAAGTCTACTGAGCGCATCTGAAAGACTCTAACTAGCAGTGTTTTCAAAGCAAAGACTCATGACCAAACCTTTGGCAGAGTACAGGGAATCATAAGAAAGAAGGGGAGTTAGTCTGATGGGGAAAGGATAGGAGCTCCACAAGGACCAAATATATCTTGGTCTTTTCTGAGACTGACATTCAACCAAGGACCATGTATGGATATAACCTAGAACCTCCACTCAGATGTAGCCTGTGGGAGCTCAGTAACCAATTGGTTTCCCAAAGTGAGGGGAAGAGGGACTATTTCTAACAGGAAATCAATGACTGGCTCTTTGGTCTCTCCACCCCCAAAGGGAGGAGCAGTCCTGTTAGGCCACAGAGGAGGGCTTTGCAGCCAGTCCACAGGATACCTGATAAAACAGGATCAGATGAATGAGGAGGACGTCCCCCCCCATCAATGGACTTGGAAAGGGGCACGTTGGAGATGAGGGAGGGAGGGAAGGACTGGGAGGGAATGAGGGATTGGGAAATGGCTGGGATACAGAGTTAATTAAATGTAACTGATAAAAAGAAACACTATTAAACCTTAAATTACACATCAAAAAAAATAGAAAAATAATTTTCTAGAAAAGTACTTTGACTAATTTGGGCAAACACTATTCTTTTACTAATTTTAAGATAAAAATATTCAGGTCTTTGTTCCACTTGTACTTGAGTTTCATGCAGGGTGATAAATATTGATGCATTTGCATTTTTTCATAGGTAGAAATCCAGTAAGACCTGCACCATTTGTTGAAAATGCTGTCTTTATACATTGTATGGTTTTGGCTTCTTTGACAAAAATCAAAAAAGCATAGGTGTGTGAGTTTATTTCTGGGTATTCTATTCACTTTCTTTGATCCACCATCGTGTTTCTATGCCAGTACCATGCAGTTTTTATAACTATTTCTCTGTAGTCCAGTTTTAGCTCAGGGATGGAGATATCTTCTGATGATCTATTGCTGTACAGGATTGTCTTAACAAATCTGAGTGTCTTTGTTTTCCATATTAAATTGACAATTGTTCTTTCAAGGTCTGTAAACAATTGTATTGGTGTTTTTCATTTCATCAATTACAATTTATTCACCTTGTATCCCCTCTATATCTCGGTCTCTCCTCCCCTCCCAATCCCACTCTCCTTCCCCCATCTCCACCCATGTCCCACCAAGCCCACCAACAGGGGAGGTCCTCCTGTCCTTCCTTCTATTCCTAGTCTATCAGGACCTATCTGGAGTGGCTGCTTCTTCTTAATTATGGCTTGGTAAGGCTGCAGACCCCTCAGGGAGAGGTGATCAAAGAGCAGGCCAATCAGTTACAATCCTTGTCCCCATTTCTATGGAACCAACTTGAACACTGAACTTCCATGGGCTACATTTGTTCAGGGTTCTAGGTTACCTCTATAAATGGTCTTTGGTTGGAGTATCAGTCTCAGAAAAGACCCCAGTGCCCAGAGTTTTTGCTTCTGTTCCTCTCCTTGTGTAGCTCCTTTCCCCTCCAGGTCTTACTATCTCCCCCTTTTTTCATAAAATTCCCTGCACTAGGCCCAAAGTCTGGCTCTAAATCTCAGCATCTGCTCTGATACCCTGCAGTGTAGGGCTCTTCAGAGGCCCTCTGTGGGAGGTTACTCACCTGTTCCCTGATTTCTCCCTTTTCTGATGTCCATCCTCTTTTACATTTTGAATGTGGATTGAACAACTCAGCCAGAGTGTTCTGTCTTGATTAGTTTCTTTAGGTGTAGAGATTTTAGTATGTTTATCCAATATTTTATGTCTAATACCACTTATGAGTGAGTATACACCACATGTTTCTTTCTGATACTGGGATGCCTCCCTCAGAATGATCTTTTCCAGTTCCCACCATTTACCTGCAAATTTCATGATTTCTTGTTTTTGACTGCGGAGTAATATTCCATGGTGTATATGTACCACAATTTCTGTATTCATTACTCTACTGAGGGGCATCTGGGTTGTTTCCTGGTTCTGGCTGTTAGGAATACACCAGCTACAAACATGGTTTGGCAAATGTCCTTTTTATATACTTGAGCATCGTCTGGATATATGTCTAGGTGTGTTATACCAGGATCTTGAAGAAAAGATACTCTTACTTTATTCATTTTGTATCACAACTCTAGCCCCCTCTCTAGAACCCTCCCAATTCTATCATTCCAACCCTGATCTCTTCTTATGCCTTTCCCCCAGTCCAAAGATAGGGGCAGTCCTCCTTCCCTTCCATCTGACCCTAGCCTATGAGGTCTCATCAGGACTGGCTGCACTGTTTTCCTCTGGAATGGTATGGCTCTTCCCATGGCTCCCCCATCAGAAGGAGATGATCAAAGAGCCAGCCACTAGTAAGGGGAACAGGGGTTGTCGCTGAGAGCCTAGTATTATAAGCAAAGGGAGAAGAAATGTTTGGATCATTTCCCTTGAGAAAGACTCATCTTATCCTAAATAAATTTAGAGAAATTTAAATGAGAATAAAAATATTATATTTTAATATTTCTCTCAGCATACAACATCGTAGACTACTATAGAAAACTTGTCAATAAATTCATTGAGGTTCATGGTAATTACATTTTTATGATGATTTACAGTATTCTTTTTTAATGCTTTAGTAATTACACTTTATTCACTTTGTATTCTCTCTGTGGTTCCTTCCCTCCTCCTGCCCCAATCCCTCCCTTCCTTCACCCACTGCATGCATGCTTCTCCTCATGTCCACTGATAGCTAGGTCTTCTTTTTCTTCCTTCTGATCCTAGTCAATTAGGTCTCATCAGGAGTGGCTGCATTGTCTTCTTCTGTGGACTGGTAATGCTGCTTATCCCTCATGGGGAGTTAATTAAAGAGCAGTCCAATCAGTTCATGTCAGATAGAGTCCCTGATCCTATTACAATGGAACCCACTTGGATTCTATAGTACTACTTGTTGATAGTTCATTGAATGGTGTGGTTTTCATAATTCATGAGGTTAAGTCATAGGAATGTTGAAGATCATAAAAAAATTAAACAAGGTATATAGGTTTAAATTAGTTTAAATACTCTTAATGTTGCTAGACTCTAGAAGTGACATAAATTGCCTCTCAAAACAAATGAGTATATTGATCCTAGCCTTATATACTTGTAATAAAACCAAAAGAGACAAATTGTTAAAATAAACCCTCCACAGACAGACATAAGGCTACAATAATAAATATCTGATTATAGTGAGTCTTTTAAGATAATATTCACCCCCATTTCATACTTGGAGAAAATTGTAGTCCTGTGGATAAATTTCATAACATCAATATTCTTCAGTTTGGGAGCCTAACAGCAGTTCAGGGACACTATCCTTTGTGTTGTAGGATGTCTAACAGAATTTTTGGACTCTCAAGGCTAGTTGAATACATCACCACACTTACTCTTAATTCTGGTAACCCACAACTATTTCATGGCATCTATGTATGCCCTGTTGGGAAAGACATTTGTTTCAATTAAGTTCTATTTGATTAGAGTTTTATATTTCTATTTGTTGTGAAAAGAGGTGTATGACCAATAGCTCATAAAAAAAACCAATGGAATTGCTACTAGATATATGAAATTGTTGAAGATAATACTCTTTATGTAAAGGTATCATCAGAATATAGCTAAATATCATCTCAACACATTTTCAATGGCTATCATTACAATAAATATACATAAAATTTCACAGATTTGCTAATGCTGGTTGCATATGTATCATTTTCTACTACAAATGCATTTATGGTCAGTTCAATAACATCACCTCATGATTTTGGACTTCACAAAAATCATTGCCTGTACTTGAAAGATAGGATGAGTGATAACAAGCTGTGTCTGGGTGCTCCTATGAATTATTTCAGTGCAGATAACATAAGAATAAACTCCAATCCAGAGATGTAAATATGGTTGTGTTTTGTTAATCACAAAATGGTTGAGAGAACATCTTTAAAAAAGCTGCAAAGAACAGAAAGAGACACAGTTAAGTGAATCAAGTATCACTTAGCTTTGTTATGTGTTTGTCTGTGTTAATAGGGGAGGTGATAAATTACTAAGGTGCCAACCTAAGAATCCAACAGCTGAGCTGAAAACTAAAGCTAAAAACATTGAGAATGCATTCATCAGAATTATATTAGAAAATTTTCTAAGTCCTACAAATTCATAATCAAGCACAACCAACTAGAATACCACACAGAAATGAATAGATAAGAACTCTAGAGTCATCTGAAATTGAAAACTCACTTTTCTAAACATTTATCAAGCAGGAAGAGAAAATCTCTGAAGCAAGTTTGTAATAAAAAATGTTTACATTTTAAAAAATCAGAGAGATATGAAACAACACAAGGATATAGATTTACTGGTGGATTTGGAAGTAGTTTTAGCAAACGGCTATGAATGACCACAGACCAATATTAAAATGAGAACAAAATATAATTAAAATTGAAAGTTAGGTGGACACAGGATCTGATGTAAATATAACCTCAAATGAATCTTGGAATCTACATTGGTCCTTTCAGAAGGTGTCCACACAGATTTTAGGAATTGTAACATTATCCCAAGTAAAACAAAGCCTAAGACAAATTAAATGGAAGACTCAAGATGGCAGGGCCAATCACACAGTGTCTATAAATAGCAGCTCAGCACTGGGAGGAGAGTGACCAGCAGGTCTTCCTGTGGGCTCCAAACTCTTGCAGTCTGTTTCTCAGGTGAAAGAAGAATCAATGTGAATATGCGAAGATCCAAATTCCGGCCACCAGGATCATTCCAGGAAAAATAAAATAAAATTCTAGACTCCTGCCCAAGCCCACCTGCTATGGATGCATTCCTGGAAACATCCATTTGCAGCTCTGAACATGCAGCCTTAGGCCATCCAGCAAATCCTAACTTCTGTGAAAACATTCCTAGGACAAATCGATCTTGGTTCTGACTTTGGTTGTTCACTCTCACTGCCTGTTCAATGGAAAATTCTGGTACCGAGGGTAAGACTCCAAACTTGGGCACCCACTCTCACAGTCCTGTGAACACCTTCTGGGTACAAGCTGCTCCTGGCACTTAACCAAGAAGCCCAGTTTCACTATCTTGTTGAAACCTTCCAGGATGTTGTGGCTAATGGCACTGACTCTCACCATCCTGTAGAGAGGATACCTTCTGGTATTGCTGGGGAGATATGGCCCCATTCTGCCTGCTCCACAACTGCACAACTCACCTGAGTCAGAATCAGCAAACACAGCACAGACAGAGAAAACTACAGAGCAGAGCTGGCTTGGGACTCAAGTCCTATTGCCTACCATCTTGAGGAAGCCAGTAGAGCACTGGAGCAGATCTAGACTCACTTTGGTTGTGTTGTCTTGTTTAGAAAATAAAATAGGGGAGGAGGGGCAAGATGGCGGCGCCGGGAGGACTCTCATTCTGAGCAGCAGCAGGAGGATCAGCACAGTGAGCAGTAATCAGAACTCGCGGCCATAAAACACAGTCATTGTGTTTCCCAGGTGAGAGGATACCCCACGGTGGGGGATTCAATCAGCTTTTTACTCACCAGGCTACGCCGTGGAAGAGATCCCGGTTCCACCAATTTGGCTGCTGGTCGCCAGCCCCAGTCCCAGCCCAGAGCCACAAGCCAGTGTCTCTGGTCATGGTCCCAGACTGAACCATGCGCACCAAACTATCAGAGAATGGAAATTGCAGTCGAGAGATAACCCCAGGGTACAGGAAATGACTGGGACCGGCCTTAGGTCACCCAGACATCCCCTAGAAAAGATTCGGTGTCCACGGGCACCCCAGGAGACAGCCAGGAGCCAGAGCCGGGGACCCAGGTTCCTGCACTGAGCCCTGCCTGCCTGCGCACCTGACGTGCCGCCTGAGATAGAAATGTGGGCACCAGGGCACCAGCAAATGAGTTTCACTGTCCTGTCCAGTGCAAACACACAGGGAGGGAAACGGCTGGTCTGATCTCAGAGCACTCAGCCGACACCCCGAACCTGAAAAGGTCCCTGGAATATTACCCAGCTTAGGGAGGCACCCAGGTTCCCAAAGGCGCAAAGGCAGATACAGGCAGTTTCTGCGCACCAGACAGCTGGCAGAGACTGAGCCGCCATCACACAGCTGTCCTCCAGGCACAGGCAGTTTCTGTGGCGAGTCAGCTGGCGGACACTGAGCAGTGTGCACCAGGGCAAAAAAAGACACTGGGAGTCCGTGTCTCCAGAGAATCCACAGGGAAGGAAGGAAACTGTACTGACCTAAATCACCCAATCCTTCCCTAGAAAAAGTCTAGCAGACTAGTGGGGCCGAGGCGCCAGCACTCAGCTGTGCTTCAGACACAGGCACAAACAGTTGATGCGCGCCTGATGTCCAACTGGGTCAAGGCAGCTGATCATTAAATTTACAACAAGAAACCCAGAAACAGGGCAGCTGCCCTCAGGACTTCCCTGGGTGAGAGGAGAACCCTCTTGACTAACAAAGACCACAGTTACCACTCAGGTCTATATCCCTGAGGTGAGCAACTCCTGAAAAAACACCAGCCATCCAGGGACTATACCCAAAAAGCTGAGAAGACACCCTTCAGGAAAAACCAGCTTTCTGCAAAGGGGATTCTCTCCACCACAGGATCCCCAGGAACCACCAGAAAATAACCCCAAACACCTAAGATAGCACAATGGGTAGAGGCCAGCGTAAAAGCTCAAGCAACAAAAGACTGAGCAATATGGCATCTCCAGAACCCAGTTACCCGGGGGCAAGTAGCCCTGGACACCCCAGCATAACTGAAATCCAAGAAGATGACCTAACAAGTATGCTCATGAAGATGATAACAGAGGAAACAAATAAGATTCGTAAAGACACAGAGGAAGATAAACTCAAACAGAATATTGCCATCTGTAAAGAAATAGAGGAAGCTGCAGCCAAACAGTTTATGGCCTTTAGAAAGGAAATGTTTAAAACACTGAATGAAATAAAAGAAACAGAGTTGAGGGAACTAAAAGAAAAACAGGAAAGTACAATCAGACAGGTTAAGGAAGTAAACAAAACAACTCAAGACCTGAAGATAGAATTGGAAAAATTAAAGAAAACAAAAACGGAAGAAATAATGGAAAGGAAGACTCTAGGGAAGAAAACAGGAACTACAGAGGTAAGCATAACCAACAGACTACAAGAGATGGAAGAAAGAATCTCAGGTGTAGAAGATACAATGGAAGAAATCGATGGATCTGTCAAAGAAAATGTTAAATCCGAAAAATTCCCGACACAGACCGTCCAAGAAATCCAAGACAATATGAAAAGACAAAACCTAAGAATAATAGGTATAGAGGAAAAAGAAGACTCCCTTCTCCAAGGCCCAGAAAATATTTTCAACAAAATCATTGAAGAAAATTTCCCAAAGCTAAAGGAGAGGCCAATTAGAATACATGAGGACTACAGAACACCCAACAAATTTTACCAGAAAATAAAATCCTCTTGCTACATAATAGTCAAAACAGTAAGTATACAGAACAAAGAAAAAAATACGAAAAGCTGCAAGGGAAAAAGGCCAAGTAACATATAATGGCAAACCCATTAGAATCACACCTGACTTTTCAACAGAGACTATGAAAGCCAGAAGGGCCTGGACAGATATCATGCAGACCCTAAGAGAACACAGATGTCAGCCCAGGCTACTATACCCTGCAAAACTCTCAGTCCTCATAGACGGAGAAAACAAGATATTCAATGACAAAAACAAATTTCAACAATACCTACAAACAAATCCAGCATTACAGAAGACACTGGAAGTGAAAATACAACCCAAGAAAGCTAGCTACATTCAAGAAAACACAGGAAATAAATAACCTCACTTCAGTAAAACAAAAAGCAACCAAGCACACAACCGGATG
The DNA here is from genome assembly GCF_030254825.1 of Meriones unguiculatus. Taxonomy (NCBI): domain Eukaryota; kingdom Metazoa; phylum Chordata; class Mammalia; order Rodentia; family Muridae; genus Meriones; species Meriones unguiculatus. Next base: position 11,529,827 of record NW_026843707.1, read on the forward strand.
ACCACAGCCAACATCAAAATCAAGAGATCTAACAGCCACTGGTCATTAATCTCTCTCAACATCAATGGACTCAACTCTCCAATAAAAAGACACAGATTAACAGAATGGATACGTAAACAAAACCCAGCAATCTGTTGCATACAAGAAACACACCTAAGACACAAAGATAGACATTACCTGAGGGTAAAGGGTTGGAAGACAACTTTCCAAGCAAACGAACCCACGAAGCAAGCAGGAGTAGCCATTCTAATATCTGATAAAATAGACTTTCAACCAAAATTAATAAAAAGAGATGGGGAAGGACATTTCATACTCATCAAGGGAAAATTCCACCAGGAAGACATCACAATCCTGAACATCTATGCCCCAAATACAAGGGCACCCACATTTGTGAAAGAAACATTGATAAAATTTAAAGCACATATAGATCCCCACACATTAATAGTGGGAGACTTCAACACCGCACTCTCAAAGAAGGACAGGTCAACAAAACAGAAATTAAACAAAGAAAAAAATGTCTCTGACAGAGGTCATGAATCAAATGGAACTCACAGACATTTACAGAACTCTACACACAAACACAAAAGAATATACCTTCTTCTCAGCACCTCATGGAACCTTCTCCAAAATAGACCATATAGTGGGTCACAAAGCAAGCCTCAACAGATACAAGAAGATTGAAATAATCCCATGTATCTTTTCTGATCACCATGGAATAAAGCTGGACCTCAACAAAAACAGAAATAACAAAAAGCCTACACACACGTGGAAACTGAACAACTTGTTACTAAATAACAGCTCGGTCAGGGAAGAAATAAAGAAAGAAATTAAAGTCTTTCTAGAAACCAATGAAAATGAAGACACAACACACCCAAACTTGTGGGACACAATGAAAGCAGTGATAAGAGGAAAGTTCATAGCACTAAGTGCCTTCAAGAAGAAATTCGAGACAGCTCATTCAAACACCCTAATGGCTCACTTAAAAACCCTAGAAAAAGAAGAAGCAGACACACCAAGAAGGAGTAGACGGCTGGAAATAATCAAACTCGGGGCTGAAATCAATCAATTGGAAACAAATAAAACAATTCAAAGAATCAATGAAACCAAGAGCTGGTTCTTTGAGAAAATCAACAAGATCGACAAACCCTTAGCCAGGCTAACTAAAAGGCAGAGAGACACCACCCAAATCAACAAAATCAGAAATGAAAAGAGGGCTATAACTACAGACACTGAGGAAATCCAAACAATCATTAGGATTTACTTCAAAAGTCTATATGCCACAAAATTTGAAAATCTAAATTTAATGGACAATTTTCTTGATCGATTTGACTTACCAAAGCTGAATCAGGACCAAGTAAATCAGCTAAATAGTCCTATATCCCCCAAAGAAATAGAAGCGGTCATCAAAAGTCTCCCATCCAAAAAAAGCCCAGGACCAGATGGCTTCAGCACAGAATTCTACCAGAACTTCAAAGAAGAGCTAACACCAATTCTCTTCAAACTATCCCACAAAATAGAAACAGAAGGAATATTACAAAATTCATTCTGTGAAGCCACAGTCACCTTGGTACCTAAACCTCACAAAGACTCAACAAAGAAAGAGAATTTCCGGCCAATCTCCCTTATGACCATTGATGCAAAAATACTTAATAAAATACTTGCAAACCAAATCCAAGAACACATCAAAGATATTATCCACTATGACCAAGTAGGCTTCATCCGAGGTATGCAGGGGTGGTTCAATATACGGAAATCCATCAATGTGATCCACCATATTAACAAACTGAAAGAAAAAAAAAAACATATGATAATCTCCCTAGATGCTGAAAAAGCATTTGACAAAATCCAACATCCATTCATGTTCAAAGTATTGGAGAGATCAGGGATACAAGGCACATATCTAAACATAGTAAAGGCAATATACAGCAAGCCTATAGCCAACATCAAACTGAATGGAGAGAAACTTAAAGCAATCCCACTGAAATCAGGGACAAGACAAGGCTGCCCACTCTCTCCATATCTCTTCAACATAGTGCTGGAAGTCCTTGCTAGAGCAATAAGACAGTTGAAGGAGATCAAGGGGATACAAATTGGAAAGGAAGAAGTCAAATTATCACTATTTGCAGATGATATGATAGTATATGTGAGTGACCCCAAAAACTCTACCAGGGAACTCCTACAGCTGATAAACACCTTCAGCAAAATGGCCGGATACAAAATTAACTCAAAAAAATCAGTAGGCCTCCTGTATACAAAAGACAAAAGGGCTGAGAAAGAAATTAGGGAAACAACACCCTTCACAATAGCCACAAATGACATAAGGTACCTCAGAGTAACCCTAACCAAGGAAGTCAAAGACTTGTATCACAAAAATTTCAAATCTCTGAAGAAAGAATTAGAAGAAGATATGAGAAGATGGAAAGATCTCCCATGCTCATGGCTTGGCAAGATTAACATAGTAAAAATGGCCATCTTATCAAAAGCAATCTACAGATTCAATGCAATGCCCATCAAATTACCAACACAATTCTTTACAGACCTGGAAAGAAAAATTCTCAACTTCATATGGAATAACAAGAAACCCAGAATTGCTAAAACAATCCTCTACAATAAAAGATCTTCTGGAGGTATTTCCATCCCTGATCTTGAGTTGTACTACAGAGCAACAGTTTTAAAAACTGCATGGTACTGGCATAGAAACAGAATGGTGGATCAATGGAACCTAACAGAGGACCCAGAAATAAACCCACACACTTATAGACACCTGATCTTTGACAAAGACGCCAAAACCATATAATGGAAAAAGATAGCATCTTCAACAAATGGTGCTGGTCTAACTGGATGTCTACATGTAGAAAAATGAAAATAGATCCATACTTGTCACCCTGCACAAAACTGAAGTCCAAGTGGATCAAAGACCTCAACATAAAACCAGACACATTAAATCGGCTTGAACAAAAAGTGGGAAATACCCTAGAACTCATTGGTACAGGGGAAAACTTCCTGAACAGAACACCAACAGCACAGGCTCTAAGAGCAACAATCAATAAATGGGACCTCATGAAACTGAAAAGCTTCTGTAAAGCAAAGGACACCGTCATCAAAACAAAGCGACCGCCTACAGATTGGGAAAGAATCTTCACCAACCCTTTATCTGACAGAGGACTCATATCCAGTATATATAAAGAACTAAAGAAGCTGAAAAGCAGCACACCAAGTAATCCACTTAAAAAATGGGGAACTGAGCTAAACAGAGAATTCTCTGTAGAGGAATACCGAATGGCAGAGAAGCACTTAAAGAAATGCTCAGCCTCACTAGCCATTGGGGAAATGCAAATCAAAACAACCCTGAGATTTTACCTTACACCCATGAGAATGGCCAAGATCAAAAACTCAAGTGACAACACATGCTGGAGAGGTTGTGGAGAAAGGGGAACCCTTCTGCACTGCTGGTGGGAATGTAAACTTGTACAACCACTCTGGAAATCAATCTGGGGCTTTCTCAGACAACTAGGAATGGCACTTCCTCAAGATCCAGCCATACCACTACTGGGCATATATCCAAAAGAGGCTCAAGTACACAAAAAGGACATTTGCTCAACCATGTTTGTAGCAGCTTTATTTGTAATAGCCAGAAGCTGGAAACAACCCAGATGCCCCTCAACTGAAGAATGGATGCAGAAATTGTGGTACATCTACACAATGGAATATTACTCACCAATGAAAAGTAAGGAAATCATGAAATTTGCAGGTAAATGGTGGGATCTGGAAAGGATCATCCTGAGTGAGTTGTCCCAGAAGCAAAAAGACACACATGGTATATACTCACTCATATAGGCATACAACATAGGACAAAACCACTAAAACCTGTGCATCTAAAGAAACTAAGCAAGAGAGAGGACCCTAACTAAAATGTCCAATCCCCATCTGGAAAGGCAAAGAGGATGGACATCAGAAGAAGAAGAAAACAGGAAACAACCTAGGAACCTACCACAGAGGGCCTCTGAAAGCCTCTGCCCTACAGACTATCAAAGCAGATGCTGAGCCTGATGGGCAACTGTTGGACAGAGTGAATGGAATTTTAGGTAAGAACTGGGAAATAGTAAGAGCTGGAGAGGACAGGGTCTCCACAAGGAGAGCAACAGTGAAAAAGATTTTTAACTATTTCAAAATTCTACTTGGGCCCTGCAGAAATGGCATATCACAGTGGTAGAGCCTATTGTGTGTCTAAGCATGAAATTCAAATTAAGTTTCTATTCCCCAGCACAACACAGTTTATAACAGCAAATAAGTGAATGAATGAATAAATAGCTCTGTATCACAGCTCCTTAGTACAGGATTTATGTTAGAGATTTCGTTTCCTGTTTTTATTTTTCTTTTTTATATTTTTCATGAATATAGTAAATAATTAACCAGAACTCTAAAATGTGACAGGCATGCTTAAAACATATGATGTATATTTTAGATAGAAGTGATAAGTTCTCCCTGGACTTTCCAGGGTGCATGGAGGATGGGAACTTTTGGATGTGTGGTGATGATAACAATAGTTTTTCTTTTTTTCTTTCCGTTTTTGTTTTAGCAATACTTTTACAAAACAAAGAACAAAACCAAAAAAGGACATTAATACACTTATTGATGTGGGATGAGTGACTCATCAATAAACACAGAACTAAAGGCAATTAATAACTGCTGGTAGAGGACATTCTACTATACCCAAAAGACACCACAAGTTAGTAATCCAATACCAAGTGTTCTGCACTGGAATCATATTCACAAAGCAACAGGAATTAAATTTAGTGTGTTGTATGACTATATTTATCTTTTTACATGTACATGTAACAATAAATATGAATTTAATAAAGTCATGAATTTTAGAAGATATAAAGGCAGGAAGAAAGGGGGAAGGTTGGAGGGAGGAAATGGAAGTGGGGAAAGGTAGAAATTTTATTTTAATTATGACATTACTAATCTGGTTGCATATGTCTTGGTTCAGACAGGATGACTTGGAAAAAAATAATACTTATTTGCAATACCATTATACATCCTAGAATTTTATAACATGTTAGTGTTACAATCTCCATTTACTTGTTTTAATATATTTTGTTTTATTTTAATTTTAAAATTACTTTATAATTAATTACAGTTTACTCCCTATGTATCCCAGCTATATTCCCCTGCCACATCCCTTCCCAATCCCAGCCTTCCTCCATCCCTCCTCTACTCCCATGCCCCTCCCTAAGTCCACTGATAGGGGAGGTCTTCCTCCCTTTCCATCTGATCCTAGCCTATCATGTCTTATCAAACAAGCTACATTTTCTTCCTTTGTGACCTGAGCTGTCCATGGGCTACATCCCTGCTTGGATTCTAAGTTATCTCCAAGCAAATTTCTTGGTTGGAACATTCATCTAAGAATAGACCCGTTACACAGATTTTTTTGTTTCTGTTGCACTCCTTGAGGAACTCCTGTCCCCTCTATGTCATTTATCTCCTCCTTGTTTTATAAGGTACCCTCCACTCTACCCAAATTATGTCTGTGAGTCTCAGCATCTGCTCTGATACCCTGCTGGGTAGAATCCATCTGTGGCTCTCTGTTGTAGGCTTCTGTGCTCTTCCCTGTTGGCTCTTCCCAATTGGCTGTTCACTCTTCCAAATTGGCTGTCTGAGTGAGGCTTGATCATCTAACTCAGGGTCCTCCTTCATGCTTAGCTACCTTTGATATACCTATTATGTATGTTTATCCTATATCTTATGTCTACTGTCCACAAATAACTAAGTTATATATCAAGTATGTCTTTCTGTTTTGGGGATACCTCACTCAGGATGATCTTACACCTGTCAGTATGGCTCAGATCAAAAAGTCCAGTGACAAAACATGCTGGAGTGAATGTGGAGAAAAGGGAGACCTCCTTCATTGCTAGTGGGAATGGAAAATGTACATGCACTTTAGAAATCAATTTGGATCATTCTCAGACAATTAGGAAGAGTGCCGCCTCAAGATCCAGCCATTTTACTATTTGACATATATCCAAAATATATTCAAGCACACAACAAGGACATTTGATCTACTATGTTCCTAGCACCTTTATTCGTCATTGTCAGAATCTGGAAACAACCCAGATGTACATAAACTGAGGAATGAATGCAGAAATTTTGGAACATTTACACACTGGAATACTATTCAGTAATTAAGAACCAGTAAATCACAAAATTTGCAGCCAAGGAAAGGAAAAAAATATGAAATTAGAAAAGAAAAATGGGAGCTATAAGATAAATCATGAAGACAGAGCCATTAAATAAAGCCTGATTTCTCAATGTATGTTCTAGAAAAGAGAGGGCCTGACACATATTCTCCAAATGATGAGAAAAAATTTGGCAGCCAAACTATGAACCACATTAGTTGGAGAAACCAAATTTGAACAGGATCTATTTACAACAATTTCTGCTCTCCATATGGCACTAGAAAGAAAATTTCAACTTAAAGATTTTTACCACACTCAATAAAAATAAAACGTATAAATATTTAATCTCTTGACCTGAACTTTGTGCAAAGTACAAGGAATCCTATGAAAGAAGGCCTGTCTATCAATGCAGATGCTGAGATTTATGGCCAACTGTTGGGCACACAACAGGGAATCTTAGGAAAGAAGTGGTAAACAGTAAGATCTGGAGAGGACAGGAACTCTACAAGGAGAGCAACAGAACCAAAAAATCTAAGCACAGGGGTCTTTCCTGAGACTGATACTCCAAACCAAGGACCATGCATAGAGATAACAAAAGACCCCTGCAGAGATGTAGCCCATGGCAGTTCAGGGTTCCATAGTAATAGGTACAGAGAGCATTTCTGACATGAACTGTTTAGCCTGCTCTTTAACCCCTGGCCCCCGGGATGGTGAAACAGCATTACCAGGCAATAGAAGAAGACAATGGAGATACTCCTGATGTGGCCTAACTGACTAGGAAAAGAAGGAAGGAAAATAAGTCCTCCCCTATCACTGGACTTGGGGAGTGGCATTTGTGCAGAGGGGAGAGGAAGGCAGAATTTGGGACTGGAGGACAGAGGCAACCACAGGGGAATACAAAGTGAATAAAGTATAATTAACAAAGAATCAAAAAAAAAAGCAGGATGCATCATTCTGTGATATCCAAGAACAAGATCTGGAAGTCAAAAATAAACATTACCTCGGGATAAAAGAAAGAAAAAGCATGTTCAAAGCACATGGAGACAAAAACCAAGCAGGTGTAACCGTTTTATATCTGACAAAAAAGAAAACAAAATAGACTAAAAACTAATCAGAACAGACAGGGAACACTACATAGTCATCAAAGTTGAAAAAAAAAAATCTGCCAAAAAATTATTGCTGTTTTAAGCATTCATATACCAAGCACAAAAGTAACTGTCTTCATAAAAGAAATACTATTACAGATAGAAAAGTATATTGACCTCCACACAGTGGTAGTGGGAGGCTTCAGGACCTCACTCTCAGTAATTTACAAGTGATCCAGACAAAAACTAACCCGATAAAAGCTGTAGCTAAAAGATTTCACATGTATATAAGCTTAGGAGACTTTTAGAGAAGATTTAACCCAAACTCAGAATATACTTTCTTTTCAATAGCTCATAGAATTTCTTCCAAAATTGACCAAAGTCTTGAAAATAAAGCAAGTCTCAATAGTAAGGAAAAAATTTAAATCACACTCTATACCCTATATGACCACTACAGATTAAAACGACATGAAAACATGAACAATAGCAGTTTAAAAACATGTTAAAAGTGAGCAACTCACTACTGACAGAAAATTGATTCAAGATAGAAATTAGAAGGAAATTAAAAACTAAAACCATTTAAAACAAATTGAAATCAAATGAAAATACTATTTACCCAAATAGATAAGACACAGGAAGTCAGTTTTAGAGGCAAATGCAATGCACCAACTATTTACATATAAAAACTGGAGAGATCTCATCTGAGCAACTTAATGACATACTTTAATGCAATACAATGAAAAGAAAAACGAAGTTACAAAGGAGTAGGAAGCAAGAAACAATCAAACTTACAGATGACATTAATAAAACAGAATGAAATAAAACAATGCAAAGAAAATAGGTAAGATTGATACTTAGCCAAATTAACACTAACATATAGAGAGGATATCCAAATTAAGAGAATTACAGATTATACATGGGAGGAAAAACACACAACAACAACAAAAACAAAAAACCCCAGAGAATTGTAAGGACATATTTTAAAAGTCTGTGCTCCAAGAAAATAGAAAACCTGAATTAAACAGATAAACTTATATGCAGCCTACTAAATTTAAATCAAATCTTGATAAGTAATTATATTAGAACTAGTGAAATAGAGGCACTAGTTAAATCATTCAAACAAAAAAGGTTAGAGAAAATTAGATTTAACACAGATGATTACAATCTTTCATATAAATATCACTGCTGATACCTCTAATTATTCTGCAATATAGAAAGAAAAAATACAAAGTGTAATTATTTTTCACAAGGACACAATTACCTCAATACCTAATCCACACCAAGACCCAACATGGAAGACTATAGAGCAATTTCTGTTAAGAACATATATTAAAAAAATCTCATTAAAAATATTTCAGCCCTAATTCCAGTAGCATATAGAAAGATTATGCACTATAATCAGCTTGGATGCATACCAGATTTATAGAAAGACAGATGGAGAAACTCTCCCTGGAGGATTAAATGGAAAACGAACAAAGAATGGTTAAGGCTGGGAGTATGAGAAGAGATAGCTAAAACCAAGGGTGAATTGAGGATTCATGTAGAACCGCTTTATAAAATATATACATATGTGACAGGAATCAAAATGCAATCACCAAATAATGAGGGAGACACATCTCCACTAGCTATATCTTGCCACCAAATGAAACCTTCAGCACCAGGAATGTGTTATGTCTAATTGAGTTCTTACCAAAGTGTCGCAAAGAAGAACTCAGGTAACTCAGGCTGTCTCTGGCAATATCCATTGCTCTCCAGAAATGGATAGTAAGACTGCCTTGCTGCATTGCTGAAGACAACTCCTACAAATGTCACTGAACATGGAGAAGTTGAGCTCGTGGCAACTGAGAACCTTCATCTCTACTGACTAGTGTTCAGTGTACTGGAAGGTACTGTGCATGGGTCTGAGGCAGTTGGGTTTCCAAGGCAGAGTGGGGATATGGACAGAAGCCTCACACTTAATGCAGAAACGATCTCTGATTGCTAATCCCTTCCAAGGGAGAGTCAGTTTTCTCCAATGCTGTCTAGCTAGTTTTACCAACCATACTTAATGCAGGCCCCATGCCTAGAAGTAAATAGCAAACATAAATGATCAATGTATTTTTGGAGGTTTTTTACCTCATAATGCCTTGTTTGAATTATTTTAACCTTACATGTTATTGTTTATATGTTATAGCCTATTATTTTCTGTTTTTATTGAATTTCTGTGTAAGTAAAAATGTTTCTGTGATAGCTCTGTTTCTTTTATGTCTTTCTTTGAGGTTTCTATTAGTATTGGTTTGTTTTTATTTGTTCCTGTGTTCTTTATTATGTTTATGTTGTTGTTTTCTTATACTATTAACTGCTTACTTATGAGACACAGAAAGGAAGTGGTTGAGTGTGTGGGTTTAAGTGGTCAGGAACATCTTAGAGAAGTTGTAAAAGGCGAAACTACGATCAGAATATATTATATAATAACTTTTTTTCTTTTTTTAAAAAGTGAGGAATTGAACATAATTTATGACCCAGGGATTTTGCAGTACTAACCATACAGTAAAGAAGGAAAGCAATAGACACTAGAACTAGTTTAATCAAATGCATTGCATAAGAGACTTTTCAAGCTCTAAACTAGTCACTTAATCTGTACTGTAAACACCACAATAATAACTAAGTACAATCTCAGCTATTGTACCAATGTTCTTGATACATACACAAAACATTTAAATTTTACAATGCTGCTTAATCAATATTATAAAACAATTCTAATATCATTATACAATTGTAGGATTTAGTTATCATTCATACCAAATAAATATATAGCTTTTAACTTGAAAGGATGAGGACTATAAAGAAGTATGTCTAATTACCAAGTTTTAGATAACAAATCAGAGTACATAGTGTCATAGGAGGATTTGGTGCTAATACTCTATTAACTTAATAAATAGATAAATATTCTAAACATGATTATGTTTTATTTCAAAAATTTACAAAGGGAAAAAAATTAAGTATTTCAATACTTTATATGTAATCATAATATTCAAATAACACAATAAGTGTAATAGTAAATTTAGGTTAAAACTTGAAAAAGGTTGACAATAAAATACTATACAATGTATCAATTTTCGTACTTCCGCCTTTTTTTTCAAAATCTCTCTCAACTCAGTAAGTGGTTTTTCTCTTGACCCTCATCTTTCCCAATACTCAGGCTATGTGCTGAGGAGTATTGAAACTCTCTGTTCCTACCTTCTCCTGAATGACACTTGGGTGCACTCTTGCCTGAATATTTAGATTTAGATTTCTTCATGCTTGATACAGGAAGATTCCCGAACTTGGATGAGACCTGTCTCATGAAACCAGCTATTGCCTGGATGCTGAGAACATGGCCTTGGATCCTTTGTTTGTTGATGATCTCCTTTGAAAGCGATATTGAGACTGAGCCAGGGATTGTGAGTGGCCTGGAGAAGATCTGGTATGATCTATGGTTTGATACCAGTGGTGGGACAAGAATGCTTGTGTCACCTTGACGACGGAATTTATGATTGTTTTCCTCATAATGTTTTTGGCCTCCCTTGCTACAGTCAGTTTGAGAGTACTGTGGATCCATTTTGTAAACCATCTGTAACTTTAGTTCATGTCCATCTAGTAAAATCCCATGTAGTGGACCCATGGCATCCTTGGCATCAGGTTTGTTGTAGAAATAGATTAAGGAAACCAATATGGACTTTTAGTCAATGGATTTGGGGGATGTTTACATCACTATCAGGCCCATCATGCTCAAAGATATGCCTCAGGGTGCAGCATGAATTGTGGTTTGCCAGATTTTCAACCTTGAGGGAGATCATTCTCTCCAAGACCATGACTGTTACTCATGGTCTTTGATACCTCCAGTTAGAATACTCTGAAATAAGCAGATTTAAAGCTCCAAGAGAGATGAAAAATCTGCAACCTTTTTCTTCCAATCTTTTGACTACAATTCCTTTCATTTGTATTTGCTCAGATATTCTAGAATGTTTCACAACAGCTTTGCCCATCAATAGAGATAAAACCATTTAAGAAACAGAGCAATATGAATGTGAACCAGTAATAAACAAGTGAAATAATCCAAACAATTCTTTTCACTTTTCCAGTAGAAATCCAAATGTGCTATATCAATAAAAGATTAGAATGTTTATTTGTAACATAATCATTAACTTTTATTTTTCTAACATGAAATGATATTAAAATGATAGTAAAGTTTTTATTTCCTTTCATTTACTAATATATACATATATATATATATATATATATATATATATATATAGCAACAATATGTTGAAGGGGATAATGAATTAGATAAATAATTTTCTAGAAAAGAGCTTTGACTAATTTGTGCAAACACTATTCTTTTACTAATTTTAAGATAAAAATATTCAAGGTCTTTGTTCCACTTGGACTTGAGTTTCATGCAGGGTGATAAATATTGATGCATTTGCATTTTTTCATAGGTAGAAATCCAGTAAGACCTGCACCATTTGTTGAAGATGCTGTCTTTTGTACATTGTATGGTTTTGGCTTCTTTGACAAAAATGAAAAAGGCATAGGTGTATGGGTTTATTTCTGGGTTTTCTATTCACATTCATTGATCCACCATCGTGTTTCTATGCCAGTACCATGCAGTTTTTATAACTATTTCTCTGTAGTCCAGTTTGAGCTCAGGGATGGAGATATCTTCTGATGATCTGTTGCTGAACAGGATTGTCTTAGCAATTCTGAGTGTCTTTGTTTTCCATATTAAATTGACAATTGTTCTTTCAAGGTCTGTAAACAATTGTATTGGTGTTTTTCATTTTATCAATTACAATTTATTCACCCTGTATCCCCTCTATATCTCTGTCTCTCCTCCCCTCCCAATCCCACTCTCCTTCCCCCATCTCCACCCATGTCCCACCAAGCCCACCAACAGAGGAGGTCCTCCTGTCCTTCCTTCTATTCCTAGTCTATCAGGACCTATCTGGAGTGGCTGCTTCTTCTTAATTGTGGCTTGGTAAGGCTGCAGACCCCTCAGGGAGAGGTGATCAAAGAGCAGGCCAATCAGTTACAGTCCTTGTCCCCATTACTATGGAACCAACTTGGACCCTGACCTTCCATGGGCTATATCTGTTCAGGGTTCTAGGTTACCTCTATAAATTGTCTTTGGTTGGAGTATCAGTCTCAGAAAAGACCCCAGTGCCCAGAGTTTTTGCTTCTGTTGCTCTCCTTGTGTAGCTCCTTTCCCCTCCAGGTCTTACTATCTCCCCCTTTATTCATAAAATTCCCTGCACTAGGCCCAAAGTCTGGCTCTAAATCTCAGCATCTGCTCTGATACCCTGCAGTGTAGGGCTCTTCAGAGGCCCTCTGTGGGAGGTTACTCACCTGTTCCCTGATTTCTCCCTTTTCTGATGTCCATCTGCTTTGACATTTTGAATGTGGATTGAACAACTCAGCCAGAGTGTTCTTTCTTGATTAGTTTCTTTAGGTGTAGAGATTTTAGTATATTTATCCAATATTTTATGTCTAATACCACTTTTGAGTGAGTATACACCACATGTTTCTTTCTGATACTGGGATGCCTCCCTCAGAATGATCTTTTCCAGTTCCCACCATTTACCTGCAAATTTCATGATTCCTTGTTTTTGACTGCGGAATAATATTCCATGGTGAATATGTACCACAATTTCTGTATCCATTTCTCCACTGAGGGGCATCTGGGTTGTTTCCTGGCTCTTAAGAATAAACCTGCTACAAACATGGTTTGGCAAATGTCCTTTTTTTATACTTGAGCATCTTCTGGATATATGTCTATGTGTGTTATACCGGGATCTTGAAGAAAAGATACTCCTAATTGTCTGAAAACATGCCAGATTAATTTCCAAAGTGGTTGTAAAAGTTTGCATTCCCACTAGTAGTGGAGTAGGTTTCCCCTAACTCTACACCCTCTCCAGCATGTGTTGTCAATTGAATTTTTGATCTTAGCCATTCTGATGGTTGTTAGGGGAATCTCAGGGCTGATTTGATTAGCAATTCCCTGATGACCAAAGACATGATGGGAATTACATTGAATCTCTACATTGCTCTTGGTAGGATGGCCATTTTCCCTCTTAATCCTACGGATCCATGAGCATGGGAGATCTTTCCATCTTCGGATATCTTCCTCAGTTTCTTTCTTCAGAGACTTGAAGTTTTTCTCAAACCAGTCTTTCACATGCTTGATTAGGGTCACCCAAGCTACTTCATGTTATTAGTGGCTATTTTAAAGGGTGTTTCCCTCCTAATTTCTATCTCATCACTTTGGAATTTCCTATATGGGAGGGCTACTGATTTTTTTGAGTTAATTTTGTATACAGCCACATTGCTGAAAGTGATATCAGCCTAAGTTGCTCTCTAGTTGAATATTTGCCGTCACTCATGTATACTGTTATATCATCTGCAAAAAGCGATACTTTGATTTCTCCCTTTCTGATTTGGATCCTAATGATCTCCTTTAGTTGTCTTATTGCTCTAGCTTTGACTACAAGTAATCTCTCGTAGAGATATGGAGGGAGTGGGCAGCCTTGCCCTGTCCCTGTGTTCAGTAGGATTGATTTATATTCCTCTCCATTTTGTTTGATAGTAACTCTAGGTATGCTGTATATTGTCTTTAATATGTTTAGGTATGTGCCTCGAATCCCTGATTTCTACAAGACTTTAAACATGAATGGTTGTTGGATTTGTCAAATTAATCATTTATTTGTTTATTTATTCATTTATTTGCATCTGAGGAAAATTATACTAAAATCTGTAAACCTAAAGAAGCTAAGAAAAATAAATGGACATAGGAAGAGGGAGAAAACAGGCAACGGGACAAGAGCTTATGACAGAGGCCCATTGAAATGCTTTACATAGCAAGGTATTGAAGGAGATGCTGAGAGTCATGGTCCAAATCCAGGCAGAGTGCATGGAATCTTTTGAAACTAGGGGGAGAGAGGAATTCTTAGAGGGTACAGGAGCTTCATGAGGAGAACAACAGATAACAAAATTCTGTCCAGGTATGTATTTTCTCAGACTGATATGCCAACCAAGGACCATGCATTGAGATACCCTAGAACACCCAGAACCTGTGCACAGCTATAGCCCATGGCAAGTCAGTATCCAAGTGGGTTTCCTAGTAATAGAAACAAGGACTGTCTCTGACATGAACTCAGAGATTGGCTCTTTGGTCACCTCCCCCTGAGGGAGGATCAGCCTTTCCAGGCCACAGAGGGAAACAATGCTGCCACTCCTGATGAGACCTGATAGGCTAGGTTCAGATGGAAGGGGAAGAGGACCTCCCTTATGAGAAGACTAGGGAAGTTTCCTAGTCTTTGGGATGGAGGGGCCTACAGCTGGGATTCAAAGTGAATAAACTAATTTATAAAAACATACATAAATTTTTTAAAAGTAAAAAATGAACAGATAAATATTATTTTCTTCTTTGTTTTTATTGACTTATATATATTGATATTTAATATCATATATTTCATATATCCATATATATATATTGATGTATATAACATTGGATGTCATGAAACTCACCTTGTAAAACAGGGTAACCTTGAACTTCCAAGGTCCTATCGGCCTCTTCCTTCCAAGTGTTGATATTAAGAATCTCTAAGATCTTTAATATATATGATCCTTAATATGAACTCTCTGAACTGAACTGCAAAATATGTTTTTACAATGATAGGAGTGGAAGCATATGCTCACACATGTTAGCCAAGTGCTGTACCACTATCCTAGACATTTTAAATAAATATACTTAAATAAATACAACATAAATATTCAGGCAAGCAAAACCTGTTAAAAAATAGATTCCCTGAATTTGTAGCTTTCCATCATATTGAATTCAACAATTTTTTAAATTTGTTTTCATGATCCTATGTTGGCTAAACCAAATCAGTTAACGACTTCTTTCAGTTAAGCACCAGTATTTCTTTACAATGACTATGATGATTATGCTCTTTTAAGTCTACATAATAACAAACTTGCAAATAGTGTTGTTCTTATCTAATGAGAGTTCAAATGTGACTTAACAAGGTTAGCAAGAAGTGGAACTTATAGCTTGTTTGTTTTTCTTTGCCTCCAAAGGTCTTGTAGAGAAGTAAATATTCACAAAAATTAAAGATTACTGAAAGAAGTAAGTAAAAGAGTCTGAGAAGGCAGGTGATTCATGTTTACTAAAATATAGCCGAGTTAGGTTTTTCAATAAAAGTTTTTGTCATGAACAAAGATAATTTAGTGCATTACAGTGAAACTTCTTATCCAGCTAGATCTTTTGTATAGGTTCTTATTTTGACAGATAATATAATTTTTTAAAAAATGTACTAATCATTGAACTGGAAAGCTTCTTATTGAATATGGAGAAAAAACATAATTCAAACATGCTGAATATATCAACAATTGATGAGGAAAGCAATTTGCAAGAGAAGAAAGAATAAAAGTACAATTTCTGAGCTAGAAAAAAAAAATACTTGTAAACTCAGCAGTGAAATGAAATAATTCCATTGAGTGAGCCAGGCCAAAAAACAAAACAAAACAAATCAAAAAATACAAAACAAAACAAAAAGTCCCAACTGTGGGAATCAGCAAGATTTAGGATTTTGGCTTTTGTAAAGAAAAGAGATGTTGGAATAAAAGAAAAAGTTTTTATAAAAGCCAAAAGATTTAGCCTTGAATATTTAGGCAACTGCCTCAGACAAGGAGGTTTAGGGTCTATACTTATATTTAGTTATGTAAAGAGATTCTTTTTTTATGCCTTAAAGTTTCATTTTTATTTATTTGTGTATCAGGGTATCATTATGTACACCACAAATGTGTAGATACTCAATGATGCTGATGGGTATATGTCTCCCTGGAATTGGTAATACAGACAGCAGTAAGCTGCCAATGTGTGAAGTTGGGAACTGAACACAAGTCCTCTATACAACATTAAATGCAATTAAACGTTGAGCTCTATGTCCAGCCTCACTTCTATCAGTGACTGATCATGTCATAAAAACTATGTTTTTTACAATAAATACATTATTATTATTTAATACAATTTATTCAATCTGTAAACCAGCTTTGGTCCATTTCCTCATCTCTCCCCAACGCACCTTCCCTCACTCTTCTCCTTTTATGCCCATCCTCTAGTCCACTGATAAGGGAGTTTCTCCTCCCCTTCAATCTGACCTTATCCTATCAGGTCTTTTCAGGACTGGTGCATTGTCTCCCTCTGTGGCCTTGCAAACCTGCATCATGCAGGGGGATGTGTTCAAAGAGTATGCCATTGAGTTCATGCCAGAAAAGGAGCTATGGGCTGCCTTCCTGAAATATCGAAATATCTTTTTTCATCCTCAAACAGAATATATATATATATATATATATATATTTATTTATATAATATTAAGGAAATAGAAGCTGTCATTCAAAATCGCTCATGCAAAAAAAAAGGCCAGGGCCAGATGGTTTTTTGGGCAGAATTCTCCCAAACATTCAAAGAAGTGCTAACACCAGTACTCTTAAAAATATTCCACAAAATAGAAACAGAAGGAAAACTACCCAACTCATTCTATGAAGCCACAGTCACCTTGGTACCTAAACCTCACAAAGACCCAACAAAGAAAGAAAATTTCAGGCCAATCTCCCTCATGAACATTGATGCAAAGTATTCAACAAAATACTTAACAACCGAACCCAAGAATACATCAAAGATATCATCCACTATGACCAAGTAGGTTTCATCCCAGGTATGCAGGAGTGGTTCAATATACGGAAATCCATCAATGTGATCCACCACATAAAAAACCTGAGGAGAAAAACCACATGACCGTTTCCTTAGATGCTGAAAAGCCATTTGACAAAATCCAGCATCCATTTATGTTTAACGTCTTGGAGAGATCAGGGATACAAGGCACATACCTGAACACAGTAAAGGCAATTCCTATACAGCAAGCCTATAGCCAATATCAAACTCATTGGAGAAAAACTTAAATCAATCCCACTAAAATCAGGGACAAGTCAAGGCTGCCCACTCTCTCCATATCTCTTCAACATTGTTCTGGAAGTCCTTGCTAGAACAATATGGCAATTGAAGGAGATCAAGAGGATACAAATTAGAAAGAAAGATGTCAAATTTCACTATTTGCAGATGATATGATAGAATACCTGAGTAACCACAAAAATTCCAGTAAGGATCTCCTACAGCTGACTAACACCTTCAGCAATGTGGCAGGTTATAAATCTAACTAAAAAAATTAAATAAAATCAGCACCCCTCCTGTATACAATAGACAAAAGAGCTGAGAATGAAATTAGGGAAACAACACAGTTCACAATAACCACAAAGGACAAAAAGTACCTTGGTGTGAACCTAAAAAGCTAGTCAAAGACTTGTATGAAAAAACTTCAGTATATGAAGGAAGAATTAGAAGAATATATCAGCAAATGGAAAGATCTTCCATACTCAGGGCTTGGCAGGATTAATGTAGTAAAAATGCACATCTTACCAAAAGCAATCTACAGATTCAGTGCAGTTCCCATCAAATAACCAACAGAATTCTTTACAGGCCTTTAAAGAAAAATTTTCACCTTCATATGGAACAACAAGAAAACCAAAATTACTAAAACAATTCTCTACAATAAAAGATCTTTAGGGGTTAATACTATCCCTAATCTCAAGCTGTAATATACAGCAACAATACTAAAAACTGTGTGATACAGGAATTGTAACAGACTGGTAGATCAATGGAATCATATAGAAGACCCTGACATAAATCCATACAGTAATGGACACCTGATATTTGACAAAGATGTCAAAAACATTCAATGGAAAACAAAACAAAACAACAACAACAAACTAGATAAACTAGAATGCCTGCACAGATGTTGCAAATGGCAGTTCAGTTTCCACGTGGGTCCCATAGTAATGGCAACAGGGACTGTCTCTGACATGAACAGATTGGCCTGTTCTTTGATCTCCTGCCTCTGAGTGGGGAGCTACCTCACCAGGCCACAGCAGAAGACATTGCAACTACTCCTGATGAGACCTGATAGACTAGGATCAGAAGGAAGAAGAGGAAGACCTCCCTTATCAGTGGACTTGGAGAGGGGCATGTGTGGAGAAGGGGGAGGGACGGTGGGATTGGAAGGGAAGGAGGGAGGAGGCCAAGGGTTGTTACAAAATGAATAAAGTATAATTAATTGAATTGGAAAAAGCAGAGTCTGAACAGATAAAAATCCAATATCTAAATGAAGCAGTCATTGTAGCAAAACAAATCTCTACCATTAAAGATGATGAATAAAACATTTAAAATAAAATGATAATGAATAATTCAAAAAAATTGGTTTGTATGCAGGCATTCCTACAGGGAATTTTGTCAATCATTGGTTAATGGAAGAGATCCCATAAGTGTTGCATAAGGAACATTGTTCAGCCATGAATGGTGTGGACCCTTGTGACTCCAGCACCTGAGATTTCAGAAACAGGCTGATCTCTCTGAATTTGAGGCCAGCCTAGTCTACACATTAAGTCCAGGGCACTCAAGGCTATTAAGCATAACCCTGTCTTGAAAGCCCCCAAACCAAAAACACACAAATATAAAAGTTACTCTATAAAGAACAAGCCATTCATGATGACACCTAATTGACTAGGATCAGAGGGAAGAAAAAAAAGACCTCTGCTTTTCTGGTCTAGTCTGTTTGGTGATCTGTAGGCCTCCTGTATATTTATGGACATCTCTTTCTTTAAGTTGAAAATTTTTCTTCTATGATTTTCTTGAAAATATTTTCTGGACCTTGGAGCCTGGAGTCTTCTTTTCAATAAATTCCTCTTATTGCTAGATTTCATCTTTTCATGGTGTCCTTGATTTCTTGGATATTTTGTGTTTTGAACTTTTCTGATTTTACTTTTTCTTTGAGAGAAGTATCAATTTCTACAAGTGTATCTTTAGCTCCATAGATTCTCCCTTCCGTCTCTTGTATTCTGTTGGTGATGCTTACCCCTGTGGTTCCTGAACTTTTCTCCAAGTTCTCCTCCAGCTCCATGGTTTTCTCAGTTTGTGTTTTCTTTATTGATTCTAATTCTGTTTCCATGCCTTGCACCATTTCTTTCATCTGTTTGAATGTTGATTCCTGACTCTCTATGATGGTCTCTATTATTTTGTTAATTTCCTTTCTATATGCCACTAATTTTATCTCTACTTGTGTCTCTATTTTTTTGGCTATGTTTGCCAGTGTTTCTTTAAGAAATTTGTCTATTTCTTCTTTCATTACCTCCAATTGACTGGCCAAGTCTTTGAAAGATTTGTTCATTTCCTCTTTAACTGACTGAATTTGCATGGTTATTGTTTTAAGAGATTTGTTTGTTTCCTCTTTATGGGCCTCAAATAATAGGGTACACATAGCTTTAAATTCATTTTCCTGTGTTTCTGATGAATTGGTGTATCCATCAATTTGGGAGGTTGCTGTTGAAGTCATGATGTCCTGATTTAAGTTGGGAGTGTTCTTTCGCCGACCACTATCTATTGGCTTATCTGAAACCTTCCCTGTTTATTTTTTGGGTTCTGCAGTTCAGACTGGTACTATCTCTCTCTAGTGTCTGGAGAGTTCTTCAGAAAGCTGAGAGCAGTCCCATGTCCTCAGCATGTGCTGAGGACTAGCTCTACCTGTGAGAGAAAAGTAAGCAGACACAAACGGGGCAAATGCAGGCAGGCCTTATGTGTATATGTGTGTGTGTGTGTGTGTGTGTGTGTGTGTGTGTGTTTGTGTGTAAGTGTGCATGGAAGTATGTCTCAAGGGACAGAGTGATAGATAATACTGAACCTTTAAGTATGTGGGAGGGGCTCTGCACTGTATATGTAGCAGGCACTACTTATGGTCCCAGTGCAATTTCAGGCATTAACTGCCTTAACTCCTCAATTGGACACACAGAGCAGGCTCTTCTTTGTCCCAAGTGACCCTGTGTTTCCCAAAGTGGGTATGTGGGTGGGAGGTGTTTGATGCCTGGCTTCTGTTTTAGAAAGACCCTGGATCTGGGGCTCTGCAGTTTCTCAAGGGTGAAATCTCTCTCAGGCAGGTCACTGGTAAGGGAAAGGGGTATCTGGGCTCTCTGCCCTCTGGTTTGGCACTGTTTGTTTGATGTGTTCTGCCAGCTCAGTGCTGCTGCCACTGCCAGGTTAGGAAATTCTGCTGCAGCTGGAGACCAGGATGCCAGGCCAGATGTTTTCTGCTAAGGCCTGGGGGGCCCTCCACTGTACTCTCCAAACTTGGGATGCCCAGCACTGGTGTGCTTAGATTTTATGGCAGGTCTGCTTGGTTTTGGTGGGTATCTAGTATAATATCTGTCAGTGAGGGATTGGACAGGCCGTGCAGTCAGGGTCTGAGTGACCCTACGGGGCCAGTATTTTGGCTAACAGATCCAGGACTCTGGGATGAAGGTGCCACAGGTCTGGACTAGCAGTGCAGGGACCTCGATGTCGCAAATATATCTGGGCATAGGGTTGTTTTCTGAAACTGTTTCTCCAACCAAGGACCATGTATGGATATAACTTAGAACCTTTCCTCAGAGGAAGCTCATGGTAGCTCAATAACCAATTGGTTTCCCATAGTAAGGGAAACAGGGACCATCTCTGACAGGAAATCAATGGTAGGCTTTTTGACCTCCCGACTCCCCAAGGGAGGAACAGTCCTGCAAGGCCACAGAGGAGGACTTTGAAGCCAGTCCTGAAGATACCTGATAAAACAGGGCCAGATGAAATGGGAGTAGGTCCTCCCCAATCCTTGGACTTCTAAAGGAACAGGGAGAAGCTAAGGGAGGGAGGGTGGGATTACTAGGGAATAAGGGAATGGGATGTAGCTGGGATAGTGTTAATAAAATGTAACTAATAATAAAAAAAATAATAATAAAATTAAATCTTTACAAACAAAGAGCCAGTTAATGAATGCCAAAACTCAAAAAAAAGTATTATTCATTCATGGGACTTTCAAAATCAAATTTCTCTTTTTGAATGGTACTATATTTTCTTGAGTTAGAAATTGTATTTTGTTATTACGGTATTTCTGGAAATGTCCTTTCAAAGGATGGAACATTCACTAAACATTACAGACATTATGCATCATGATATGTTTCACAAAGAATCATGAATCTACTTTTACCAGTTTGAAGTTAAAATCTTCAAGTGGGAACATGATCATGTGGGAAGAAGTCCATTCAGGGTGAATCTGAAATTGACCTAAGACATGTGTGAATTCAAAACCTATCCATTGTTTCCAGGCTATCATGTGAAGGTTTTCATACATGTTGAAACCATAGGGTGTTGCCTTGAGATTGGTACTCTGGGCCTGCTTTCCTGTGTCATGTTTGGCATTTATTATGCTTATTTTGTCTCAGAGCTTTTCAGTCTTCCAAGGCACTTGGCTGTTATGTCTGTGAATAATCTACTCTATTAAAGCATATTTGTCAGTTCCAGCTTAACTGTGTCTCTGTATAATATTAATATTAAAAGGTTTCTCCCTCCTCAACAAACTTCCACCATTCCAATTATACAAGAAGCTGAGATGTATCACTGGAGTTCTTAGTTGTATTCAATTGAGAAATTGTCAAAAAAAAAAAAAAGCAGACCTCCACTATCAGTGGACTTGTGGTGTGGCATGCATGCAGAGGGTGGAAGAAGGAGGGGGGGGACTGGGACAGGAGGAGGGAGGAAACCACAGGAAGGATACAAAGTGAATAAAGTGTAATTAATAAAAAATTAAAATAGACCTTCCAAAAAACAAATAAATAAACTGTAGTTAATAAAAATTTAATTAGAAAAGGACTAATATCCAGAATATGTAATAAACTCTAGAGGTCATCTTCAGTGCAAGCCTTTCCGTATTACACCATGAGCATCTTTCTTAACACATGTTGACGGCCATTTAATGACTGACGATAACAGGGAAATGTGAGAAAAGATACTTTACCATAGACTCTTATCCATAGAAGAGTACAATCTTTGAATGTGACTCTATATCAAATTATGGGTTTCATCCAACAGTTTGTACAGATAGAAAAGCAACTGAAAATGTATATCAGAAGTAAAACAGCTAACAATGAAATCTGGGTAATGGGTGTCTGGATGAAAATATTGCAACTGGAAAAAAAAAAAAAAGGAACAAGCAAATAAGCATCATTCTTCTGTCCTGTCTGCATCATCACCTGCTTCCAGGTTCTTGCCTTGGTTTCTCTCAGCTGATTGTTACCCAGTATATATATATATATATATATATATATATATATATATATATATATATATAAATTCAATTCTTTCAGCCCAATGCTGCTTTTGGTCATGACTGTTTCAAGGAAATGGACCCCAAATGAAGACAGCAAATGACATTTATTCATTCAATATTTAAAGAATTTATTTTTCTGAGGTCCAGAACTCAAATTCGAATTTTTGTGTCAGCAGGACTTATTATATGTAGGCGACAAATGGGACAAGTTGAGTTGTCAGATAGCCAACGATCAATGCATTTATGATGATATTCATGAAGGCAAGGTAGTATACGAATCTTACTGCCTTTTTTATACCTTGTAATACAAATACTGCACTGGTTTAATTTATCATGTTTACAAAAATCTCTTAGTTTTAAAGCGTTAATCTGTTGTTTGGTAAGTCCATTATGGTGGTTATTATGAACATGATTGAAGATGGTAAAATGAGGCAAAGATGGCAAAGAATCACTATCATCAGAAATTTCTGGATCGGTAACATGCCTTCCCTGTCTGGCCTCAGAGGGTGGGTGAGGTAGTATAAGTAAGTCATTAGTGTCTTCACTTTGTGAGCTAGCTGATGAATTTATATTATTGACTACAGTATTGTCACTAGCCACAGGAGTAGGTAAAGTATGCCGATTGAATCTTAAATTGGAAAATGGTAAGGAATTTGTGATAGAATTACGGGTAGAACTGGAAATATCGCTCTCACCAGAATGAACTCTTCTATTATTTTCACTTGATGGTGAGTCAAAATCCTCTAACTGAATCGCAATGCAATTGTCATCGAGTATCTCAAAAACTCCTCTCTTGATGTACCGTGATGGTCCAAAAGGAGATGCAGCCACTGTAAAATCTAAACTAGTATTTGCGGTTTGATCAACAGAAATTATTTCAGAATCCTCCATACCTGTCTGATTAGGACAGGAAGAGGTGTTTGTGTTTTCTTCTTGATCAGTTTCCACAGGGACATATTGAATTGGCTTTACAGCTGTAGACTGACTGTTATGATCAGTGTTCTCTGTCGATATGTGTTCTATCGTTGGAGAAGATGTTCTTTGCAAATCAGATATAGACAAATCATCTCGCAATTGCAAACCTGTGTGACCATTAGAACCAAGGGAAGACTCATCCATCCTATGATGTGACTGTGTTTCAGACAATACATTATGACCAGCTCTCACATCCTGAGTATGTGGAAGTGGCCTACTTCCTGTTGTTTCTCCAACTATCAGAACTTCTGGACTCTCACTTCTGGTGATTCTATCTTTAATACATGACCCTTCGATTAAAACATCAGTTATATCTTCCTCTGGTGAGAAAGGAATTACACAGGTTGACTCAGGTCGTTGATGTTCCACTTCATTCTGGCTTTTCCTACTACAGTCATGGTAGGTATGTTCTGAAGGTAGTTCATGGTCAATTTGAGGACTTGAATTCCCATCATTAAAGGTAAATCTCATCTCTCCAGTGATGTCATTATTCTTTGGTTTGCACTGACTTTTTCTTGCCCCAAGCCCACACGCCAGTATTTTTCTTTGTGTTATACTTTCAGATTGTTGAAAAGAGGTAATCTGGACTCTGTCAGAATCATCACTAGGCACAACGTCTGAAGTGCTGGCTTCACCTGCAAACATAAAACAGAAGTTAATCAAAATCAACTCTCAAAATTAGAATGCATACTTCTTTCATACTGCTTCAAAAATAAATAAAATAACCCCAAAGATTCAGATATTTTAATCTAAATTTGTGTCATATTTCACATAGAATCAATAAAAGTCAAAAATGAAAAACATAAAAATCAAAATTTACACACAGAGTTCAAATTTGCCTTTGAAATAACCTATCTTGTTCTAGATATATTTATGAAAATTTAAAGTGAATCAGAATACATTTCCACTCAGTTTCAGAATCTCCTATATCACCTTCTAGAGTAATCTATTCCATTATATTAATATAACCAGCAACATGATACTGAAAATTTTAAAAAGATTTTTTTATCTTTCACTCATATTAAGGACACATATATGTATCTGTGTGAGCATATATCAAATGTATGCAAATATTGTTAAAGCACTAAGGAATTAGATTCTCGAGATCTCCAATCCTAGACACATAACTGAAAAGGGGAATAGAAATTGGACATAGTTCCTGTCCAAGAACACAAGGTGATCTTCACTTATATTTTAAAAATTACTTATAACTTAAAAAGTAACTTATAACTTAAAAAAAATTCTACACAGGGTGCAATATGAGTCTCAAAATTCAAATTGTATGTTTTAAAAATACTTTTAGTCTATAACTTTATTTTTAATCTCATGAATTGCAAAAAATAAAACATGATAGTGGACATTTATTATACAGTAATATTTGTTATTCAACCCTGAGAAAGAAAGACCAATTCTTGATAGACCAATTTTGGTAGGTTTTTTCAGTGAAGAAAAAAACACCTGTTTGTATTAGGTGGGAATCTGTGTGTTAAAATCATTGAAAGCACACTTAACCTTGTAAAACTGTATAGAATTAAACATACACAAACACACACACACACACACACAGATATAACTACCCATTATCACTACCAAAATTTTTCTGAGGATATTAACAGACGTCCTTTGGGGAGGATATTAGAATTATGCCAAATTTCATTTGTTGATATACAGTGTCTTTGTATGACTTCTGTAAAGAAGAAATAGAAGTGACAAACAAATACATGGAAAAATGGTAAATATCATTTGCCACCTTAGATGTGAGTGCATATCAAGATTCCATTGCAGTGCTCTCTCAATGATTGACAGTCTTTTACTACCATAATTGTTATTATTATAGCACACAGTTTACAATTTACAACCAAGAAAAAATAAAATAATAGTGTTTTGAGAATATTCCTTGTTGTAAAAACCTTAAAAAAAGACTTTTAGTTTGCAACGTAAAACTTCAATCCCAACTAAATGTTTGTTCTGCTAAATTATAGAAAATATTAGTTTTGTTTAATGTAAGATGCTCAAAAAACTCATGCAGAAATTTTAACAATGTTGAATTTGGAGTATTCAGAGGTCACTGACATCTAGTTGAATCATTAAATCTTGGATGCCCTTGGCTCCTCCTTCCTTTTCTTTACTGAGTCATATTGCAAAACTTGAGTATTTCAGGTTCACCTGTTTGATACTCATGTGTTTTTTTTTTAAATATTGACTCAGATTGTAGATATCTCATTTGCTTTTTATTATTTGCCATATATTCTCCAGCAATAACTTTGCCAAACATTAGTGCTCCATGCATTTAAAATTTTATGATGCACCACTCCACTGATATTGGATCAGTTTAAATTACTGTGATGTAATGTAAGACAGTGGTTCACTCTCTGCCAAATTTTAGTAATAAAAGAAAGATAGCCTGAATCTTAAAAAAAATTCCAATAGGCACATCCTACAAGTGATTGTCTACACCTATTATCATCAAGTGGAACAATCTCATAAAGGAACTCCAAAATAGAGAGCCATTATGTAACAGTGCTTTGAAATTTTGCTTCAAAAACAGTAATAACAAGGGGCCAAGAGGATAGCAGATCATGCCATGTCAAGGTTTGGTATTGTTCCCAAGGTCTAACAGGTATAGCAGGAAATCTTTTCTCCAGTACACTGAGTGGTGACAGGAAAACATGGT
The DNA here is from genome assembly GCF_030254825.1 of Meriones unguiculatus. Taxonomy (NCBI): domain Eukaryota; kingdom Metazoa; phylum Chordata; class Mammalia; order Rodentia; family Muridae; genus Meriones; species Meriones unguiculatus. Next base: position 11,556,000 of record NW_026843707.1, read on the forward strand.
GGTCAGCAGCAAGAAAAGTAACAAGTTCATTTTGAAAGGCTCATTGTTAATTGGGGTTAATTCTAGTGTGAAGTGACTACAACTGAGATGTTTGGAAATGGAGCTGAAGATGAAGTGTTTCAGAAAATTTACACAGCATACACAATAGCAGAAAAATTTCAGGGTAGATGTATAGAAGAGAGAAGAACCCCTGTGATAGCTGTATTAACAAAGGGAAGGATAAAGGCCAAAGGAAAGAGTAGCAAGAGACAAAACACAGGTAAAAACCCACAGAACCCTTCACATATCACAACACAGATTTAAAATGCAACAAAACAGAAATTTCAGGATTTACATACCTTAGAAAAACCCCAGAGAATCTTTGTTTTCAGTATTTTATTGGAAGAGTTGCAAGAATATATATCCAGCATGGTTGCTACAACAAAACTGCATAAAGACCTCACCAGTACACATACAAATAGGGTTACAGTAACTCATAAGATTCCCCACTCCTAGATGAAGAGTTATAGGCAGTGGATGGAAAGAGTGTATAAATAGGGAGTTTCCTCCAAAGAACAGACAGGTTATCCATTCCACAAAGTAGCCAGCCTTAGACACATATAAACCTGAGCTACAGTAAATTTACTCAGTAGTCATTACATTTGTATATTACATTATTGAAAGGAGGGACCATGGTTTGAGAAGTTAGAGATAGATGGGAGGACTTTCAGGTGAGAGAGAGAGATTGAAATGATCAATGCAGCCACTCCTGATGAGACCAGATAGACTAGGATAGACTAGGATCAGAGGAAATGGGAGGAAGACCTCCCTTATCAGTGGACTGCGGGAGGGGTACACGTGGGAAGAGGGAGGGACAGTGGGATTGGGAGGGACGCAGGGAGGAGGGTACAGAGGTGATACAATGTGAATAAACTGTAATTAATAAAAATAAAAATAATTTAGAAAGATATAACTTCCTAATAAAGAACTATAATGATATATAAAAAGAAATGATGTAAATATAGTGTACTCATGTATAAAATTCTAAAAAGAAAACATAATATGCCTACAAACAGTTTTTAAACAAGGACCAGACTACTGCTGATGTAGTAACAAGATGATTCAGAGACAAAAGAAATTTCCACCATTATCAGTGGATTTGGGAGTGGCTTGGAAGTATATGGGTTAGGGAGAGGATGAGGGAATATGCTAATATTGGCTACAAAGTGAATAAGCTGTATTTTATAAAAAATAAATGAATTTAAAAAAAATAAAGAAGTCTACAAAAAGTTTAAGCAAAATTGACAAGACTCCTGCTGATGAAGTAACAAGGTGAATCAGAGAGAAAGGAAGATTTCTTCCTTAACAGTCCACTGTGGAAACCCAAAGCAAGTGTCCTGCAAGTATTCTTTGAATCCTGGCATGCAGAATAATTTTACTGAGAGAAAAAATGCTTAAAAGCAGCAGCACAGTGTTCCATTCAGAGGAAATCTAGTCTGCCGTGGGGTAGAGTGTGACTCACTAACACCTCAGCAGAAGGATGAGCAGAAGCAACTGTACAAAGATTCTATATAGCCAAACTCCAGCCAAGGAAAGCTTTATTGATTGTCTTTTCTCCTACCTAGAGACCTAAAGACACCTTTAGTTATAAAACCTCTTCCTAACTGATTGATCACATCATCTATTTGCAAGAGAAATAGCAGAAAGGGGAACATGAGGGAAATCTTTGTGATATTTTACTCTGCAAGATAGGTCAACGGCCACATTCTTAAATCTCATGGCCAAGGTACTCAAATGGACATTTAATGAATACTCCAGATATGATAGTGTATATTAGTTTTGTATTTCAAGTTAAATTATTATATAATATTCATTTTCCGTGGAATTATTTCTAGGCTTGTCTAACATGATTTTGATAATACGTGTGTTCTCCAAAATATATGACTAATATAGAGGCAAAAAATGAAGTAAGTTCCATTTAGATTTAAATCATTTACCTATGTCTTTTGGATGATGTGTTTTAAACAGACTTTCTGTCATAATGAAATAACTTAAAGCCTATAAAATTAACTTACATAATGTACTACAGAAGTCAGTCTACTTTTCAGTGTTGTTAGAAAGTTAAAAAAGAAAGGGAAGGTGGTTTAAAATAATTGGTAAGCATATCAGAACGGAAATGGTAAACATATGGAACTATTTTGATGTGGCATGATTTTTAAAATCCCAAATTAGTGCTGATCCTTAAAGACACAAAGAAAAAGTAAAATTTTCTGTGATTCATGCAATACTCAGAATCCTAGACAAATCAGTGTATTTTAAATTAATGCAAAATGCTGTTGCTTATATGTAATATCGAGTTGGGCTCTTTTCTCAGATAATGTGTTGTTAGTAGGTTTAGTTTTACTTGTTGTTTGTTTCTTTTATTTTAGTTGGGTTGGGTTATTGGGTTTGGATGTTGTTGTTGTTTCTATTTTTCTGGCTTATTTATTTATTTATTTATTTATTTACTTATTTGTTTTTGGTCAACCTAACTCAATCTAGAGTCATCTGTGGATGAACTACAGCTGTGAAAATGCATCCATTTTATTGGCCTGTAGGCAGGTTTGTTGTACAAATGCCTGTTCAGTGATTGATGTGAGAGAGCTAGTTCAATGTTGTTGCTGCCACACCTGGGAGAAAAGGATAGTATGGTGTAAGGCAACAGGCTGAGCATGTCAGGAGAGCAAACCAGTAAGTAGTATTCTCTAACATCTCTTCTTCATTTCCTGCCTGCAGGTTTGTTCCTTGAGTTCTGCCTCTAAATTCTCTTCAGGGCGGATTATAGTTTACAATATAATACTGTAAATTAAAGTATACTTTATTATAAAATTACATGAACCTCTTTCTCCCCAATTTAATTTTGATTATGGTGTTTCACTAAAGAAATAAACTAAGACATATAATAATAGATAATATTTCTCTTTAACTACTAAGTAAGGCATAAGAAAGACAAGGGACAGACCTTCAGTGATGCATCTCATTAACATTTGAGCAAAATAATATCAGGGATGAGGGCATGTTCAGAGAATACATATTGGCAGGATTTTCCATATCATTCTCAATGTTTTGTTGATTTGGAGTTGAAATAAATTAACTATCATACAAAATCAATATGCTGGGTCTACAATAGTATATATAAGAGCATGCTACAAAACCTAAATTTATATTGTATGATATAGGGACTTAATATAATACTATTTTCAAGTAGAAAACTTTTAATAATCCTTGGCACTAGAGTAAAAATTTGTATTTCACATTGTGAAGAAAAATATAAATTCTTTGGTTAGAATACATATTTGTTTTTATTTTTTCAAGGTTACTATTACAGTCACTATTATGCCATGGAGATACCTCTCGGAAGATGCATTTTATGTTGTATGAAACCAGAAGCATTTTTGGTAATTTCACAGTAGGTAAGTCACAGTATGGTGCCTAAACTTAGTTTTAACCAATCATAATAATTTCTCAAGATTAAAAATGCCTCCACAGACAGACATAATTGGCTAAGGATAAGAGATAGTTGGTTATCATAATGAAACATTGTTTGCACTGTTGAGTTTCTCCTGCATCTTACTTTATAAAAGAGAACAACAAATTGCTAACATATATGTAATATTTATGACTATCACTAAATACTAGAGAGTACTATAAAAATAAATGGCTATGTTAACAATCCTCCTGAAAATGGATGTCAAAAAATTAATGAAAGTTCCATGTCAGAAATTGACAATTTACTGGAACCCATTTTACTGAATAGCCATTCTTTGGAAGAGAATTAAAAAAAAAAAAAATCTGTAACAGTATGTTCACTGAATTCAGTGGTGACCTAGTTCAGGTCCAAAGACAGTCAATTAGCCAAACTTCAAAAGGCAGTTCAAACATGCTGAAATGAACTCAACATGGACAATACATGGATTTCTGGCAGTTAGATCAATGTCAGCATAACCCAGGCACTCGTTATGATAGTTCCCTGGCTACCAAAAGGAGCAATTTGCTTTACCTCTAGCAAAAGGAATGTCTTGCTCTCCAATTAACATATTCCTATGATGCCTATGAGCATATCAAGTTCCATGCTAGCCACTAGGTTCTCCAATTCCCTACACAAAAAATGCCCTTCAAATCACCCATAGCTACCCTGGCCTCCCCCAGCTATTGATCCTACTTATAATCTAGATATTCTCACTAGGTATTCTTCATTGTCCATCTCCTGCTATTCTCCCATCTCTTACAGAAAACTCTGGTGTTGCCCAGAATGCTAGATATGTTTATTCTACCTTTCCTTTCTTTTTGCTGTGCATACTTCCAAATGCCTCTGGCTGTTCTGTTTTTCATGCTACAATAAATCCTTTCCATATGGTGGAACAATCATGTTGTCACTTGATATAACTTACTTTCCATCCATGAACTTTCTCTCCAAATTTGTGAATTTCTGCATCTTTTCCTAGTCTGACTTCTGGTAGATGGACCCACCATCAGTGTATCACTTGCATTTCTCTTTGATTTACTTGGCCTTTCAAGCACAGGCTTGGATGGTGTATTTTCCACTTGTCTCTGGTTGTCCTCCATATTTTCTTCTCCAAGAAATCTTGTAACATGTTTTGCAGCTGGGTTCTCATAATTATTCTTAGCACCACTTCCTTTCACAGAATTAGGAATGTGTGAATTGTTCAGTGGTCCCCCTTTCCATGATGGAGATTTTCTTTTTTCTCTTCCTGGTTTGACTTCATATTGTTCAAAGGTATTTGGCTGGTAATTAGGAGTATCATATCTAAGCATATTATGTATAGGGCCTTCTTTACCTGTTATCAAAATAAGAAGTAAGAAGGGATTCTAAATATCAAACACATCATAAAATACTTCTCAAAAATTTGTTTTATAACCTGCATAGGTCCTCTACCTATATTTTATGGCTGTTACCTTTGTGTTTTTCAGGGACTACAAACATTGAGACTGGGTGTGATCCTGATTTCTTGCCTATTTTTTTTCTTACTATTGGGTTTTTTTTTTGTCTGTCCTCAATATAAGGGATTTAGTACTGTCTTACTGTATCTTGTTTTGCCACGTTTGGTTGCTGTTTTTTGGAGGCCTGTTGTTTTCTAAAGGAAAACAGAGGCAGAGAATATCTTGGGGTAGAGGTGATGTGGAGTGGAGCTAGAGGAATATAAATAGGTAAAATTGTAATAGGGGAGTACTGTATGAGAGAATAATTTATTTTCTTTAATAAAAATTCCACATGAAGAAGAACCTAATGAATTATCTCATTCATGAATTAAAATCTTTCAGAATCAATGCCTTTGCTTATATAAACAATATTTAAGTAAAAGAAGGAGAGTCCAAATTCATTTTAGCAAGCTTAATTCGTTCCTGGATAAGTTTAGAAACGTCTTAGACAAAATCAAAAACTGCTTTTTTTTTTTGTTTGTTTTTTTCAATGCAGTTTATTCAGGAACTTTGAACAATCCTCGGACCCCGGGGAAAGCCAGCCCACAGCTTAAATAGCCTCATGGGAAGCCAACCCAGGCGTGCCACGGGGGCAATGCAGATAGTTCCACATACATGGAAGCAAGCCAGATCCTCGGCCTTAGCCAAATGTGGAGTTGTTCGTGACAGAGAGCACTCACCATCGGGAAGGTGGAAGGCAGAAACCAGCTCCATCTTTAAGGCATAGCATTCCGCAGCTCTCTACAGTTCCCCCTTTTTTTTTAGACGCATCAGGCAAGAGTAGAGGTCTGATCTCTGATATTAGAAATAAATTGGGACTTTGTACAGATGTTCATTTAGGTGTCATCCACCCAAAGAGCATCAGACCCGTCTGATACCTTTTTCTCAGAGGCGGGACCTGGGGCATCAACCCGCATGCAATCAGACATGCTCTTCTCTGGGTCCAAAGCGGCTGACCCTGAGTGCAGTGCTTAGCCTCGCATCCTGAGCGTATCATTTTAGCTTTTTATGGTATCCAACCATGCTTGGGGAGAATGTCCTGCTTCAATGGCTATAAAGGCCTGAATGATCATGGCTGCATCACACTGTTGTGAGACTCTAATCTTGCATACCAAGAGGCATCTCCACAGGCAAACCAAGGAGACCAACACCAGAAGGCCTGCTAACACTCCCATGCCCGCCCATTCCTTCAGATGATTCATGGCTGCAGCAATCCATGTTGATAATTGATAAAAATCCATGTTGACTGTGGCTAGTCCTGCGTCCACTCCAGTAGAATTTACTGTGACAATGGCCACTCTCAGCTGCTCCATCGTAGTATCGAATTCTCCAGTCCAATTACCTAAAATATAGCTCGACAATTGTTTAGACAGATTTGCAGCACAGGAAAAATTCTCATGTTGTATGCTAGTGACACAAAGTCCAGCATACTTTCATTGACAGCCAGGTTGAGCGATTTGCCATAGGGTATCAATTTGCTCCTGCAAGAGGTCAATCCTCTGATTGAACACCATCAAGCTTCCTTTTAGTTGAGCATTAATTCCTTTATGTACAACTAAGGCATGAGCTACATTGGCTAAATGATTATTCAGGGTCTGAGCACTCTGCCCAGTATGACTCATGGCTAATGCCCTGGTGGTAGCTCCAACAGCCGTCAATGAGATGGTAGTAACAATGGTGGCTGTAGTTCCAAGATCCCTTTTCTGTCTGAAGAGAGTCATAGCGTGAGGGGCATCAATGGGCACAGGCACCCAGTGAGGCATGCGAGTAACCAGGGCATACCTAACTTTACTAGCATTCCAGCATTGGGCAAAAAAGCAAGTATCATTACCACAATTACTTGGCTCTATCTGGCTAATAATGAATAAAAATGGGGGATATAGACAAATAGGTGTGGGCTTATAGGAAATATTATGAGAAGCCTTAACCCCTTGTTGGAACATCCTGCGTCAGTTCTAGAACTAGCAGTGGTGGTGTCCAAGGTCTGAGTAGGTTCAGGAGACCATTGCCCCCAGGGGCGAGACGTGCTCCATGCCAATTGACTAACTCCATGTTTTCCTCCAATTTTGAAATTCATTTAAGGTTCTTAAATTATTTTTTCCCTTTTTCCTTAAATTTTTCATCAATTACACTTTATTCATTCTGCATCCCCCCATAAGCCCCTCTCTCCTCCCCTCCCAATCCCACCATCCCTCCTCCCTCTGCTTGCATGCCACTCCCCAAGTCCACTAATAGGGGAGGTTCTCCTCTCCTTTCTGATCTTAGTTTGTCAGTTCACATCAAATGTGGCTGCATTGTCCTCTACTGTGGCCTGGTAAGGCTGCTCCCCCCACCCCCAGAGGGAGGTGATCAAAGAGAAGGCCAATCAGATTATGTCAGAGGCAGTCCCTCTTCACATTACTATGTAACCCAATTGGACTCTGAACTGCCCCGGGCTACATCTGTGCAGGGGTTCTAGGTTATCTCCATGAATAGTCCTTGGTTGGAGTATGAATCTCTGGGAAGTTCCCTGTGTTCAAATTTTCTTGTTCTGTTGCTCTCCTTGTGGAGACCCTGTCCTCTCCAGCTCTTACTATTTCCCAGTTCTTACCTAAAATTCCGTTCACCTGCCCAACAGTTGCCCCTCCGGCTCAGCATCTGCTTTGACAGTCTGAATGGCAGAGGCTTTCAGAGGCCCTCTGTGGTAGGTTCCTAGGTTGTTTCCTGTTTTCTTCTTCTTCTGATGTCCATCCTCTTTGCCTTTCTGGATGGGGATTGGACGTTTTAGTTAGGGTCCTCTCTCTTGCTTAGTTTCTTTAGATGCACAGGTTTTAGTGGGTTTGTCTTATGTTGTATGTCTATATGAGTGAGTATATACCATGTGTGTCTTTTTGCTTCTGAGACAACTCACTCAGGATGATCCTTTCCAGATCCCACCATTTACCTGCAAATTTCATGATTTCCTTATTTTTCATTGCTGAGTAATATTCCATCGTGTAGATGTACCACAATTTCTGCATCCATTCTTCAGTTGAGGGGCATCTGGGTTGTTTCCAGCTTCTGGCTATTACAAATAAAGCTGCTACAAACATGGTTGAGCAAATGTCCTTTTTGTGTACTTGAGCCTCTTTTGGATATATGCCCAGTAGTGGTATGGCTGGATCTTGAGGAAGCGCTATTCCTAGTTGTCTGAGAAAGCCCCAGATTGATTTTCAGAGTGGTTGTACAAGTTTACATTCCCACCAGCAGTGGAGAAGGGTTCCCCTTTCTCCACAACCTCTCCAGCATGTGTTGTCACTTGAGTTTTTGATCTTGGCCATTCTCATGGGTGTAAGGTGAAATCTCAGGGTTGTTTTGATTTGCATTTCCCTAATGGCTAATGAGTTTGAGCATTTCTTTAAGTGCTTCTCTGCCATTCGGTATTCCTCTACAGAGAATTCTCTGTTTAGCTCTGTTCCCCATTTTTTAAGTGGATTATTTGGTTTGCTGCTTTTCAGCCTCTTTAGTTCTTTATATATACTGGATATGAGTCCTCTGTCAGATAAAGGGTTGGTGAAGATTCTTTCCCAATCTGTAGGTGGTTGCTTTGTTTTGATGACGGTGTCCTTTGCTTTACAGAAGCTTTTCAGTTTCATGAGGTCCCATTTATTGGTTGTTGCTCTTAGAGCCTGTGCTGTTGGTGTTCTGTTCAGGAAGTTTCCCCCTGTACCAATGAGTTCTAGGGTATTTCCCACTTTTTTTTCAAGCCGATTTAATGTGTCTGGTTTTATGTTGAGGTCTTTGATCCACTTGGACTTCAGTTTTGTGCAGGGTGACAAGTATGGATCTATTTTCATTTTTCTACATGTAGACATCCAGTTAGACCAGCACCATTTGTTGAAGATGCTATCTTTTTTCCATTGTATGGTTTTGGTGTCTTTGTCAAAGATCAGGTGTCCATAAGTGTGTGGGTTTATTTCTGGGTCCTCTGTTCGGTTCCATTGATCCACCATTCTGTTTCTATGCCAGTACCATGCAGTTTTTAAAACTGTTGCTCTATCGTACAACTTAAGATCAGGGATGGAGATACCTCCGGAACAAAAATACTTAATAAAATACTTGCAAACCGAATCCAAGAACACATCAAAGATATTATCCACTATGACCAAGTAGGCTTCATCCCAGGTATGCAGGGGTGGTTCAATATACGGAAATCCATCAATGTGATCCACCATATTAACAAACTGAAAGAAAAAAACCACATGATACTCTCCCTAGATGCTGAAAAAGCCTTTGACAAAATCCAACATCCATTCATGTTCAAAGTATTGGAGAGATCAGGGTTACAAGGCACATATCTAAACATAGTAAAGGCGATATACAGCAAGCCTATAGCCAACATCAAACTGAATGGAGAGAAACTTAAAGCAATCCCACTGAAATCAGGGACAAGACAAGGCTGCCCACTTTCTCCATATCTCTTCAACATAGTGTTGGAAGTCCTTGCTAGAGCAATAAGACAGTTGAAGGAGATCAAGGGGATACAAATTGGAAAGGAAGAAGTCAAATTATCACTATTTGCAGATGATATGATAGTATACATGAGTGACCCCAAAAACTCTACCAGGGAACTCCTACAGCTGATAAATACCTTCAGCAAATAGCAGGATACAAAATTAACTCAAAAAAATCAGTAGCCCTCCTGTATACAAAAGACAAAAGGGCTGAGAAAGAAATAAAGGAAACAACACCCTTCACAATAGCCACAAATGACATAAGGTACCTCGGAGTAACCCTAACCAAGGAAGTCAAAGACTTGTATGAAAAAAATTTCAAATCTCTGAAGAAAGAATTAGAAGAAGATATGAGAAGATGGAAAGATCTCCCATGCTCATGGCTTGGTAGGATTAACATAGTAAAAATGGCCATCTAACCAAAAGCAATCGACAGAATCAATGCAATGCCCATCAAATTACCAACACAATTCTTTACAGACCTGGAAAGGAAAATTCTCAACTTCATATGGAATAACAAGAAACCCAGAATTGCTAAAACAATCCTCTACAACAAAAACTGCTTTTTTAAATTTTATTTTGAAAGGTTATCTCCACCAACAAAATAAGCCAATTTCAGTCAGGTAAAATGTTAAAATAATAAGCATGGAATCTTATGAATGTAGAGAGAGTGAGGAAAACTTGGAGGAGATGGAGCTCAACAGCGAGAGCAAAAGAACCAAAAAATCTGTGCAAAGTGTTCTTTTCTGAGACTAATACTACAAGGACCATTCTTAGAGATAACTTAGAACACCTGCAGAGATGTAACCTATGGCAGTTTAGTGTCTAAGTGTGATCCCTAGAAATGGGAACAGGAACTGTCTCTGACATGAACTCAATGGCTGGCTCTTTGACACCTACTCCTCCCCCGATGGGGGAGCAGTATGTGGCCAGTACTGATGAGATCTGATAGGCTAAGGTCAGAGGGAAAGACAGGAGTATCTCACCTATCAGTGTACTTGGGTAGAGGCATGGTGGAACACAAGGATATAGATTTACTTGTGGTTTTGGAAGTAGTTTTAGCAAACGGATATGAATGACCACAGACCAAGATTAAAATGAGAACAAAATATAATTAAAATTAAAAGTTAGGTGGACACAGGATCTGATGTAAATATAACCTCAAATGAATCTTGGAATCTACATTGGTCCCTTCAGAAGGTGTCCACACAGATTTTAGGAATTGTAACATTATCCCAAGTAAAACAAAGCCTAAGACAAATTAAATGGAAGACTCAAGATGGAAGGGCCAACCACACAGTGTCTATAAATAGCAGCTCAGCACTGGGAGGAGAGTGACCAGCAGGTCTTCCTGTGGGCTCCAAACTCCTGCAGTCTGTTTCTCAGGTGAAAGAAGAATCCATGTGAATATGCAAAGATCCAAATTCCGGCCACCAGGATCATTCCAGGAAAAATAAAATAAAATTCTAGACTCCTGCCCAAGCCCACCTGCTATGGATGCATTCCTGGAAACATCCGTTTGCAGCTCTGAACATGCAGCCTTAGGCCATCCAGCAAATCCTAACTTCTGTGAAAACATTCCTAGGACAAATCGATCTTGGTTCTGACTTTGGTTGTTCACTCTCACTGCCTGTTCAATGGAAAATTCTGGTACTGATGGTAAGACTCCAAAACTTGGCACCCACTCTCATAGTCCTGTGAAAACCTTCTGGGTACAAGCTGCTCCTGGCACTTAACCAAGAAGCCCAGTTTCACTATCTTGTTGAAACCTTCCAGGATGTTGTGGCTAATGGCACTGAATCTCACCATCCTGTAGAGAGGATACGTTCTGGTATTGCTGGGGAGATATGGCCCCATTCTGCCTGCTCCACAACTGCACGACTCACCTCAGTCAGAATCAGCAAACACAGCACAGACAGAGAAAACAACAGAGCAGAGCTGGCTCGGGACCCAAGTCCCATTGCCTACCATCTTGAGGAAGCCAGTAGAGCACTGGAGCAGATCTAGAGTCTCTTTGGTTGTGTTGTCTTGTTTAAAAAATAAAATAAAATATAATAAAATAAAATAAAACATTATCTTACTGGCTTTGTCTCATGCGGGTAAATCCCTTGAACTCAGTGAAAAAGATTTTTAACTATTTCAAAATTCTACTAGGGAGCTGCATAAATGGCATAGCACAGTGGTAGAGCCTATTGTATGTGTAAGCATGAAATTCAAGTTAAGTTTCTATTCCCCAGCACAACACAGTTTATATTAGCAAATGAATGAATGAATAAGCTCTGTATGAGAGCTTAGTACAGGATTTATGTTAGAGATTTCGTTTACTGTTTTTTTTTTCTTTTATTTTTTATGAATATAGTAAATACTTAACCAGAACTCTAAAATGTGACAGGCATGCTTAAAACATATGATGTATATTTTAGATAGAAGTGATAAGTTCTGACTGGACTTTCCAGGGTGCATGCAGGATGGGAACTTTTGGATGTGTGGTGATGATAACAATAATTTTTCTTTTATTCTTTCTTTTTTTTTTAAGCAATACTTTTTCAAAACAAAGAACAAAACCCCAAAAAAGGACATTAATAGACTTGTTGATGTGGGATGAGTGACTCATTAATAAACACAGAACTAAAGGCAATTAATAACTGCTGGTAAAGGACATTCTACTACCCCCAAAAGACACCACTAGTTAGTAATCCAATACCAAGTGTTCTGCACTGGAATCATATTCACAAAGCAACAGGAATTAAATTTAGTGTGTTGTATGACTATATTTATCTTTTTACATGTACATGTAACAATAAATATGAATTTAATAAAGTCATGAATTTTAGAAGATATAAAGGCAGGAAGAAAGGGGGAAGGTTGGAGGGAGGAAATGGAAGTAGGGAAAGGTTGAAATTTTATTTTAATTATGACATTACTAATCTGGTTGCATATGTCTTGGTTCAGCCAGGATGACTTGGAAAAAAATAATACTTATTTGCAGTACCATTATACATCCTAGAATTTTATAACATGTTAGTGTTACAATCTCCATTTACTTGTTTTAATATATTTTGTTTTATTTTAATTTTAAAATTACTTTATAATTAATTACAGTTTACTCCCTTTGTATACCAGCTATATACCCCTGCCACATCCCTTCCCAATCCCAGCTTTCCTCCATCCCTCCCCTCCTCCCATGCCCCTCCCTAAGTCCACTGATAGAGGAGGTCTTCCTCCCTTTCAATCTGATCCTAGCCTATCATGTCTCATCAAAACAGGCTACATTTTCTTCCGTTGTGACCTGAGCTGTCCATGCGCTACATCCCTGCTTGGATTCTAAGTTATCTCCAAGCATATTTTTTGGTTGCAACATTCATCTAAGAATAAACCCCTTTGCACAGATTTTTTTTTTTTTGTTTCTGTTGCTCTCCTTGAGGAGCTCCTGTACCCTCTAGGTTTTTCTATCTCCTCCTTGTTTTATAAGGTACCCTCCACTCTACCCAAATTATTTCTGTGAGTCTCAGTATCTGCTCTGATACCCTGCTGGGTAGAATCTATCAGTGGCTCTCTGTTGTAGGCTCCTGTGCTCTTCCCTGTTGGCTCTTCCCAACTGGCTGTTCACTCTTCCAAATTGGCTGTCTGAGTGAGGCTTGCCCATATAACTCAGGGTCCTCCTTCGTGCTTAGCTACCTTTGATATACCTATTATGTATGTTTATCCTATATTTTATATCTACCGTCCACTAAGAACTAAGTTATATATCAAGTATGTCTTTCTGCTTTGGGGATACCTCATTCAGGATGATCTTACACCTGTCAGTATGGCTCAGATCAAAAAGTCCAGTGACAAAACATGCTGGAGTGAATGTGGAGAAAAGGGAGACCTCCTTCATTGCTAGTGGGAATGGAAAATGTATATGCACTTTGGAAATCATTCTGGATCTTTCTCAGACAATTAGGAATAGTGCCTCCTCAAGATCCAGCTATTCCACTCCTTGGCATATATCCAAAAGATATTCAAGCACACAACAAGGACATTTGTTCTACTATGATCCTAGCACCTTTATTCGTAATTGTCAGAATCTGGAAACAACACAGGTGTCCATAAACTGAGTAATGGATGCAGAAATAGTGGAACATTTACACACTGGAATACTATTCAGTAATTAAGAACCAGTAATTAATGAAATTTTCAGTCAAGGAAAGAAAGGAAAAAAATATGAAATTTGAAAAGAAAAATGGGAGCTATCAGAAAAATCATGAACACAGAGCCATTAAATAAAGCCTGATTTCTCAATGGAGGTTCCAGAAAAGAGAGGGCCTGACACATATTCTCCAAATGATGAGAGAAAATTTGGCAGCCAAACTATGAACCACATTAGTTGGAGAAACCAAATTTGAGCATGATCTATCTACAACAATTTCTGCTCTCCCTATGGCACTTGAAAGAAAATTTCAACTTAAAGATGTTTACCACACTGAATAAAAATAAAACGTATAAATATTTAATCTCTTGACCCGAACTTTGTGCAAAGTACAAGGAATCCTATGAAAGAAGTCCTGTCTATCAATGCAGATGCTGAGATTTATGGCCAACTGTTGGGCACACAGCAGGGAATCTTAGGAAAGAAGTGGTAAACAGTAAGATCTGGAGAGGACAGGAACTCTACAAGGAGAGCAACAGAACCAAAAAATCTGAGCACAGGGGTCTTTCCTGAGACTGATACTCCAAACCAAGGACCATGCATAGAGATTACATAAGACCCCTGCAGAGATGTAGCCCATGGCAGTTCAGGGTTCCATAGTAATAGGTACAGAGAGTGTCTCTGACATGAACTGTTTGGCCTGCTCTTTCATTAACCCCTGGCCCCCGGTATTGTGAAGCAGCATTACCAGGCAATAGAAGTAGACAATGGAGCTACTCCTGATGTGGCCTAACTGACTAGGATAAGAAGGAAGGAAAATAAGTCCTCCCCTATCAGTGGACTTGGGGAGGGGCATTTGTGCAGAGGGGAGAGGAAGGGAGAAATTGGGACTGGAGGACAGAGGGAACCACAGGGGGATACAAAGTGAATAAAGTATAATTAATAAAGAATAAAAAAAAAGCAGGATGCATCATTCTGTGATATCCAAGAACAAGATCTGAAAGTCAAAAATAAATATTACCTCGGGATAAGAGAAAGAAATAGCATGTTCAAAGAAAATGGAGAAAAAAACCAACCAGGTGTAACAGTTTTAATATCTGACAAAAAAAAAAAAAAAAAAAAAATAGACTAAAAACTAATCAGAAGAGACAGGGAACACTACATAATCATCAAAGTTGAAAAAAAAATCTGCCAAGAAGCTGTTTTAAGCATTCATATACCAAGCACAAAAGTAACTGTCTTCATAAAAGAAATACTATTACAGATAGAAAAGTATATTGACCTCCACACAGTGGTAGTGGGAGGCTTCAGGACCTCACTCTCAGTAATTTACAGGTGATCCAGACAAAAACTAAACCGAGAAAAGCTGTAGCTTAAAGATTTCACATGTACATAAGCTTAGCAGACTTTTAGAGAAGATTTAACCCAAACTCAGAATATACTTTCTTTTCAATAGCTCATAGAATTTCTTCCAAAATTGACCAAAGTCTTGAAAATAAAGCAAGTATCAACAGTAAAAAAAAATTTAAATCATACCCTATACCCTACATAACCACCACAGATTAAAACTACATGAAAACAAGAACAATATCAGTTTAAAAACGTGTTGAAAGTGAGCAACTCACTACTGACAGAAAATTGATTCAAGATAGAAATTAAGAAGGAAATTAAAAACTAAAACCATTTTTTAAAAAAATTGAAATCAAGTGAAAATACTATTTACCCAAATAGGTAAGACACAGGAAGTCAGTTTTAGAATCAAATGCAAAGCACCAACTATTTACATATAAAGTCTGGAGAGATCTCATATGAGCAACTTAATGACATACTTTAATGCAATGCAATGAAGAGAAAAACAAAATCACAAAGGAGTAGGAAGCAAGAAATAATCAAACTTACAGATGACATCAATAAAACAGAATGAAACAAAACAATGCAAAGAAAATAGGTAAGTTTGACACTGAGCCAAATTAACACTAACATATAGAGAGAATATCCAAATTAATAGAATTACAGATTAAACATGGGAGGAAAAACACACAACAAAAA
This sequence comes from Meriones unguiculatus, assembly GCF_030254825.1. Classification (NCBI taxonomy): domain Eukaryota; kingdom Metazoa; phylum Chordata; class Mammalia; order Rodentia; family Muridae; genus Meriones; species Meriones unguiculatus. The sequence goes on from NW_026843707.1 coordinate 11,571,612, forward strand.
AACCCAGAGAATTGTAAGGACATATTTTAAAAGTCTATGCTCCAAGAAAATAGATAACCTGAAATAAACAGATAAACTAATATACAGCCTACTAAATTTAAATCAAAACTGGATAAGTAATTATATTTGACCTATAAAGCCTAGTCAAATAGAAGCACTAATTAAATCACTCAACCAACAAAGGTTAGAGAAAATTAGATTTAACACACACTATTACAGGGCTTTCATATAAATATCATTGCAGATACCTCTAATTATTCTGCAATATAGAAAGAGAAAATGCAAAGTGTAATTTTTTTTTCCCAAGGACACAATTACCTCAATACCTAATCCACACCAAGAATCAACAGGGAAGAGTATAGAGCAATTTCTGTTAAGAATATATTAAAAAAAAAACACATTTAAAATATTTCGGCCCAAATTCCAGTAGCATATAGAAAGATTATGCACCATGATCAGCTTGGATGCATACCAGATTTATAGAGAGACAGATGGAGAAACTCTCCCTGGAGGATTAAATGGAAAACGAACAAAGAATGGTTAAGGCTGGGAGTATGAGAAGAGATAGCTAAAACCAAGGGTGAATTGAGGGTTCATATAGAACCGCTTTATAAAATATATTCATATGTGACAGGAATCAAAATGCAATCACCAAATAATGGGGGAGACACATCTCCACTAGCTACATCTTGCCACCAAATGAAACCTTCAGCACCAGGAATGTGTTATGTCTAATTGAGTTCTTACCAAAGTGTCCCAAAGAGAAACTCAGGTAACTCAGGCTGTCTCTGGCATTATCCATTGCTCTCCACAAATGAATAGTAAGGCTGCATTGCTGCATTGCTGAAGACAACTCCTACATATGTCACTGAACATGGAGAAGTTGAGCTCGTGGCAACTGAGAACCTTCATCTCCACTGACTAGTGTTCAGTGTACTGGAAGGTACTGTGCATGGGTCTGAGGCAGTTGGGTTTGCAAGGCAGAGTGGGGATATGGACAGAAGCCTCACACTTAATGCAGAAATGATCTCTGATTGCTAATCCCTTCCAAGGGAAAGTCAGTTTTCTCCAATGCAGTCTTGCTAGTTTTACCAACCATACTTAATGGCAGGCCCCATGCCTAGAAGTAAATAGCAAACATAAATGATCAATGTATTTTTGGACGTTTTTTTTGTCTCATATTGCCTTGTTTGAATTATTTTAACCTTACATGTTATTTGTCTATATGTTATAACCCATAATTTTGTGCTTTTATGGAATTTCTGTGTAAATAAAAATGTTTCTGTGATAGCTCTGTTTCTTTAATGTCTTTCTTTGAGGTTTCTATTAGTATTGGTTTGTTTTTATCTGTTCCTGTGTTTCTTATTATGTTTATATTGTTGTTCTCTTATATTGTTAACTGCTTACTTATGAGAGACAGAAAGGAAGTGTTTGAGTGTGTGGGTTTAAGTGGCCAGGAACATCTTAGAAGTTGTAAAAGGCGAAACTACGATCAGAATATATTATATAATAACTTTTTTTTCTTTTAAAAAGTGAGGAATTGAACATAATTTGTGACCCAGGGATTTTGCAGTACTAACCATACAGTAAAGAAGGAAAGCAATAGACACTAGAACTAGTTTAAGCAAATGCATTGCATAAGAGACTTTTTAAGCTCTAAACTAGTCAGTTACTCTGTACTGGAAACACCACAGTCATAACTAAGCACAATTTCTCAACTATTGTACCAATGTTCTTAATACATACACAAAACATTTAAATTTTACAATGCTGCTTAATCAATATTATGAAATAATTCTAATATCATTATACAAATGTAGGATTAATTTATCATTTATACCAAATAAATATATAGCTTTTAACTTGAAAGAATGAGGAATATTAAAAAGTATGTCTAATTACCAAGTTTTAGATAACAAATCAGAGTACATATGGTCATAGGAGGATTCGGTGCTAATACTCTATTAAATTATTAATTAGGTAAATATTCTAAAGATGATTATGTTTTATTTCAAAAATTTACAAAGGAAAAAAAATAAGTGTTTCAATACTTTACATGTAATCCAAATAACACAATAAGTGTAATAGTAAATTTAGGTTAAAACTTGGAAAAGGTTGACAATAAAATACTATACAATGTATCAACTTTCCTACTTCTACGTTTTTTTTCAAAATCTCTCTCAACTCAGTAAGTGGTTTTTCTCTTGACCCTCATCTTTCGAAATACTCAGGCTATGTACTGAGGAGTATTGAAACTCTCTGTTCCTACCTTCTCCTGAATGACACTTGGGTGCACTCTTGCCTGAATATTTAGATTTAGATTTCTTCATGCTTGATCCAGGAAGATTCCGGAAACTTGGATGAGACCTGTCTCATGAAACCAGCTATTGCCTGGACACTGAGAACATGGTCTTGGATCCTTTGTTTGTTGATGATCTCCTTTGAAAACGATATTGAGACTGAGCCAGGGATTGTGAATGGCCTGGAGAAGATCTGGTATGATCTATGGTTTGATACCCGTGGTGGGACAACAATGCTTGTGTCACCTTGACGACGGAATTTATGATTGTCTTCCTCATAATGTTTTTGGCCTCCCTTGCTACAGTCAGGTTGAGAGTACTGTGGATCCATTTTATAAACCATCTGTAACTTTAGTTTATGTCCATCTAGCAAAAACCCATGTAGGGGACCCATCGCATCCTTGGCATCACGTTAGTTGTGGAAATGGATTAAGGAAACCAACATGGATTTTAGTCAATGGATTTGGGGGATGTTTCCATCACTATCAGGCCCATCATGCTCAAAGATATGCCTCAGGGTGCAGCATGAATTGTGGTTTGCCAGATTTTCAACCTTGAGGGAGATCATTGTCTCCACAAAGGGAAGATGATGAATGGTACTCATGTTCTTCAATACCTCCGTTTAGAATACTCTGAAATGAGCAGATTGAAAGCTCCAAGATAGATGAAAAATCTGCAACCTTTTTCTTCCAATCATTTGACTACAATTCCTTTCACTTGTATTTGCACAGATATTCTAGAATGTTTCACAACAGCTTTGCCAATCAATAGAGCTACAACCATTTAAGAAACAGAGCAATATGAATGTGAACCAGTTATAAATAAGTGACATAACGAATACAATTCTTTTCACTTTTGCAGTAGAAATCCAGATGTGCTATATCAATAAAAGATTAGAATGTTTACTTGTAATATAATCATTAACTTTTATTTTTCTAACAGGGAATGATGTTAAAATGATAGTAAAGTTTTTATTCCCTTCATTTACTAATATATATATATATATATATATATATATATATATATCAACAATATATAGAAGGGGATAATGAATTAGAAAAATAATTTTCTAGAAAAGAACTTGGACCAATTTGGGCAATCACTATTCTTTTGCTAATTTTAAGATAAAAATATTCAGGTCTTTATTCCACTTGGACTTGAGTTTCATGCACGGTGATAAATATTGATGCATTTGCATTTTTTCATAGGGAGAAATCCAGTAAAACCTGCACCATTTGTTGAAGATGCTGTCTTTTATACATTGTATGGTTTTGGCTTCTTTGACAAAAATCAAAAAAGCATAGGTGTGTGAGTTTATTTCTGGGTATTCTATTCACTTTAATTGATCCACCATCGTGTTTCTATGCCAGTACCATGCAGTTTTTATAACTATTTCTCTGTAGTCCAGTTTGAGCTCAGGGATGGAGATATCTTCTGATGATCTGTTGCTGTACAGGATTGTCTTAGCAATTCTGAGGGTCTTTGTTTTCCATATTAAATTGACAATTGTTCTTTCAAGGTCTGTAAACAATTGTATTGGTGTTTTTCATTTTATCAATTACAATTTATTCACCTTGTATCCCGTCTGTAGCTCTGTCTCTCTTACCCTCCCAATACCACTCTCCTTCCCCCATCTCCACCCATGTCTCACCAAGCCCACCAACCGGGGGAGGTCCTCCTGTCTTTCCTTCTATTCCTAGTCTATCAGGACCTATCAGGAGTGGCTGCTTCTTCTTCCTTGTGGCCTGGAAAGGCTGCAGACCCCTCAGTGAGAGGTGATCAAAGAGCAGACCAATCAGTTACAGTCGTTGTCCCCATTACTATGGAACCAACTTGGACACTGAATTTCCATGGGTTACATCTGTTCAGGGTTCTAGGTTACCTCTAAAACATACTCCTAATTGTCTGAAAACATGCCAGATTAATTTCCAAAGTGGTTGTAAAAGTTTGCATTCCCACTAGTAGTGGAGTAGGGTTCCCTAACTCCACATCCTCTCCAGCATGTGTTGTCAATTGAGTTTTTGATCTTAGCCATGCTGATGGTTGTTAGGTGAAATCTCAGGGCTGATTTGATTAGCATTTCCCTGATGACCAAAGACATGATGGGAATTACATTGAATCTCTACATTGCTCTTGGTAGGATGGCCATTTTCACTGTTAATCCTACAGATCCATGAGAATGGGAGATCTTTCCATCTTCTGATATCTTCCTCAGTTTCTTTCTTCAGAGACTTGAAGTTTTTCTCAAACCAGTCTTTCACATGCTTGATTAGGGTCACACAAGCTATTTCATGATATTAGTGGCTATTTTAAAGGGTGTTTCCCTCTTAATTTCTATCTCAGCCCTTTGGAATTTCCTATATGGGTGGGCTACTGATTTTTTTGAGTTAATTTTGTATACAGCCACATTGCTGAAAGTGTTATCAGCTGAAGTTGCTCTCTAGTTGAATATTTGCCGTCACTCATGTATACTGCTATATCATCTGCAAAAAGCGATACTTTGATTTCTTTCTTTCTGATTTGTATCCTAATGATCTCCTTTAGTTGTCTTATTGCTCTAGCTTTGACTTCAAGTACTCTGTTGTAGAGATATGGAGGGAGTGGGCAGCCTTGCCTTGTCCCTGTGTTCAGTAGGATTGATTTATATTCCTCTCCATTTAGTTTGATATCAACTATAGGTATGCTGTATATTGTCTTTAATATGTTTAGGTATGTGCATCAAATCCCTGATTTCTACAAGACTTTAACCATGAATGGTTGTTGGATTTTTTCAAATTAATCATTTATTTATTTATTTATCTATTTATTTATTTGCATCTGAGGAAAATTATACTAAAGTCTGTACAACTAAAGAAGCTGAGAAAAATAAATGGACATAGGAAGAGGGAGAAAACAGTTAACAGGACAAGAGCTTACGACAGAGGCCCATTGAAATGCTTTACATAGCAAGGTATTGAATGAGATGCTGAGAGTCATGGTCCAAATCCAGGCAGAGTGCATGGAATCTTTTGAAATAAAGGGGGAGAGTGGAAGTCTTAGAGGGTACAGGAGCTCCATGAGGAGAACAACAGTTCACAAAATTCTGGCCAGATACCTATTTTCTCAGACTGATATGCCAACCAAGGGCCATGCATGGAGATACCCTAGAACACCCATAACCTGTGCACAGCTATAGCCCATGGCAAGTCAGTATCCAAGTGAGTGTCCTTGTAATAGAAACAAGGACTGTCTCTGACATGAACTCAGAGACTGGCTCTTTGGTCACCTCCCCCTGAAGGAGGATCAGCCTTACCAGGCCACAGAGGGAAACAATGCTGCCACTCCTGATGAGACCTGATAGGCTAGGTTCAGATGGAAGGGGAAGATGACCTCCCCTATGAGAAGACTAGGGAAGTTTCCTCGTCTTTGGGAGGGAGGGGCCTACAGCTGGGATTCAAAGTGAATAAACTAATTCATAAAAACATACATAAATTTTTTAAAAGTAAAAAAAAATGAACAGATAAATATTATTTTCTTCTTTGTTTTTATTGACTTATATATATTGATATTTAATATCATATATTTCATATATCCATATATATTTTTTTATGTATATAACATTGGATTTCATGAAACTCACCTTGTAAAGCAGGGTAACCTTGAACTTCCAAGGTCCTATCGGCCTCTTCCTTCCAAGTGTTGATATTAAGAATCTCTAAGATCTTTAATATATATGAACTCTCTGAACTGAACTGCAAAGTAATTTTTAACAATGATAGGAGTGGAAGTATATGCTCACACATGTTAGTCAAGTGATGTACCACTATCCTAGACATTTTAAATAAATATACTTAAATAAATGCAACATAAATATCCAGGCAAGCCAAACCTGGTAAAAAATAGATTCCCTGAATTTGTAGCTTTCCATCTTCTTGGATACAACAATTTTTTAAATTTATTTTCATGATCCTATTTCGGCTAAACCAAATCAGTTAACGACTTCTTTCAGTTAAGCACCAGTATTTCTTTACAATGACTATGATGATTATTCTGTTTTAAGTCTACATAATAACAAACTTGCAAATAGTGATGTTCTTATCTAATGAGAGTTCAAAAGTGACTTAACAAGTTTAGCAAGAAGTGGACCTTACAGCATTCTTGTTTTTCTTTGCCTCCAAACTTCTTGTAGAGAAGTAAATATTCACAAAAATTAAAGATTATTGAAAGAAGTAAATAAAAGAGTCTGAGAAGACAGGTGATTCATGTTTACTAAAATATAGCTGAGTTAGGTTTTTCAATAAAAGTTTTTGTCATGAACAAAGATCATTTAGTGCATTACAGTGATACTTCTTATCCAACTCGATCTTCTGTATAGGTTCTTAGTTTGACAGATAATATAATTTTAAAAAAATGTACTAATCATTGAACTGGAAAGCTTCATTTTAAATATGGAGAAGAAACATAATTCAAACATGCTGAATATATCAACAATTGATGAGGAAAGCAATTTGCAAGAGAAGAAAGAATAAAAACTATAATTTCTGAGCTAGAAAAAAAAACTTGTAAACTCAACAGTGAAATGAAATAATTCCATTGAGTGAGCCAGGCCAAAAAACAAAACAAAACAAAACAAATCAAAACAAAACAAAACAAAGCAAAATAAAAAGTCCCATATGTCTGAATCAGCAAGATTTAGGATTATGGCCTTTGTAAAGAAAGGAGATGATAGGGATAAAAGAAAAAGGTGTTATAAAAGCCAAACTGTTTAGTCATGAGTATTTAGGCAACTGCCTCAGACAAGGTGGTTTGGGGTCTATACTTATATTCAGTTAAGTAAAGAGATTCTTTATTTATGCCTTAAAGTTGCATTTTTATTTATTTGTGTATCAGGGTATGATTATGTATACCACAAATGTGTAGATACTCAATGATGCTGATGGGTATATGTCTCCCTGGAATTGGTAATACAGACAGCAGTAAGCTGCCAGTGTGTGAAGTTGGGAACTGAACACAAGTCCTCTATACAACATTAAATGCAATTAACCGCTGAGCTCTATGTCCAGCCTCATTTCTATCAGTGACTTATCATGTCACAAAAAACATTTTTTTACAATAAATTCATTATTATTATTATTATTATTATCATTATTATTATTTAATACAATTTATTCAATCTGTAAACCAGCTGTGGTCCATTCCCTCATCTCTCCCCAAACACACCTTCCCTCACTCTTCTCCTTTTATGCCCTTCCTCTAGTCCACTGATAAGGGAGTTTCTCCTCCCCTTCAATCTGACCTTACCCTATCAGGTCTCTTCAGGGCTGGTGCATTGTCTCCCTCTGTGGCCTTGCAAAGCTGCATCATGCAGGGGGATGTGTTCAAAGAGTATGCCACTGAGTTCATGCCAGAGAAGGAGCTATGCGCTGACTTCCTGAAATATCTTTCTTCATCCTCAAACAGAAATTTATATATATATATATATATATATATATATATATATATATATATACATACATATAATATTAAGGAAATAGAAGCTGTCATCCAAAATCTCCCCTGCAATAAAAAGGCCAGGGCCAGATGGTTTCAGGGCAGAATTCTTGCAGACATTCAAAGAAGTGCTAACACCAGTACTCTTAAAACTATTCCACAAAATAGAAACAGAAGGAAAACTACCCAACTCATTCAATGAAGCCACAGTCACCTTGGTACCTAAACCTCACAAAGACCCAACAAAGAAAGAAAATTTCAGGCCAATCTTCCTCATGAACATTGATGCAAAAGCACTCAACAAAATACTTGCAAACCGATTCCAAGAACACATCAAAGATACCATCCACTAGGACCAAGTAGGTTTCATCCCAGGTATGCAGGGGTGGTTCAATATACGGAAATCCATCAATGTGATCCACCACATAAAAATACCTGAGGAGAAAAACCACTTGACCGTCTCCTTAGATGCTGAAAAGCCATTTGACAAAATCCAGCATCCATTTATGTTTAACGTCTTGGAGAGATCAGGGATACAAGGCATGTACCTGAATATAGTAAAGGCAATTACTATACAGCAAGCCTATAGCCAATATCAAACTCAATGGAGAAAAACTTAAATCAATCCCACTGAAATCAGGGACAAGTCAAGGCTGCCCATTCTCTCCATATCTCTTCAATATTGTTCTGGAAGTCCTTGCTAGAACAATGAGGCAATTGAAGGAGATCAAGGGGATTCAAATTAGAAAGGAAGATGTCAAACTATCACTATTTGCAGATGATATGATAGAATATCTGACTAACCACAAAAATTCCAGTAAGGATCTCCTACAGCTGATTGTGTTGTCTTGTTTAAAAAATAAAATAAAATAAAATAAAATAAAATAAAATAAAATAAAATAAAACATTATCTTACTGGCTTTGTCTTATGTTGTTAAAACCCTTGCACTCAGTGAAAAAGATTTTTAACTATTTCAAAATTCTACTAGGGAGCTGCAGAAATGGCATAGCACAGTGGTAGAGCCTATTGTGTGTCTAAGCATGAAATTCAAGTTAAGTTTCTATTCCCCTGCACAACACAGTTTATAATAGCAAATAAGTGAATGAATGAATAAATAAGCTCTATATCAGAGCTCCTTAGTACAGGATTTACGTTAGAGACTTCGTTTCCTGTATTTTTTTCTTTTTTTTTATTATTTTTCATGAATATAGGAAATACTTAAAGGATGACTTGGAAAAAAATAATACTTATTTGCAATACCATTATACATCCTAGAATTTTATAACATGTTAGTGTTACAATCTCCATTTACTTGTTTTAATATATTTTGTTTTATTTTAATTTTAAAATTACTTTATAATTAATTGCAGTTTACTCCCTTTGTATCCCAGCTATATACCTCTGCCACATCCCTTCCCAATCCCAGCTTTCCTCCATCCCTCCTCTTCTCCCATGCCCCTCCCTAGGTCCACTGATAGGGGAGGTCTTCCTCCCTTTCCATCTGATCCTAGCCTATCATGTCTCATCAAAACAGGATACATTTTCTTCCTTTGTGACCTGAGCTGTCCATGGGCTACATCCCTGCTTGGATTCTAAGTTATCTCCAAGCAAATTTCTTGGTTGGAACATTCATCTAAGAATAGACCCCTTTGCACAGATTTTTTTTGTTTCTGTTGCTCTCCTTGAGGAGCTCCTGTCCCCTCTAGGTCTTTCTATCTCCTCCTTGTTTTATAAGGTACCCTCCACTCTACCCGAATTATGTCTGTGAGTCTCAGCATCAGCTCTGATACCCTGCTGGGTAGAATCTATCCGTTGCTCTCTGTTGTAAGACTCCTGTGCTCTTCCCTGTTGGCTCTTCCCAATTGGCTGTTCACTCTTCCAAATTGGCTGTCTGAGTGAGGCTTGCCCATATAACTCAGGGTCCTCCTTCATGCTTAGCTACCTTTGATATACCTATTATGTATGTTTATCCTATATTTTATGTCTACCGTCCACTAAGAACTAAGTTATATATCAAGTATATCTTTCTTCTTTGGGGATAACTCACTCAGGATGATCTTACACCTGTCAGTATGGCTCAGATCAAAAAGTCCAGTGTCAAAACATGCTGGAGTGAACGTAAAGAAAAGGGAGACCTCCTTCATTGCTAGTGGGAATGGAAAATGTACATGCACTTTGGAAATCAGTCTTGATCTTTCTCAGACAATTAGGAATAGTGCCTCCTCAAGATCCAGCCATTCCACTCATTGACATATATCCAAAAGATATTCAAGCACACAACAAGGACATTTGTTCTACTATGTCCCTAGCAACTTTCTTCGTAATTTTCAGAATCTGATAACAACCCAGATGTCCATAAACTAAGAAATGGATGCAGAAATTGTGGAACATTTACACAATGGAATACTATTCATTAATTAAGAACCATTAAATCATGAAATTTTCAGTCAAGGAAAGAAAGGAAAAAATATGAAATTTGAAAAGAAAAATGGGAGCTATAAGATAAATCATGAAGACAGACCCATTAAATAAAGCCCGATTTCTCAATGGAGGTTCTAGAAAAAAGAGGGCCTGACACATATTCTCCAAATGATGAGAGAAAATTTTTCAGCCAAACTATGAACCACATTAGTTGGAGAAACCAAATTTGAGCAGGATCTATCTACAACAATTTCAGCTCTCCATATGGCACTAGAAAGAAAATTACAACTTAAAGATGTTTACCACACTCAATAAAAATAAAACGTATAAATATTTAATCTCTTGACCCGAACTTTGTGCGAGGTTCAAGGAATCCTATGAAAGAAGTCCTGTCTATCAATGCAGATGCTGAGATTTATGGCCAACTGTTGGGCACACAGCAGGGAATCTTATGAAAGAAGTGGTAAACAGTAAGATCTGGAGAGGACAGGAACTCTACAAGGAGAGCAACAGAACCAAAAAATCTGAGCACAGGGGTCTTTCCTGAGACTGATACTCCCAAACAAGGACCATGCATAGAGATAACATAAGACCCCTGCAGAGATGTAACCCATCTCAGTGCAGGGTTCCATAGTAATAGGTACAGAGAGCGTCTCTGACATGAACTGTTTAGCCTGCTCTTTCATTAACCCAAGGCCCCCGGAAGGGTGACACAGCATTACCAGGCAATAGAAGAAGACAATGGAGCTACTCCTGATGTGGCCTAACTGACTAGGAAAAGAAGGAAGGAAAATAAGTCCTCCCCTATCAGTGGACTTGGGGAGTGGCATTTGTGCAGAGGGGAGAGGAAGGGAGAAATTGGGACTGGAGGACAGAGGCAACCACAGGGTGATACAAAGTGAATAAAGTATAATTAACAAAGAATCAAAAAAAAAAAAAAGCAGGATGCATCATTCTGTGATATCCAAGAACAAGATCTGAAAGTCAAAAATAAACTTTACCTCGGGATAAAAGAAAGAAAAAGCATGTTCAAAGCAAATGGAGACAAAAACCAAGCAGGTGAAACAGTTTTAATATCTGACAAAAAACAAAACAAAATAGACTAAAAACGAATCAGAAGAGACAGGGAACACTACATAGTCATCAAAGTTGAAAAAAAAAAATCTGCCAAGAAGCTATTGCTGTTTTAAGCATTCATCTACCAAGCACAAAAGTAACTGTCTTCATAAAAGAAATACTATTACAGATAGAAAAGTATATTGACCTGCACACAGTGGTAGTGGGAGGCTTCAGGACCTCACTCTCAGTAATTTACAAGTGATCCAGACAAAAACTAACCCGATAAAAGCTGTAGCTAAAAGATTTCACATGTACATAAGCTTAGCAGACTATTAGAGAAGATTTAACCCAAACTCAGAATATACTTTCTTTTCAATAACTCATAGATTTTCTTCCAAAATTGACCAAATTCTTGAAAATAAAGCAAGTCTCAACAATAAGGAAAAATTTTAAATCATACCCTATACCCTACATGACCACCATAGATTAAGTATTGTTTTGTTTTTACCCATTCCTGTGTTTCTTATTATGTTTATGTTGTTGTTTTCTTATACGGTTAACTGCTTACTTATGAGATACAGAAAGGAAGTGTTTGAGTGTGTGGGTTTAAGTGGTCGGGAAGATCTTAGAGAAGTTGTAAAAGGAGAAACTATGATCAGAATATATTATATAATAACTCTATTTTCTTTTTCTAAAAGTGAGGAATTGAACATAATTTATGACCCAGGGATTTTGCAGTAGTAACCATACAGTAAAGAAGGAAAGCAATAAACACTAGAACTAGTTTAAGCAAATGCATTGCCTAAGAGACTTTTCAAGCTCTAAACTATTCAGTTAATCTGTACTATAAACACCACAATAATACCTAAGTACAATTTCTCAGCTATTGTACCAATGTTCTTGATACATACACAAAACATTTAAATTTAACCATGCTGCTTAATCAATATTATAAAATAATTATAATACCATTATACAATTAAAGGATTTATTGATCATTTATACCAAATAAATATATAGCTTTTAACTTGAAAGGATGAAGACTCTAAAGAAGAATGTCTAATTACCAAGTTTTAGATAACAAATCAGAGTACATATTGTCATAGGAGGATTTAGTGCTAATACTCTACTAACTTATTAAATAGACAAATATTCTAAAGTTGATTATGTTTTATTTCAAAAATTTACAAAGGAAAAAATAAGTATTTCAATACTTTACATGGAATCATAATATTAAAATAACACAATCAGTGTAATAGTAAATGTAGGTTAAAAGTTGAAAAAGGTTTACAATAAAATACTATACATTGTATCAATTTTCCTACTTCCCCTGTTGTTTTGAAAATCTCTCTCAACTCAGTAAGTGGTTTTTCTCTTGACCCTCATCTTTCCCAATACTCAGGCTATGTGTTGAGGAGTATTGAAACTCTCTGTTCCTACCTTCTCCTGAGTGACACTTGGGTGCACTCTTGCCTGAATATTTATATTTAGATTTCTTCATGCTTGATCCAGGAAGATTCCCGAAACTTGGATGAGACCTGTCTCATGGAACCAGCTATTGCCTGGACACTGAGAACATGCTCTTGGATCCTTTGTTTGTTGATGATCTCCTTTGAAAGCGATATTGAGACTGAGCCAGGGATTGTGAGTGGCCTGGAGAAGATCTGGTATGATCTATGGTTTGATACCAGTGGTGGGACAAGAATGCTTGTGTCACCTTGACGACGGAATTTATGATTGTCTTCCTCATAATGTTTTTGGCCTCCCTTGCTACAGTCAGTTTGAGAGTACTGTGGATCCATTTTGTAAACCATCTGTAACTTTAGTTTATATCCGTCTAGTAAAAACCCATGTAGCAGACACATGGCATCCTTGGCATCATGTTTGTTGTGGAAATAAATTAAGGAAACCAATATGGACTTTTAGTCAATGGATTTGGGGGATGTTTACATCACTATCAGGCCCATCATGCTCAAAGATATGCCTCAGGTTGCAGCATGAATTGTGGTTTGCCAGATTTTCAACCTTGAGGGAGATCATTGTCTCCACAAAGGGAAGAGGATGACTGTTACTCATGGTCTTTGATACCTCCATTTAGAATACTCTGAAGTGAGCAGATTTAAAGCTCCAAGAGAGATGAAATATCTGCAACCTTTTTCTTCCAATCGTTTGACTACAATTCCTTTCACTTGTATTTGCACAGATATTCTAGAATATTTCACAACAGCATCACCCATCAATAGACCTAAAACCATTTGAGAAATAGAGCAATATGAATGGAACGAGTTATAAACAAGTGACATAATCAAAACAATTCTTTTCACTTTTGCAGTAGAAATAAAGATGTGCTATATCAATAAAAGATTAGAATGTTTATTTATAACATAATCATTACCTTTTATTTTTCTAACATGAAATGATATTAAAATGATAGTAAAGTGTTTATTCCCTTCATTTACTAATATATATATATATATATATATATATATATATATATATATATATATATAAAGGGATAATGAATTAGAAAAATGATTTTCGCCAGATTCGCGAGGTGGCTGCAACATCCTCCCAAGGCGCGAATCTGCCAGAGGCCATACTAGCTTGGCTGGATCACAATCACTGACAGTATGGCCTGCCCTATCCCACAGTGACAGAGAATAGGCTATATACTCACCAAAACCAGGCAGAAATGTCATACAACCTGGACATACCAGGCGCTGGGCCTCCCAAGCTTGGAGAGCACAGTGAAGAGACCCCAGGACTTTCCCAGAAAGCATCCAGAGTAGTGATCCAGTCTCCAGTTACAACAGGACTTGGTGGTGGAGCAGCACTGAGCAGGTGGGGCACAACAACCCTCCAGTTTAAGACTAACCAGGGCCAAACCAGAGAACAGAGAGCCTGGTTACCCCATCCCTGCTGATGTGACCACCCTGAAATCTCCAGCTGCAGCAAGACCTCAGAACCTGGCAGTGACAGCAGCACAGATCTTTCAGAGCACATCAAAGAAGAAGGGCCAAACCAGAGAGCAGAGAGCCCCGGATACCACGATCTCTGCCAAGTGACCTGCCTGTAAGTGAGTGCACCCTTGAGAATCTGCAGTTCCCCAGATCCTGGGACCTTCTGAAACAGAAGCCAGGCATCGAACCCCCTCCCACACACATACCCACTTTGGGAAACAGAGGAGCACTAGGGACATTGAAGTTCCTGCCCTGTGGGTCTAACTGAAAAGTTAAGGCAGTTAATGCCAGAAATTGCACTGCGATTATCAGTAGCGCCTGCGAAATATACAGTGCAGAGCCCCTCCCACACACTCAAGGGTTCAACATTAGCCATCACTCTGTCCCTCGAGACACACGTCCATGCACACTTACACACACACACACACACACACACACACACAGACACGCTTGCATTTGCCCAGTTTTTGCCTGCGTACTTTCCTCCCACAGGTACAGCTATTCCTCAGCACACTCTGAGAGTTCTCAGCTTCCTTAAGAACTCTCCAGATGCCAGAGAGAGACAGCACCAGTCTGATCTGCAGAATCCAAAAACAAACAGGGAAGGTTTCAGATAAGCCAATGGCCAGGGGTAGGCAAAAGAACACTTCCAACATAAATCAGGACATCATGACTTCACCAGCAAACCCCAAAATCGATGGATACTCCAATTCAGCAGAAGCACAGGAAAATGATTTTAAAGCCATGCTTGCCCAATTATTTGAAGCTCATAAGGAGGAAATGAACAAGTCTTTCAAAGATTTGGCCAGTCAATTGGAGGCAAAGAAAGAAGAAATAGAAAATATCCTTAAAGAAACACAGGAAAACATAGCCAAACAAATAGATACACAAGTAGAGGAAAAATTAGTGGCATATAAGAAGGAAATGAAAAAAGAAATAGAGGCCATCGTAGAGAGACAGGAATCCAAATTCAAACACATGAAAGAAATGGGGCAAGGCATGAAAACAGAATTAGAATCAATAAAGAAAACACAAAATGAGAAAACCCTTGAGCTGGAGAACTTGGAGAAAAGATCAGGAACCACAAAAGTAAGCATCACCAACAGAATACAAGAGATGGAAGACAGAATCTCTGGAGCTGAAGACACACTTGCAGAAATGGATACTTCTCTCAAAGAAAAAGTAAAATCAGAAAAGTTCCAATCACAAAATATCAAAGAAATCAAGGATGCTATGAAAAGACAAAATCTAAGAATAATAGGAATTCATGAAAAAGAAGACTCCAGGCTCCAAGGTCCAGAAAATATTTTCAAGAAAATCATAGAAGAAAATTTTCCCAACTTAAAGAAAGAGATGTCCATAAATATACAAGAGGCCTACAGAACTCCAAAGAGACTAGACCAGAAAAGAAACACATCACGTCACATCATAGTCAAAACACTAAATCTACAGAACAAAGAAAAGATATTAAAAGCAGCAATGGAAAAAGGCAAAGTAACATATGAAGGTAGACTTATCAGAATCTCACTGGACTTCTCATCAGAAACTATGAAAGCCAGAAGGGCCTGGGCAAGTATCATGGAGACTCTAAGAGATCACATATGTCAACCCAGACTATTATACCCTGCAAAGCTTTCAACCAACATAGATGGAGAAAACAAAATATTCCATGACAAAACTAAATTTACACAATACTTACACTGCAAACCATCCCTACAGAAGATACTAGAAGGAAAACTCCAATCCAATGAAAACAAATTCACCCAAGAAAACAGGGCATACAGATAATATCCCAACAAAAATGAAAAGAAAACAAGCAATGAAACAGGGTTAGATCATCGACTCCATTACAAAAGAAACTAACATGCATTGGTCACTATTATCTATCAATATCAATGGACTCAACTCACCAATAAAAAGACACAGGCTAACAGAATGGTTATGGAAACAGGATCCAACATTCTGTTGCATCCAAGAAACACACCTATGCAACAAAGACAAACACTAACTCAGAGTAAAGGGCTGGAAAACTGTTTTTCAAGCAAATGGTTCCAGAAAACAAGCTGGAGTAGCCATCCTAATATCTAGTAAAATAGACTTTCAACCCAAGTTAATAAAAAAAGATAAGGAGGGCCACTATATTCTCATCAAAGAAAAAATCCACCAAGAGGATATCACAAACTTGAATATCTATGCCCCAAACACAAGAGCACCGATATTCGTAAATGAAACATTATTAAAGCTTAAATCATACATTGATCCTAATAACTTAGTAGTGGGAGACTTCAACACTCTACTCTCACCAAGGGACAGATCAACTAGACAGACACCAAATAGGGAAATAAAAGCACTGACAAAATCCCTAAATCAAATGGACCTAATAGACGTCTACAGATCATTTCACCCAAACTCAAAAGAGTACACCTTCTTTTCAGCACCACATGGAACCTTTTCCAAAATAGACCATTTAGTGCGTCACAAAGCAAGCCTCAACAGATACAAAAGAATTGAAATAATCCCTTGTATACTATCTGACCACCATGGACTAAACCTAGACATCAACAACAACAGAAACAACAAAAAGCCAACACACACATGAAAACTGAACAACTTACTACTCAATGACAGCTGGGTTAAGGAAGAAATAAAGAAAGAAATTAAAGACTTCCTAGAATTCAATGAAAAGGAAGGCACAACATACCCAAATTTATGGGACACAGTGAAAGCAGTGCTCAGAGGAAAATTTATAGCACTAAGTGCCTGCAAGAAGAAATTCGTAACATCACATACAAACAACTTAATGGCCCAACTGAAAAACATAGAAAAAAAAGAAGCAGATACACCCAAGAGGAGCAGACGTCTGGAAATAATCAAACTAAGGGCTGAAATCAATCAATTAGAAACAAATAAAACTATCCAAAGAATCAATGAAACAAAAAGCTGGTTCTTTGAGAAAATCAACAAAATAGACAAACCCTTAGCCAAACTAACTAAAACGCAGAGAGAAACTATCCAGATCAGCAAAATCAGAAATGAAAATGGGGAACATAACCACAGACAATGAGGAAATGCAAACAATTATTAGGTCATGCTACAAAAGCCTATGTGCCACAAAATTTGAAAATCTAAATGAAATGGATAATTTTCTTGAAAGATTGCATCTACCAAAACTAAGTCAAGATCAGGTAGAAAGACTGAATAGCCCTATATCTCCCAAGGAAATCGAAGCAGTCATTAACAGTGTCCCCTCCAAAAAAAGCCCTGGACCAGATGGCTTTAGCGCAGAATTCTACAAGACCTTCAAAGAAGTGCTAACTCCAATTCTCCTCAAGCTATTCCACAAAATAGAAACAGAAGGAACACTACCAAACTCATTCTATGAAGCCACAGTCACCTTGATACCTAAACTACACAAAGACCCAACAAAAAAAGAGATCTTCAGGCCTATCTCTCTTATGAACATTGACGCAAAAATACTCAGTAAAATACTTGCAAACCGAATCCAAGACCATATCAAATATATCATCCACCATGACCAAGTAGACTTCAACCCAGGCATGCAAGGCTGGTTCAACATATGGAAATCCATCAATGTAATCTACTACATAAACAAACTGAAGGAGAAAAACCACATGATCATCTCTTTAGATGCTGAAAAAGCATTTGACAAAATCCAACATCCATTCATGTTTAAAATCTTGGAGAGATCAGGGATACATGGCACATACCTAAAGATAGTAAAGGCAATATACAGCAAGCCTATAGCTAACATCAAACTCAATGGAGAGAAACTTAAATCAATCCCACTGAAATCAGGGACAAGACAAGACTGACCATTGTCCCCATATCTCTTCAACATAGTACTTGAAGTCCAGGCCAGAGCAATAAGACAACTAAAGGAGGTCAAGGGAATACAAATCGGGAAGGAAGAGGTCAAAGTGTCACTATTTGCAGATGATATGATAGTATACATGGGTGACCCCAAAAATTCAACCAGAGAACTCCTTCAGCTGATAAGCACCTTCAGCAAAGTGGCAGGATACAAAATCAACTAAAAAAAATCAGAAGCCCTCCTATATACCAAAGACAAAAAGGCTGAGAAAGAAATTAGGGAAACAACACCTTTCACAATAGCCACTAATAACATAAAGTACCTTGGTGTGACTCTAACCAAGCAAGTGAAAGACCTGTTTGAGAAAAACTTCAAGTGTCTGAAGAAAGAAATCGAAGAAGATATCAGAAGATGGAAAGATCTCCCGTGCTCATGGATTGGTAGGATTAACATTATGAAAATGGCCATCCTGCCAAAAGCAATCTACAGATTCAATGCAATTCCCATCAAAATACCAACTCGATTCTTTACAGACCTTGAAAAATAGATTCTCAGCTTCATATGGAAAAACAAAAAACCCAGAATCTCCAAAACAATCCTGTACAACAACAGATCATCTGGAGGTATCTCCATCCCTGAACTCAAGCTGTACTACAGGGCAACAGTAATAAAAACTGCATGATATTGGCATAGAAACAGAAAGGAGGATCAATGGAACCGCATAGAAGACCCAGAAATAAACCCACCCAACTATGAATACTTGATATTTGACGAAGAAGCCAAATCCATTCAATGAAAAACGACAACATCGTCAACAAATGGTGCTGGACCAACTGGATGTCTTAATGCAGAAAAATGAAAATAGATCCATATCTATCACCCTGCACAAAACTAAAGTCAAAGTGGATCAAGGACCTCAACATAAAACCAGATACCCTAAATAAATTGGAAAAAAAAGTGGGAAACAGCCTAGAACTCATAGGCACAGGAGACAACTTCCTGAACATAACACCAACAGCACAGGCTCTAAGAGCAACAATCAATAAATGGGACCTTGTGAAACTGAAAATTTTCTGTAAAGCAAAGGACACCGTCATCAAAACAAAACGACTGCCTACAGATTGGGAAAGAATCTTCACTAACCCTTTATCTGACAGAGGACTAATATCCAGTATATACAAAGAACTAAAGAAGCTGAAAAGCAGTAATCCAAGTAATTACATTAAAAGATGGGGATCAGTGCTAAACATAGAATTCTCGACAGAGGAATATCTAATGGCAGAAAAACACTTAAAGAAATGCTCATCCTCATTATCCATCAGGGAAATGGAAATCAAAACGACACTGAGATATCACCTTACACCCATCAGAATGGCCAAGATGAAAAACTCAAGCGATAACACATGCTGGAGAGGTTGTGGAGAAAGGGGAACCCTCCTCCACTGCTGGTGGGAATGTAAACTGGTACAACCACTCTGGAAAGCTATCTGGCGCTTTCTAAGACAATTAGGATTAGTGCTTCCTCAAGACCCAGCTATACTACTCCTAGGTATATACCCAAAGTTCGTTCAAGAACACAAAAGGGATACTTGCTCAAACATGTTTATAGCAGCTTTATTTGTAATAGTCAGAACCTTGAAACAACACAGATGTCCATCAACGGAGGAATGGGTACAGAAATTGTGGTATTTTTACACAATAGAATACTACTCAGCAATCAAAAAGGAGGAAATCATGAAATTTGCAGGCAAATGGTGGGATCTAGAAAAGATCATTCTGAATGAAATATCCCAGAAGGAGAAAGACAAACATGGGATATACTCACTTATATAGACCTATAAGATAAGATAAACATAATGAAATCTATACACCTAAAAAAATAATCAATTGAGCAGACATGGGGCAAGATGATCAATCCTCGTTTAGAAAGATAGATGGGAAGTGCATTGAACGTATGACAGAAGTCTACTGAGCGCATCTGAAAGACTCTAACTAGCAGAGTTTTCAAAGCAAAGACTCATGACCAAACCTTTGGCAGAGTACAGGGAATCATAAGAAAGAAGGGGAGTTAGTCTGATGGGGAAAGGATAGGAGCTCCACAAGGACCAAATATATCTGGGCACAGGGTCTTTTCTGAGACTGACATTCAACCAAGGACCATGTATGGATATAACCTAGAACCTCCACTCAGATGTAGCCTGTGGGAGTTCAGTAACCAATTGGTTTCCCAAAGTGAGGGGAACAGGGACTATTTCTAACAGGAACTCAATGACTGGCTCTTTGGCCTCCCCACCCCCGAAGGGAGGAGCAGTCCTGTTAGGCCACAGAGGAGGGCTTTGCAGCCAGTCCTCAGGATACCTGATAAAACAGGATCAGATGAATGAGGAGGACGTCCACCCCCTATCAATGGACTTGGAAAGGGGCACGGTGGAGATGAGGGAGGGAGGGAAGGACTGGGAGGGACTGAGGGATTGGGACATGGCTGGGATACAGATTTAATTAAATGTAACTGATAAAAAGAAACACTATTAAACCTTAAATTACACATAAAAAAAAGAAAAATAATTTTCTAGAAAAGAACTTTGACTAATTTGGGCAAACACTATTATTTTACTAATTTTAAGATAAAAATATTCAGTTCTTTATTCCACTTGGACTTGAGTTTCATGCACGGTGATAAATATTGATGCATTTGCATTTTTTCATAGGTAGAAATCCAGTAAGACCTGCACCATTTGTTGAAAATGCTGTCTTTATACATTGTTTGGTTTTGGCTTCTTTGACAAAAATCAAAAAAGCATAGGTGTGTGAGTTTATTTCTGGGTATTCTATTCACTTTCATTGATCCACCATAGTGTTTCCATGCCAGTATCATGCAGTTTTTATAACTATTTCTCTGTAGTCCTGTTTTAGCACAGGGATGGAGATATCTTCTGATGATCTGTTGCTGTACAGGATTGTCTTAGCAAATCTGAGTGTCTTTGTTGTCCATATTAAATTGACAATTGTTCTTTCAAGGTCTGTAAACAATTGTATTGGTGTTTTTCATTTCATCAATTACAATTTATTCACCTTGTATCACCTCTATAGCTCTGTCTCTCCTCCCCTCCCAATCCCACTCTCCTTCCCCCATCTCCACCCATGTCCCTCAAAGCCCACCAACAGGTTAGGTCCTCCTGTCCTTCCTTCTATTCCTAGTCTATCAGGACCTATCTGGAGTGGCTGCTTCTTCTTCCTTGTGGCCTGGTAAGGCTGCAGACCCCTCAGGGAGAGGTGATCAAAGAGCAGGCCAATCAGTTACAATCCTTGTCCCCATTACTATGGAACCAACTTGGACACTGAACTTCCATGGGCTACATTTGTTCAGGGTTCTAGGTTACCTCTATAAATGGTCTTTTGTTGGAGTATCAGTCTCAGAAAAGACCCCAGTGCCCAGAGTTTTTGCTTCTGTTCCTCTCCTTGTGAAGCTCCTTTCCCCTCCAGGTCTTACTATCTCCCCCTTTTTTCATAAAATTCCCTGCACTAGGCCCAAAGTCTGGCTCTAAATCTCAGCATCTGCTCTGATACCCTGCAGTGTAGGGCTCTTCAGAGGCCCTCTGTGGGAGGTTACTCACCTGTTCCCTGATTTCTCCCTTTTCTGATGTCCATCCTCTTTTACATTTTGAATGTGGATTGAACAACTCAGCCAGAGTGTTCTGTCTTGATTAGTTTCTTTAGGTGTAGAGATTTTAGTATGTTTATCCAATATTTTATGTCTAATACCACTTATGAGTGAGTATACACCACATGTTTCTTTCTGATACTGGGATGCCTCCCTCAGAATGATCTTTTCCAGTTCCCACCATTTACCTGCAAATTTCATGATTTCTTGTTTTTGACTGCGGAGTAATATTCCATGGTGTATATGTACCAAAATTTCTGTATTCATTTCTCTACTGAGGGGCATCTGGGTTGTTTCCTGGTTCTGGCTGTTAGGAATACACCAGCTACAAACATGGTTTGGCAAATGTCCTTTTTGTATACTTGAGCATCGTCTGGATATATGTCTAGGTGTGTTATACCAGGATCTTGAAGAAAAGATACTCTTACTTTATTCATTTTGTATCACAACTCTAGCCCCCTCTCTAGAACCCTCCCAATTCTATCATTCCTCCCTGATCTCTTCTTATGCCTTTCCCCCAGTCCAAAGATAGGGGCAGTCCTCCTTCCCTTCCATCTGACCCTAGCCTATGAGGTCTCATCAGGACTGGCTGCACTGTTTTCCTCTCGAATGGTATGGCTCTTCCCATGGCTCCCCCATCAGAAGGAGATGATCAAAGAGCCAGCCACTAGTAAGGGGAACAGGGGTTGTCGCTGAGAGCCTAGTATCATAAGCAAAGGGAGAAGAAATGTTTGGATCATTTCCCTTGAGAAAGACTCATCTTATCCTAAATAAATTTAGAGAAATTTAAATGAGAATAAAAATATTATATTTTAATATTTCTCTCAGCATACAACATCGTAGACTACTATAGAAAACTTGTCAATAAATTCATTGAGGTTCATGGTAATTACATTTTTATGATGATTTACAGTATTCTTTTTTAATGCTTTAGTAATTACACTTTATTCACTTTGTATTCTCTCTGTGGTTCCTTCCCTCCTCCTGCCCCAATCCCTCCCTTCCTTCACCCACTGCATGCATGCTTCTCCTCATGTCCACTGATTGCTAGGTCTTCTTTTTCTTCCTCCTGATCCTAGTCAATTAGGTCTCATCAGGAGTGGCTGCATTGTCTTCTTCTGTGGACTGGTAATGCTGCTTATCCCTCATGGGGAGTTAATTAAAGAGCAGTCCAATCAGTTCATGTCAGATAGAGTCCCTGATCCTATTACAATGGAACCCACTTGGATTCTATAGTACTATGTGGTGATAGTTCATTGAATGTTGTGGTTTTCATAATTCATGAGGTTAAGTCATAGGAATGTTGAAGGTCATAAAAAAAAATTAAACAAGGTATATAGGTTTAAATTAGTTTAAATGCTCTTAATGTTGCTAGACTCTAGAAGTGACATAAATTGCCTCTCAAAACAAATGAGTATATTGATCCTAGCCTTATATACTTGTAATAAAATCAAAAGAGACAAATTGTTAAAATAAACCCTCCACAGACAGACATAAGGCTACAATAATAAATATCTGATTATAGTGAGTCTTTTAAGATAATATTCACCCCCATTTCATACTTGGAGAAAATTGTAGTCTTGTGGATAAATTTCATAACATCAATATTCTTCAGTTTGGGAGCCTAACAGCAGTTCAGGGACACTGTCCTTTGTGTTGTAGGATGTCTAACAGAATTTTTGGACTCTCAAGGCTAGTTGAATACATCACCACACTTACTCTTAATTCTGGTAACCCACAACTATTTCATGGCATCTATGTATGCCCTATTGGGGAAGATATTTGTTTCAATTAAGTTCTATTTGATTAGAGTTTTATACTTCTATTTGTTGTGAAAAGAGGTGTATGACCAATAGCTCATAAAAAAAAACAATGGAATTGCTACTAGATATATGAAATTGTTGAAGATAATACTCTTTATGTAAAGGTATCATCAGAATATAGCTAAATATCATCTCAACACATTTTCAACGGCTATCATTACAATAAATATACATCAAATTTCACAGATTTGCTAATGCTGGTTGCATATGTATCATTTTCTACTACAAATGCATTTATGGTCAGTTCAATAACATCACCTCATGATTTTGGACTTCACAAAAATCATTGCCTTTACTTGAAAGATAGGATGAGAGATAACAAGCTGTGTCTGGGTGCTCCTATGAATTATTTCAGTGCAGATAACATAAGAATAAACTCCAATCCAGAGATGTAAATATGGTAGTGTTTTGTTAATCACAAAATGGTTGAGAGAACATCTTTTTTTGTTTGTTTGTTTGAACATGTATAATTTAGTGAGTCTTTTAAGATAATATTCACCCCCATTTCATACTGTCTATAAATAGCAGCTCAGCACTGGGAGGATAGTAACCAGCAGGTCTTACTGTGGGCTCCAAACTCCTGCAGTCTGTTTCTCAGGTGAAAGAAGAATTCATGTGAATATGTGAAGATCCAAGTTCCGGCCACCAGGATCATTACAGGAAAAATAAAATAAAATTCTAGACTCCTGCCCAAGCCCACCTGCTATGGATGCATTCCTGGAAACATCAGGTTGCAGCTCTGAACATGCAGCCTTAGGCCATCCAGCAAATCCTAACTTCTGTGAAAACATTCCTAGGACAAATCGATCTTGGCTCTGACTTTGGTTGTTCACTCTCACTGTCTGTTCAATGGAAAATTCTGGTACTGAGGGTAAGACTCCAAACTTGGGCACCCACTCTCACAGTCCTGTGAACACCTTCTGGATACAAGCTGCTCCTGGCACTTAACCAAGAAGCCCAGTTTCACTATCTTGTTGAAACCTTCCAGGATGTTGTGGCTAATGGCACTGACTCTCACCATCCTGTAGAGAGGATACCTTCTGGTATTGCTGGGGAGATATGGTCCCATTCTGCCTGCTCCACAACTGCACAACTCATCTGAGTCAGAATCAGCAAACACAGCACAGACAGAGAAAACTACAGAGCAGAGCTGGCTCGGGACCCAAGACTTATTGCCTACCATCTTGAGGAAGTCAGTACAGCACTGGAGCAGATCTAGACTCACTTTGTTTGTGTTGTCTTTTTTAGAAAATAAAATAGGGGAGGAGGGGCAAGATGGCGGCACCAGGAGGACTCTTATTCTGAGCAGCAGCAGCAGGATCAGCACAGTGAGCAGTAATCAGAACTCGCGGCCATAAAACACAGTCATTGTGTTTCCCAGGTGAGAGGATACCCCACGGTGGGGGATTCAATCAGCTTTTTACTCACCCGGCTAAACCGCGGAAGACATCCCGGTTCTGCCAACTTGGCTGCTGGTCGCCAGCCCCAGTCCTAGCCCAGAGCCACAAGCCAGTGTCTCTGGTCATGGTCCCAGACTGAACCGTGCACACCACACTATCAGAGACTGGAATTTGCATTCGAGAGATAACCCCAGGGTAGAGGAAATGACTGGGACCGGCCTTAGGTCACCCAGACATCCCCTAGAAAAGACTCGGGTTCCACGGGCACCCCAGGAGACAACCCGGAGCCAGAGCTGGGGACCCAGGTTCCTGCACTGAGCCCTGCCTGCCTGCGCACCTGACGTGCCACCTGAGATAGAAATGTGGGCACCAGGGCACCAGCAAATGAGTTTCACTGTCCTGTCCAGTGCAAACACACAGGGAGGGAAACGGCTGGTCTGATCTCAGAGCACTCAGCCAACACCCAGAACCTGAATAGGTCCCAGGAAAATTACCCAGCTTAGGGATGCACCCAGGTTCCCAAAGGCGCAAAAGCAGACACAGGCAGTTTCTGCGCACCAGACAGCTGGCAGAGACTGAGCCGCCATCACACAGCTGTGTTCCAGGCACAGGCAGTTTCTATGGCCAGTCAGCTGGCAGACACTGAGCAGTGTGTACCAGGGCAAAATAAGACACTGGGAGTCCGTGTCTAAAGAGAATCCACAGGGAAGGAAGGAAACTGTACTGACCTAAATCACCCAATCCTTCCCTAGAAAAAGTCTAGCAGACTAGTGGGGCCGAGGCGCCAGCACTCAGCTGTGCTCCAGACACAGGCACAAACAGTTGATGCGCGCCTGATGTCCAACTGGGTCACAGCAGCTGATCATTAAATTTACAACAAGAAACCCAGAAACAGGGCAGCTGCCCTCAGGACTTCCCTGGGTGAGAGGAGAACCCTCTCGACTAACAAAGACCACAGTTACCACTCAGGTCTATCTCCCTAAGGTGAGCAACTCCTGAAAAAACACCAGCCATCCAGGGACTATACCCAAAAAGCTGAGAAGACACCCTTCAGGAAAAACCAGCTTTCTGCAAAGGGGATTCTCTCCACCACAGGATCCCCAGGAACCACCAGAAAATAACCCCAAAGACCTAAGATAGCACAATGGGTAGAGGCCAGCGTAAAAGCTCAAACAACAAAAGACTGAACAATATGGCATCTCCAGAACCCAGTTACCTGGGGGCAAGTAGCCCTGGACACCCCAGCATAACTGAAATCCAAGAAGATGACCTAACAAGTATGCTCATGAAGATGATAACAGAGGAAACAAATAAGATTCGTAAACACATAGAGGAAGATAAACTGTAAAGAAATAGAGGAAGCTGCAGCCAAACAGTTTATGGCCTTTAGAAAGGAAATGCTTAAAGCACTGAATGAAATAAAAAGAAACAGAGTTGAGGGAACTAAAAGAAAAACAGGAAAGTACAATCAGATAGGTGAAGGAAGTAAACAAAACAACTCAAGACCTGAAGATAGAATTGGAAAAATTAAAGAAAAAAAAAACGGAGGAAATAATGGAAAGGAAGAATCTAGGGAAGAAAACAGGAACTATAGAGGTAAGCATAACCAACAGACTACAACATATGGAAAAAAGAATCTCAGCTGTAGAAGATATAATGGAAGAAATCGATGTATCTGTCAAAGAAAATGTTAAATCCGAAAAATTCCTGACACAGACCGTCCAAGAAATCCAAGACAATATGAAAAGACAAAACCGAAGAATAATAGGTATAGAGGAAAAAGAAGACTCCCTTCTCCAAGGCCCAGAAAATATTTTCAACAAAATCATTGAAGAAAATTTTCCCCAAGCTAAAGGAGAGGCCAATTAGAATACATGAGGACTACAGAACAACCAACACATTTGACCAGAAAAGAAATTCCTCCTGCTACATAGTAATCAAAACAGTAAGTATACAGAACAAAGAAAAAATACTAAAAGATGCAGGGGAAAAATGCCAAGTAACATATAATGGCAAACCCATTAGAATCACACCTGACTTTTCAACAGAGACTATGAAAGCCAGAAGAGCCTGGACGGATATCATGCAGACCCTAAGAGAACACAGATTTCAGCCCAGGCTACTATACCCTGCAAAACTCTCATTCCTCATAGATGGAGAAAGCAAGATATTCAATGACAAAAACAAATTTCAAAAATACCTACGTACAAATCCAGCATTACAGAAGACACTGGAAGGGAAAATACAACCCAAGAAAGCTAGCTACATTCAAGAAAACACAGGAAATAAATAACCCCACTACAGTAAAACAAAAAGCAACCAAGCACACAACCGTCTGACCGCAGCCAACTTCAAAATCAAGAGATCTAACAGCCACTTGTCATTAATCTCTCTCAACATCAATGGACTCAACTCTCCAATAAAAAGACACAGAATAACAGAATGGATACGTAAACAAAACCCAGCAATCTGTTGCATACAAGAAACACACCTAAGACACAAAGATAGACATTACCTGAGGGTAAAGGGTTGGAAGACGAATTCCCAAGCAAACAGACCCAAGAAGCAAGCAGGAGTAGCCATTCTAATATCTGATAAAACAGACTTTCAATCAAAATTAATCAAAAGAGATGGGGAAGGACACTTCATACTCATCAAGGGAAAATTCCACCAGGAAGACATCACAATCCTGAACATCTATGCCCCAAATACAAGGGCACCCACATTTGTGAAAGAAACATTGATAAAATTTAAAGCACATATAGATCCCCACACATTAATAGTGGGAGACTTCAACACCCCACTCTCAACAAAGGACAGGTCAACAAAACAGAAATTAAACAAAGAAACAATGTCTCTGACAGAGGTCATGAATCAAATGGACCTAACAGACATTTACAGAACTCTACACACAAACACAAAAGAATATACATTCTTCTCAGCACCTCATGGAACCTTCTCTAAAATAGACCATATAGTGGGTCACAAAGCAAGCCTCAACAGATACAAGAAGATTGAAATAATCCCATGTATCTTTTCTGATCACCATGGAATAAAGCTGGACCTCAACAAAAACAGAAATAACAAAAGGCCTACACACGTGGAAACTGAACAACTTGTTACTAAATGACATCTCGGTCAGGGAAGAAATAAAGAAAGAACTTAAAGTCTTTCTAGAAACCAATGAAAATGAAAACACAACATACCCAAACTTGTGGGACACAATGAAAGCAGTGATAAGAGGAAAGTTCATAGCACTAAGTGCCTTCAAGAAGAAATTCGAGACAGCTCATTCAAACACCCTAATGGCTCACTTAAAAACCCTAGAAAAAGAAGAAGCAGACACACCAAGAAGGAGTAGACGGCTGGAAATAATCAAACTCGTGGCTGAAATCAATCAATTGGAAACAAATAAAACAATTCAAAGAATCAATGAAACCAAGAGCTGGTTCTTTGAGAAAATCAACAAGATCGACAAACCCTTAGCCAGGCTAACTAAAAGGCAGAGAGACACCACCCAAATTAACAAAATCAGAAATGAAAAGAGGGATATAATTACAGACACTGAGGAAATCCAAACAATCATTAGGACTTACTTCAAAAGTCTATATGCCATAAAATTTGAAAATCTAAATGAAATGGACAATTTTCTTGATCGATTTGACTTACCAAATCTGAATCAGGACCAGGTAAATCAACTAAATAGTCCTATATCCCCCAAAGGAATAGAAGCGTTCATCAAAAGTCTCCCATCCAAAAAAAGCCCAGGACCAGATGGTTTCAGCGCCGAATTCTACCAGACCTTCAAAGAAGAGCTAACACCAATTGTCTTCAAACTATTCCACAAAATAGAAACAGAAGGAATATTACCAAATTCATTCTATGAAGCTACAGTCACCTTGGTACCTAAACCTCACAAAGACTCAACAAAGAAAGAGATTTCCGGCCAATCTCCCTTATGAACATTGATGCAAAAATACTTAATAAAATACTTGCAAACCGAATCCAAGAACACATCAAAGATATTATCCACTATGACCAAGTAGGCTTCATCCCAGGTATGCAGGGGTGGTTCAATATACGGAAATCCATCAATGTGATCCACCATAATAACAAACTGACAGAAAAAAAAAACACATTATAATCTCCCTAGATGCTGAAAAAGCATTTGACAAAATCCAACATTCATTCATGTTCAAAGTACTGAAGAGATCAGGGATACAAGGCACATATCTAAACATAGTAAAGGCAATATACAGCAAGCCTATAGCCAACATCAAACTGAATGGAGAGAAACTTAAAGCAATCCCACTGAAATCAGGGACAAGACAAGGCTGCCTACTCTCTCCATATCTCTTCAACATAGTGCTGGAAGTCCTTGCTAGAGTAATAAGACATTTGAAGGAGATCAAGGGGATACAAATTGGAAAGGAAGAAGTCAAATTATCACTATTTGCAGATGATATGATAGTATATGAGAGTGACCCCAAAAACTCTACCAGGGAACTCCTACAGCTGATAAACACCTTCAGCAAAGTGGCCGGATACAAAATTAACTCAAAAAAATCAGTAGGCCTCCTGTATACAAAAAGGGCTGAGAAAGAAATTAGGGAAAAAACACCCTTCACAATAGCCACAAAGGACATAAAGTACCTCGGAGTAACCCTAACCAAGGAAGTCAAAGACTTGTATGAAAAAAATTTCAAATCTCTGAAGAAAGAATTAGAAGAAGATATGAGAAGATGGAAAGATCTCCCATGCTCATGGCTTGGCAAGATTAACAAAGTAAAAATGGCCATCTTATCAAAAGCAATCTACAGATTCAATGCAATGCCCATCAAATTACCAACACAATTCTTTACAGACCTGGAAAGAAAAATTCTCAACTTCATATGGAATAACAAGAAACCCAGAATTGCTAAAACAATCCTCTACAATAAAAGATCTTCTGGAGGTATTTCCATCCCTGATCTTAAGTTGTACTATAGAGCAACAGTTTTAAAAACTGCATGGTACTGGCATAGAAACAGAATGTTGGATCAATGGAACCTAACAGAGGACCCAGAAATAAACCCACACACTTATGGACACCTGATCTTTGACAAAGACGCCCAAACCATATAATGGAAAAAAGATAGCATCTTCAACAAATGGTGCTGGTCTAACTGGATGTCTACATGTAGAAAAATGAAAATAGATCCATACTTGTCACCCTGCACAAAACTGAAGTCCAAGTGGATCAAAGACCTCAACATAAAACCAGACACACTAAATCGGCTTGAACAAAAAGTGGGAAATACCCTAGAACTCATTGGTACAGGGGAAAACTTCCTGAACAGAACACCAACAGCACAGGCTCTAAGAGCAACAATCAATAAATGGGACCTCATGAAACTGAAAAGCTTCTGTAAAGCAAAGGACACCGTCATCAAAACAAAGCGACCGCCTACAGATTGGGAAAGAATCTTCACCAACCCTTTATCTGACAGAGGACTCATATCCAGTATATATAAAGAACTAAAGAAGCTGAAAAGCAACACACCAAGTAATCCACTTAAAAAATGGGGAACAGAGCTAAACAGAGAATTCTCTGTAGAGGAATACCGAATGGCAGAGAAGCACTTAAAGAAATGCTCAACCTCACTAGCCATTGGGGAAATGCAAATCAAAGCAACCCTGAGATTTTACCTTACACCCATGAGAATGGCCAAGATCAAAAACTCAAGTGACAACACATGCTGGAGAGGTTGTGGAGAAAGGGGAACCCTTCTGCACTGCTGGTGGGAATGTAAACTTGTACAACCACTCTGGAAATCAATCTGGCATTTTCTCAGACAACTAGGAATGGCACTTCCTCAAGATCCAGCCATACCACTACTGGGCATATATCCAAAAGAGGCTCAAGTACACAAAAAGGACATTTGCTCAACCATGTTTGTAGCAGCTTTATTTGTAATAGCCAGAAGCTGGAAACAACCCAGATGCCCCTCAACTGAAGAATGGATGCAGAAATTGTGGTACATCTACACAATGGAATATTACTCACCAATGAAAAGTAAGGAAATCATGAAATTTGCAGGTAAATGGTGGGATCTGGAAAGGATCATCCTGAGTGAGTTGTCCCAGAAGCAAAAAGACACACATGGTATATACTCACTCATATAGACATACAACATAGAACAAAACCACTAAAACCTGTGCATCTAAAGAAACTAAGCAAGAGAGAGGACCCTAACTAAAATGTCCAATCCCCATCTGGAAAGGCAAAGAGGATGGACATCAGAAGAAGAAGAAAAGGGAAACAACCTAGGAACCTACCACAGAGGGCCTCTGAAAGCCTCTGCCCTTCAGAATATCAAAGCAGATGCTGAGCCTGATGGGCAACTGTTGGGCAGAGTGAATGGAATTTTAGGTAAGAACTGGGAAGTAGTAAGAGCTGGAGAGGACAGGGTCTCCACAAGGAGAGCAACAGTGAAAAAGATTTTTAACTATTTCAAAATTCTACTTGGGAGCTGCAGAAATGGCATAGCACAGATGTTAGAGCCTATTGTGTGTCTAAGCATGAAATTCAAGTTAAGTTTCTATTCCCCAGCACAACACAGTTTATAATAGCAAATAAGTGAATGAATGAATGAATAGCTCTGTATCACAGCTCCTTAGTACAGGATTTATGTTAGAGATTTCGTTTCCTGTTTTTATTTTTCTTTTTTTTATTTTATTTTTCATGAATATAGTAAATACTTAACCAGAACTCTAAAATGTGACAGGCATGCTTAAAACATATGATGTATATTTTAGATAGAAGTGATAAGTTCTCCCTGGACTTTTCAGGGTGCATGGAGGATGGGAAATTTTGGAAGTGTGGTTATGATAACAATACTTTTTCATTTTTTCTTTCTCTTTTTGTTTTAGCAATACTTTTACAAAACAAAGAACAAAACCAAAAAAGGACATTAATGCACTTGTTGATGTGGGATGAGTGACTCATCAATAAACACAGAACTAACGGCAATTAATAACTGCTGGTAGAGGACATTCTACTACCCCCAAAAGACACCACAAGTTAGTAATCCAATACCAAGTGTTCTCTACTGGAATCATATTCACAAAGCAACAGGACTTAAATTTAGTGTGTTGTATGACTATATTTATCTTTTTACATGTACATGTAACAATAAATATGAATTTAATAAAGTCATGAATTTT
Organism: Meriones unguiculatus; assembly: GCF_030254825.1. Lineage (NCBI taxonomy): Eukaryota > Metazoa > Chordata > Mammalia > Rodentia > Muridae > Meriones > Meriones unguiculatus. The sequence continues at coordinate 11,603,744 of NW_026843707.1, forward strand.
AGAAGATATAAAGGCAGGAAGAAAGGGGGAAGGTTGGAGGGAGGAAATGGAAGTGGGGAAAGGTTAAAATTTTATTTTAATTATGACATTACTAATCTGGTTGCATATGTCTTGATTCAAAAGGATGACTTGAAAAAAATAATACTTATTTGCAATACCAATATACATCCTAGAATTTTATAACATGTTAGTGTTACAATCTCCATTTACTTGTTTTAATATATTTTGTTTGTTTTAATTTTAAAATTACTTTATAATTAATTACAGTTTACTCCCTTTGTATCCCAGCTATATACCCCTGCCACATCCCTTCCCAATCCCAGCCTTCCTCCATCCCTCCTCTTCTCCCATGCCCCTCCCTAGGTCCACTGATAGGGGAGGTCTTCCTCCATTTCCATCTGATCCTAGCCTATCATGTCTCATCAAAACAAGCTACATTTTCTTCCTTTGTGACCCGAGATGCCATGGGCTACATCCCTGCTTGAATTCTAAGTTATCTCCAAGCAAATTTCTTGGTTGGAACATTCATCTAAGAATAGACCCGTTGCACAGATTTTTTTTTGTTTCTGTTGCTCTCCTTGAGGAGCTCCTGTCCCCTCTAGGTCTTTCTATCTCCTCCTTGTTTTATAAGGTACCCTCCACTCTACCCAAATTATGTCTGTGAGTCTCAGCATCTGCTCTGATACCCTGCTGGGTAGAATCAATCAGTGGCTCTCTGTTGTAGGCTCCTGTGCTCTTCCCTGTTGGCTCTTCCCAATTGGCTGTTCACTCTTCCAAATTGGCTGTCTGAGTGAGGCTTGCTCATATAACTCAGGGTCCTCCTTCATGCTTAGCTACCTTTGATATACCTATGATGTATGTTTATCCTATATCTTATGTCTATTGTCCACAAATAACTAAGTTATATATCAAGTATATCTTTCTGCTTTGGGGATACCTCACTCAAGATGATCTTACACCTCTCAGTATGGCTCAGATCAAAAAGTCCAGTGACAAAACATGCTGGAGTTAATGTGGAGAAAAGGGAGACCTCCTTCATTGCTAGTGGGAATGAAAAATGTACATGCACTTTAGAAATCAATTTGGATCTTTCTCAGACAATTAGGAATAGTGCCTCCTCAAGATCCAGCCATTCTACTCCTTGACATATATCCAAAATATATTCAAGCACACAACAAGGACATTTGTTCTACTACGTTCCTAGCACCTTTATTCGTAATTGTCAGAATCTGGAAACAACCCAGATGTCCATAAAGTGAGGAATGAATGCAGAAATTGTGGAAAATTTACACACTGGAATACTATTCAGTAATTAAGTACCAGTAAATCATGAAATTTGCAGCCAAGGAAAGGAAAAAAATTATGAAATTTGAAAAGAAAAATGGGAGCTATAAGATAAATCATGAAGACAGAGCCATTAAATAAAGCCTGATTTCTCAATGTAGGTTCTAGAAAAGAGAGGGCCTGAAACATATTCTCCATGAACTGTTTGGCCTGCTCTTTCATTAACCCCTGGACCCCGGAAGGGTGAAGCAGCATTACCAGGCAATAGAAGAAGACAATGGAGCTACTCCTGATGTGGCCTAACTGACTAGGAAAAGAAGGAAGGAAAATAAGTCCTCCCCTATCAGTGGACTTGGGGAATGGCATTTGTGCAGAGGGGAGAGGAAGGGAGAAATTGGGACTGGAGGACAGAGGCAACCACAGGGGGATACAAAGTTTATAAAGTATAATTAACAAAGAATCAAAGAAAAAAGCAGGATGCATCATTCTGTGATATCCAAGAACAAGATGTGAAAGTCAAAAATAAACATTACCTCGGGATAAAAAAAAGAAAAAGCATGTTGAAAGCAAATGGAGACAAAAACGAAGCAGGTGTAACAGTTTTAATATCTGACAAAAAACAAAACAAAATAGACTAAAAACTAATCAGAACAGACAGGAAACACTACATAGTCAGCAAAGTTGAAAAAAAAATCTGCCAAAAAGCTATTGCTGTTTTAAGCATTCATATACCAAGCACAAAAGTAACTGTCTTCATAAAAGAAATACTATTACAGATAGAAAAGTATATTGACCTCCACACAGTGGTAGTGGGAGGCTTCAGGACCTCACTCTCAGTAATTTACAGGTGATCCAGACAAAAACTAACCCGAGAAAAGCTGTAGCTGAAAGATTTCACATGTATATAAGCTTAGCAGACTTTTAGAGAAGATTTAACCCAAACGTAGAATATACTTTCTTTTCAATAGCTCATAGAATTTCTTCCAAAATTGACCAAAGTCTTGAAAATAAAGCAAGTCTCAACAGTAAGGAAAAACTTTAAATCACACCCTATACTTTACATGACCACCACAGATTAAAACTACATGAAAACAAGAACAATAGTAGTTTAAAAACATGTTAAAAGTGAGCAAGTAACTACTGACAGAAAATTGATTCAAGATAGAAATTAAGAAGGAAATTAAAAACTAAAACCATTTTAAAAAAAATTGAAATCAAGTGAAAATACTATTTACCCAAATAGATAAGAAACAGGAAGTCATTTTTAGAGTCAAATGCAAAGCACCAACTATTTACATATAAAAACTGGAGAGATCACATATGAGCAGCTTAATGACATACTTTAATGCAATACAATGAAAAGAAAAACGAAGTTATAAAGGATTAGGAAGCAAGAAACAATCAAAATTGATTATGACATCAATAAAACAGAATGAAACAAAACAATGTAAAGAAAATAGGTAAGATTGATACTTAGCTAAATTAACACTAACATATAGAGAGGATATCCAAATTAATAAAATTACAGATTATACATGGGAGGAAAAACACACAACAACAAAAACAACAACAACAACAAAAAAAAAACCCCAGAGAATTGTAAGGATATATTTTAAAAGTCTGTGCTCCAAGAAAATAGAAAACCTGAAATAAACAGATAAACTTATATGCAGCCTACTAAATTTAAATCAAAACTGGATAAGTAATTATATTAGAACTAGTGAAATAGAGGCACTAATTAAATCATTCAAACAAAAAAGATTAGAGAAAATTAGATTTAACACAGACGATTACAATCTTTCATATAAATATCATTGCTGATACCTCTAATTATTCTGCAATATAGAAAGAAAAAATACAAAGTGTAATTATTTTTCACAAGGACACACCTCAATACCTAATCCACACCAAGACCCAACAGGGAAGAGTATAGAGCAATTTCTGTTAAGAACATATATTAAAAAAAAATCTCATTAAAAATATTTCAGCCCTAATTCCAGTAGCATATAGAAAGATTATGCACCATAATCAGCTTGGATGCATTCCAGATTTATAGAAAGACAGATGGAGAAACTCTCCCTGGAGGATTAAATGGAAAATGGAACAAAGAATGGTTAAGGCTGGGAGTATGAGAAGAGATAGCTAAAACCAAGGGTGAATTGAGGGTTTATGTAGAACTGTTTTATAAAATACATACATATGTGACAGGAATCAAAATGCAATCACCAAATAATTGGGGAGACATATCTCCACTAGCTATATCTTGCCACCAAATGAAACCTTCAGCACCAGGAATGTGTTATGTCTAATTGAGTTCATACCAAAATGTCCCAAAGAAGAACTCAGGTAACTCAGTCTGTCTCTGGCAATATCCATTGCTCTCCAGAAATGGATAGTAAGGCTGCATAGCTGCATTGCTGAAGAAAAAGCCTACATATGTCACTGAACATGGAGAAGTTGAGCTGGTGGCAACTGAGAACCTTCATCTCTACTGACTAGTGTTCAGTGTACTGGAAGGTACTGTGCATGGGTCTGAGGCGGTTGGGTTTCCACCGCAAAGTGGAGATATGGACATAAGCCTCACACTTAATGCAGAAACAATCTCTGATTGTTAATCCCTTCCAAGGGAAAGTGAGTTTTCTCCAATGCTGTCTAGCTAGTTTTACCAACAATACTTAATGGCAGGCCCCATGCCTAGAAGTAAATAGCAAACATAAATGATCAATGTATTTTTGGTGGTTTATTATCTCATAATGCCTTGTTTGAATTATTTTAACCTTACATGTTATTGTTTATATGTTATAGCCGATTATTTTCTGTTTTTATGGAATTTCTGTGTAAGTAAAAATGTTTCTGTGATAGCTGTGTTTCTTTTATGTCTTTCTTTGAGGTTTCTATTAGTATTGTTTTGTTTTTATCTGTTCCTGTGTTTCTTATTATGTTTATGTTGTTGTTTTCTTATACGGTTAACTGCTTACTTATGAGAGACAGAAAGGAAGTGTATGAGTGTGTGAGATTAAGTGGTCCGGAACATCTTAGAGAAGTTGTAAAAGGAGAAACTACGATCAGAATATATTATATAATAACTCTATTTTCTTCTTTTAAAAAGTGAGGAATTGAACATAATTTATGACCCAGGGATTTTGCAGTACTAACCATACAGTTAAAAAGGAAAGTAATAGACACTAGAACTAGTTTAAGCAAATGCATTGCATAAGAGACTTTTCAAGCTGTAAACTAGTCAGTTTATCTGTACTGTAAACACCACAGTAATAACTAAGTACAATTTCTCAGCTACTGTACCAATGTTCTTGATACATACACAAAACATTTAAATTTTACACTGCTGCTTAATCAATATTATAAAACAATTCTAATATCATTATACAATTGAAGGATTTAGTTATCATTCATACCAAATAAATTTATAGCTTTTAACTTGAAAGGATGAGGACTATAAAGAAGTATGTCTAATTACCAAGTTTTAGATAACAAATCAGAGTACATATTGTCATAGGAGGATTTGGTGCTAATACTCTATTAACTTAATAAATAGATAAATATTCTAAACATGATTATGTTTTATTTCAAAAATTTACAAAGGAAAAAAATTAAGTATTTCAATACTTTATATGTAATCATAATATTCAAATAACACAATAAGTGTAATAGTAAATTTAGGTTAAAAATTTAAAAAGGTTGACAATAAAATACTATACAATGTATCAATTTTCCTACTTCCACTGTTTTTTTCAAAATCTCTCTCAACTCAGTAAGTGGTTTTTCTCTTGACCCTCATCTTTCCCAATACTCAGGCTATGTGCTGAGGAATATTGAAACTCTCTGTTCCTACCTTCTCCTGAAAGACTCTTGGGTGCATTCTTGCCTGAATATTTAGATTTAGATTTCTTCATGCTTGATACAGGAAGATTCCTGAAACATAGACCAGACCTGTCTCATGATACCAGCTATTGCCTGGATGCTGAGAACATCGTCTTGGATCATTTGTTTGTTGATGATCTCCTTTGAAAGCGATATTGAGACTGAGCCAGGGATTGTGAGTGGCCTGGAGAAGATCTGTTATGATCTATGGTTTCATACCAGTGGTAGGACAAGAATGCTTGTGTCACCTTGACGACGGAATTTATGATTGTCTTCCTCATAATGTTTTTGGCCTCCCTTGCTACAGTCAGTTTGAGAGTACTGTGGATCCATTTTGTAAACCATCTCTAACTTTAGTTCATGTCCATCTAGTAAAATCCCATGTAGTGGACCCAGGGCATCCTTGGCATCACGTTTGTTGTGGAAATAGATTAAGAAAACCAATATGGACTTTTAGTCAATGGATTTGGGGGATGTTTACATCACTATCAGGCCCATCATGCTCAAAGATATGCCTCAGGGTGCAGCATGAATTGTGGTTTGCCAGATTTTCAACCTTGAGGGAGATCATTCTCTCCACAAAGGGAAGAGGATGACTGTTACTCATGGTCTTTGATACCTCCAGTTAGAATACTCTGAAATAAGCAGATTTAAAGCTCCAAGAGAGATGAAAAATCTGCAACCTTTTTCTTCCAATCTTTTGACTACAATTCCTTTCATTTGTATTTGCACAGATATTCTAGAATGTTTCACAACAGCTTTGCCCATCAATAGAGACAAAACCATTTAAGAAACAGAGCAATATGAATGTGAACCAGTTATAAACAAGTGAAATAATCCAAACAATTCTTTTCACTTTTCCAGTAGAAATCCAGATGTGCTATATCAATAAAAGATTAGAATGTTTATTTGTAACATAATCATTAACTTTTATTTTTCTAACATGAAATGATATTAAAATGATAGTAAAGTTTTTATTCCCTTCATTTACTAATATATATATAGCAACAATATGTAGAAGGGGATAATGAATTAGAAAAATAATTTTCTAGAAAAGAACTTTGACTAATTTGGGCAAACACTATCCTTTTACTAATTTTAAGATAAAAATATTCAGGTCTTTGTTCCACTTGGACTTGAGTTTCATGCAGGGTGATAAATATTGATGCATTTGCATTTTTTCATAGGTAGAAATCCAGTAAGACCTGCACCATTTGTTGAAGATGCTGTCTTTTGTACATTGTATGGTTTTGGCTTATTTGACAAAAATGAAAAAGGCATACGTGTATGGGTTTATTTCTGGGTTTTCTATTCACATTCATTGATCCACCATCGTGTTTCTATGCCAGCACCATGCAGTTTTTATAACTATTTCTCTGTAGTCCAGTTTGAGCTCAGGGATGGAGATATCTTCTGATGATCTGTTGCTGTACAGGATTGTCTTAGCAATTCTGAGTGTCTTTGTTTTCCATATTAAATTGACAATTGTTCTTTCAAGGTCTGTAAACAATTGTATTGGTGTTTTTCATTTTATCAATTACAATTTATTCACCTTGTATCCCCTCTATAGCTCTGTCTCTCCTCCCCTCCCAATCCCACTCTCCTTCCCCCATCTCCACCCATGTCCCACCAAGGCCACCAACAGGGGAGGTCCTCCTGTCCTTCCTTCTATTCCTAGTCTATCAGGACCTATCTGGAGTGGCTGCTTCTTCTTCCTTGTGGCCTTGCAAGGCTGCAGACCCCTCAGGGAGAGGTGATCAAAGAGCAGGCCAATCAGTTACAGTCCTTGTCCCCATTACTATGGAACCAACTTGGACCCTGACATTCCATGGGCTACATCTGTTCAGGGTTCTAGGTTACCTCTATAAATGGTCTTTGGTTGGAGTATCAGTCTCAGAAAAGACCCCAGTGCCCACAGTTTTTGCTTCTGTTGCTCTCCTTGTGAAGTTCCTTTCCCCTCCAGTTCTTACTATATCCCCTTTTTTTTCATAAATTTCCCTGCACTAGGCCAAAAGTCTGGCTCTAAATCTCAGCATTGCTCTGATACCTTGCAGTGTACGGCTCTTCAGAGGCCCTCTGTGGGAGGTTACTCACTTGTTCACTTATTTCTCCCTTTTCTGATATCCATCCTCTTTTACATTTTGAATGTGGATTGAACAACTCAGCCAGAGTGTTCTTTCTTGATTAGTTTCTTTAGGTGTAGAGATTTTAGTATGTTTATCCAATATTTTATGTCTAATACCACTTATGAGGGAGTATACGCCACATGTTTCTTTCTGATACTGGGATGCCTCCCTCAGAATGATCTTTTCCAGTTCCCACCATTTACCTGCAAATTTCATGATTCCTTGTTTTTGACTGCGGAATAATATTCCATGGTGAATATGTACCACAATTTCTGTATCCATTTCTCCACTGAGGGGCATCTGGGTTGTTTCCTGGCTCTTAAGAATAAACCTGCTACAAACATGGTTTGGCAAATGTTCTTTTTGTATACTTGAGCATCTTCTGGATATATGTCTATGTGTGTCATACCGGGATCTTGAAGAAAAGATACTCCTAATTGTCAGAAAACATGCCAGATTAATTTCCAAAGTGGTTGTAAAAGTTTGCATTCCCACTAGTAGTGGAGTAGGTTTCCCCTAACTCCAATCCTCTCCAGCATGTGTTGTCAATTGAATTTTTGATCTTAGCCATTCTGATGGTTGTTAGGTGAAATCTCAGGGCTGATTTGATTAACATTTCCCTGATGACCAAAGACATGATGGGAATTACATTGAATCTCTACATTGCTCTTGGTAGGATGGCCATTTTCCCTTCTTAATCCTACAGATCCATGAGCATGGGAATTCTTTCCATCTTCGGATGTCTTCCTCAGTTTCTTTCTTCAGAGACTTGAAGTTTTTCTCATACCAGTCTTTCACATGCTTGATTAGGGTCACCCAAGCTACTTCATGTTATTAGTGGCTATTTTAAAGGGTGTTTCCCTCCTAATTTCTTTCTCAGCCCTTTGGAATTTCCTATATGGGAGGGCTACTGATTTTTTTGAGTTAATTTTGTATACAGCCACATTGCTGAAAGTGATATCAGCTGAAGTTGCTCTCTAGTTAAATATTTGCCGTCACTCATGTATACTGTTATATCATCTGCAAAAAGCAATACTTTGATTTCTCCCTTTCTGATTTGGATCCTAATGATCTCCTTTAGTTGTCTTGTTGCTCTAGCTTTGACTACAAGTAATCTCTCTTAGAGATATGGAGGGAGTGGGCAGCCTTGCCCTGTCCCTGTGTTCAGTAGGATTGATTTATATTCCTCTCCATTTTGAGTCATGGTCCAAATCCAGGCAGAGTACATGGAATCTTTTGAAATTAGGGGGAGATAGGAAGTCTTAGAGGGTACAGGAGCTTCATGAGGAGAACAACAGATCACAAAATTCTGGCCAGATATGTATTTTCTCAGACTGATACGCCAACCAAGGACCATGCATTGAGATACCCTAGAACACCCAGAACCTGTGCACAGCTATAGCCCATGGCAAGTCAGTATCCAAGTGGGTTTCCTAGTAATAGAAACAAGGACTGTCTCTGACATGAACTCAGAGATTGGCTCTTTGGTCACCTCCCCCTGAGGGAGGATCAGCCTTACCAGGCCACAGAGGGAAACAATGCTGCCACTCCTGATGAGACCTGATAGGCTAGGTTCAGATGGAAGGGGAAGAGGACCTCCCTTATGAGAAGAATAGGGAAGTTTCCTAGTCTTTGGGAGGGAGGGGCCTACAGCTGGGATTCAAAGTGAATAAACTAATTTATAAAAACATACATAAATTTTTAAAAGTAAAAAAAATGAAAAGATAAATATTATTTTCTTCTTTGTTTTTATTGACGTATATATATTGATATCTAATATCATATATTTCATATATCCATATATATATTTTGACGTATATAACATTGGATGTCATGAAACTCACCTTGTAAAACAGGATAACCTTGAACTTCCAAGGTCCTATCGGCCTCTTCCTTCCAAATGTTGAGATTAAGAATCTCTAAAATCTTTAATATATATGATCCTTAATATGAACTCTCTGAACTGAACTGCAAAATATGTTTTTACAATGATAAGAGTGGAAGCATATGCTCACACATGTTAGCCAAGTGCTGTACCACTATCCTACACATTTTAAATAAATATACTTAAATAAATACAACATAAATATTCAGGCAAGCAAAACCTGGTAAAAAATAGATTCCCTGAATTTGTAGCTTTCCATCATCTTGAATTCAACAATTTTTTAAATTTGTTTTCATGATCCTATGTCGGCTAAACCAAATCAGTTAACGACTTCTTTCAGTTAATCACCAGTATTTCTTTACAATGACTATGATGATTATGCTCTTTTAAGTCTACATAATAACAAACTTGCAAATAGTGATGTTCTTATCTCATGAGAGTTCAAAAGTGACTTAACAAGGTTAGCAAGAAGTGGAACTTATAGCTTGTTTGTTTTTCTTTGCCTCCAAAGTTCTTGTAGAGAAATAAATATTCACAAAAATTAAAGATTATTGAAAGAAGTAAATAAAAGAGTCTGAGAAGACAGGTGATTCATGTTTACTAAAATATAGCCGAGTTAGGTTTTTCAATAAAAGTTTTTGTCATGAACAAAGATCATTTAGTGCATTACAGTGAAACTTCTTATCCAGCTAGATCTTTTGTATAGGTTCTTATTTTGACAGATAATATAATTTTAAAAAAATGTACTAATCATTGAACTGGAAAGCTTCTTATTGAATATGGAGAAAAAACATAATTCAAACATGCTGAATATATCAACAATTGATGAGGAAAGCAATTAGCAAGAGAAGGAAGAATAAAAGTATAATTTCTGAGCTAGAAAAAAAAAACTTGTAAACTCAGCAGTGAAATGAAATAATTCCATTGAGTGAGCCAGGCCAAAAAACAAAACAAAACAAATCAAAACAAAACAAAACAAAACAAAAAGTCCCAACGGTGGGAATCAGCAAGATTTAGTATTTTGGCCTTTGTAAAGAAAAGAGATGTTGGAATAAAAGAAAAAGGTTTTATGAAAGCCAAAAGATTTAGCCTTGAGTATTTAGGCAACTGCCTCAGACAAGGAGGTTTGGGGTCTATACTTATATTTAGTTATGTAAAGAGATTCTTTTTTTATGCCTTAAAGTTTCATTTTTATTTATTTGTGTATCAGGGTATCATTATGTACACCACAAATGTGTAGATACTCAATGATGCTGATGGGTATATGTCTCCCTGGAATTGGTAATACAGACAGCAGTAAGCTGCCAATGTGATAAGTTGGGAACTGAACACAAGTCCTCTATACAACATTAAATGCAATTAACCGTTGAGCTCTATGTCCAGCCTCATTTCTATCAGTGACTGATCACGTCACAAAAACTATGTTTTTTACACTAAATACATTATTATTATTATTATTATTATTTAATACAATTTATTCAATCTATAAACCAGCTGTGGTCCATTCCCTCATCTCTCCCCAACGCACGTTCCCTCACTCTTCTCCTTTTATGCCCTTCCTCTAGACCACTGATAAGGGAGTTTCTCCTCCCCTTAAATCTGACCTTACCCTATCAGGTCTTTTCAGGGCTGGTGCATTGTCTCCCTCTGTGGCCTTGCAAAGCTGCATCATGCAGGGGGATGTGTTCAAAGAGTAGGCCATTGAGTTCATGCCAGAAAAGGAGCTATGGGCTGCCTTCCTGAAATATCTTTTTTCATCCTAAAAAAGAATATATATATATATATATATATATATATATATATATATATATATATATATTATAAAGGAAATAGAAGCTGTCATTCAAAATCACCCATGCAAAAAAATGGCCAGGGCCAGATGGTTTTAGGGCAAAATTCTCCCAAACATTCAAAGAAGTACTAACCCCAGTACTCTTAAAACTATTCCACAAAATAGAAACAGAAGCAAAACTTCCCAACTCATTCTATGAAGCCACAGTCACCTTGGTACCTAAACCTCACAAAGACCCAACAAAGAAAGAAAATTTCAGGCCAATCTCCCTCATGAACATTGATGCAAAGTATTCAACAAAATAATTAACAACCGAACCCATGAACACATCAAAGATACCATCCACTATGACCAAGTAGGTTTCATCCCAGGTATGCAGGGGTTGTTCAATATACGGAAATCCATCAATGTGATCCACCACATAAAAAACCTGAGGAAAAAAACCACATGACCGTCTCCTTAGATGCTGAAAAGCCATTTGACAAAATCCAGCATCCATTTATGTTTAAAGTCTTGGAGAGATCAGGGATACAAGGCACATACCTGAACACAGTAAAGGCAATTACTATACACCAAGCCTATAGCCAATATCAAACTCAATGGAGAGAAAATTAAACCATTTCCACTGAAATCAGGGACAAGGCAAGGCTGCCCACTCTCTCCATATCTCTTCAACATTGTTCTGGAAGTACTTGATAGAACAATATGGCAATTGAAGGAGATCAAGGGGATACAAATTAGAAAGGAAGATGTCAAACTATCACTATTTGCAGATGATATGATAGAATACCTGAGTCACCACAAAAATTCCAGTAAAGATCTTTTACAGCTGACTAACACCTTCAGCAAAGTGGCAGGTTATAAATCTAACTAAAAAAAAATAAAATAAAATCAGCACCCCTCCTGTATACAATAGACAAAAGAGCTGAGAATGAAATTAGGGAAACAACACAGTTCACAATAACCACAAAGGACAAAAAGTACCTTGGTGTGAACCTAAAAAGCTAGTCAAAGACTTGTATGAAAAAATTTCAGTATATGAAGGAAGAATTAGAAGAATATATCAGCAGATGGAAAGTTCTCCCATGCTCAGGGCTTGGCAGGATTAATGTAGTAAAAATGCACATCTTACCAAAAGCAATCTACAGATTCAGTGCAGTTCCCATCAAATAACCAACACAATTCTTTACAGGCCTTTAAAGAAAAATTTTCACCTTCATATGGAACAACAAGAAAACCAAAATTACTAAAACAATTCTCTACAATAAAAGATCTTTAGGGGTTAATACTATCCCTAATCTCAAGTTGTAATATACAGCAACAATACTAAAAACTGTGTGGTACAGGAATTGAAACAGACTGGTGGATCAATGGAATCAAATAGAAGACCCTGACATAAATCCATAGACTTACGGACACCTGATATTTGACAAAGATGTCAAAAACATTCAATGGAAACAAAACAAAACAACAACAACAACAAAAAAAAAAAAAAAAAAAAAACAGGACCTTCAACAAATGGTGCTATTCTAACTGGATGTCTACAATATAAAAAAAATTCAAATAGATCCATATTTACCACCCTGCACAAAACTAAAGTCCAAGTGGATCAAAGACCTCAAAATAAAACCAGAGACACTAAACCACTTTAAAAAAAAAAATTGGGGAAGAACCTTAAACTCATTGGCACAGGAGACACCTTCCTGAACTAAACACCAACAGCACAGACTCTAAGAACAGCAATCAATAAATGAGACCTCCTGAAACTGAAAAGCTTCTGTAAAGCAAAGGACCCTGTCATCAGAACAAAACGACTGCCTACAGATTGGGAAAAGATGTTCACCAACCCTATTTCTGACAGAGGACTAATATATCCTGTATACACAAAGAACTGAAGAAGTTAAACAACAACAAATCAAGTAATGCAATTAAGAAATGGAGTACGGAGCTAAATAGAGAATTGTCAATGGAGGAATATCAAATGGCAGAGAAAAAGTTAGAGAAATATCAATTTACTTAGTCATAATGAAATGCAAATCAAAATGACCCTAAGATTTCACCTTACACCCCTCAGAATGGCTAAGATCAAAAACTCAAGTGATAACAATATGCTGGAGGTTGTGGAGAAAGAGGAACCCTTCTCCACTGCTGGTGGGAATGTAAACATGTATAACTACTCTTGAAAACAATTTGGCAGTTTCCCAAACAACTAGGAATAGGGTTTCCTCAAAATTCAGCTACACCACTCCTAGGCATATACCCAAAATAGCCTCAAGTACACAATAAGGACCTGAGCTCCTCCATGTTTGTAGCAGGTTGACTTGTAATACCCAGAAGATGGAAACAGCCCAGGTGCCACTCCGCGGAGGAATGGATAGAGAAATTGTGGTTCATCTACAGAATGGAATATTACTTAGCATTACAAAACAATGAAATCATAAAATTTGTAATAAACTGTGAGATCTGGAAAAGATCATCCTGAGTGAGGTATCCCAGAAGCAAAAAGACACACAGGGTATATACTGACACATAATTGGATATTAGACATAAAATATAGATCACACCTACTAAAATCTGTACACCTAAAGAAACTAATCAAGAAGGAGGTCTCTGGGTAAATGCTCAAACCCCATACAGCAAGGCAAAGAGGATGAACATCAGAAGAAGGAGAAAACAGGGAAGTGTATGGGAGCCTGCTACAGAGGACCTGTGACATGCTCTATCATGGCAGATATCAAAGCAGACTCTTAGTTTTATGGCCAACTTTTGGGCAGAGTGCAGGGAAATTCATGAAAGAAGTAGGAAATAATAAGACCTGGAGGAGAAAGGAGCTCCACAAGTAGAACAACAGAACCAAAAAATCTGGGCACAGTGGTCTTTTTTCAGACCAAAACCATTGATGGAGATAAACTAGAATCCCTGCACAGATGTTGCAAATGGCAGTTCAGTTTCCACGTGGGTCCCATAGTAATGTCAACAGGGACTGTCTCTGACATGAACAGATTGGCCTGTTCTTTGATCACCTGCCTCTGAGTGGGGAGCTACCTCACCAGGCCACAGCAGAAGACATTGCAACTACTCCTGATGAGACCTGATAGACTAGGATCAGAAGGAAGAAGAGGAAGACCTCCCTTATCAGTGGACTTGGAGAGGGGCATGTGTAGAGAAGGGGGAGGGACGGTGGGATTGGAAGGGAAGGAGGGAGGAGGCCAAGGGTTGTTACAAAATGAATAAAGTATAATTAATTGAAATGGAAAAAGCAGAGTCTGAACAGATAAAAATCCAATATCTAAATGAAGCAGTCATTGTAGCAAAACAAATCTCTACCATTAAAGATGATGAATAAAACATTTAAAATAAAATGATAATGAATAATTCAAAAAATTGGTTTGTATGCAGGCATTCCTACAGGGAATTTTGTCAATCATTGGTTAATGGAAGAGGGCCCATAAGTGTTGCATAAGGAACATTGTTCAGCCATGAATGGTGTGGACCCTTGTGACTCCAGCACCTGAGATTTCAGAAACAGGCTGATCTCTGTGAATTTGAGGCCAGCCTAGTCTACACAGTAAGTCCAGGGCACTCAAGGCTATTAAGCATAATCATGTCTTGAAAGCCCCCAAACCAAAAGCACACAAATATAAAAGTTACTCTATAAAGAACAAGCCATTCCCGATGACACGTAATTGACTAGGATCAGAGGGAAGAAAAAAAAGACCTCTGCTTTTCTGGTCTAGTCTGTTTGGTGATCTGTAGGCCTCCTGTATATTTATGGACATCTCTTTCTTTAAGTTGAAAAATTTTCTTCTATGATTTTCTTGAAAATATTTTCTGGACCTCGGAGCCTGGAGTCTTCTTTTCAATAAATTCCTCTTATTGCTAGATTTCATCTTTTCATGGTGTCCTTGATTTCTTGGATATTTTGTGTTTTGAACTTTTCTGATTTTACTTTTTCTTTGAGAGAAGTATCAATTTCTACGAGTGTATCTTTAGCTCCATAGATTCTCCCTTCCGTCTCTTGTATTCTGTTGGTGATGCTTACCCCTGTGGTTCCTGAACTTTTCTCCAAGTTCTCCTCCAGCTCCATGGTTTTCTCAGTTTGTGTTTTCTTTATTGATTCTAATTCTGTTTCCATGCCTTGCACCATTTCTTTCATCTGTTTGAATGTTGTTTCCTGACTCTCTATGATGGTCTCTATTATTTTGTTAATTTCCTTTCTATATGCCACTAATTTTATCTCTACTTGTGTCTCTATTTTTTTTGGCTATGTTTGCCAGTGTTTCTTTAAGAAATTTGTCTATTTCTTCTTTCTTTACCTCCAATTGACTGGCCAAGTCTATGAAAGATTTGTTCATTTCCTCTTTAACTGACTGCATTTGCATGGTTATTGTTCTAAGACAGTTGTTTGTTTCCTCTTCATGGGCCTCAAATAATAGGGTACGCATAGCTTTAAATTCATTTTCCTGTGTTTCTGATGAACTGGAGTATCCATCAATTTTGGGGATTGCTTTTGAAGTCATGATGTCCTGATTTAAGTTGGAAGTGTTCTTTCGCTGACCACTATCTGTTGGCTTATCTGAAACCTTTCCTGTTTATTTTTTGGGTTCTGCAGTTCAGACTGGTACTGTCTCTCTCTAGTGTCTGGAGAGTTCTTCAGAAAGCTGAGAGCAGTCCCATGTCGTCAGCATGTGCTGAGGACTAGCTCTACCTGTGATGAAAAGTAAGCAGACACAAACCGGGCAAATCCAGGCAGGCCTTATGTGTATATGTGTGTGTGTGTGTGTGTGTGTGTGTGTGTGTGTGTGTGTGTCTGTGTGTGTGTGTTTGTGTGTGTGTGTGTGTAAGTGTGCATGGAAGTATGTCTCGAGGGACAGAGTGATAGATAATATTGAACCTTTAAGTATGTGGTAGGGGCTCTGCACTGTATATGTAGCAGGCACTACTTATGGTCCCAGCACAATTTCAGGCATTAACTGCCTTAACTCCTCAATTGGACACACAGAGCAGGCTCTTCTTTGTCCCAAGTGACCCTGTGTTTCCCAAAGTGGGTATGTGGGTGGGAGGTGTTTGAGGTCTGGCTTCTGTTTTAGAAAGACCCTGGATCTGGGGCTCTGCAGATTCTCAAGGGTAAAATTTCTATCAGGCAGATCACTGGTCAGGGAAAGGGCTATCTGGGCTCTCTGCCCTCTGGTTTGGCCCTGTTTGTTTGATGTGCTCTGCCAGCTCAGTGCTGCTGCCACTGCCAGGTTAGGAAATTCTGCTGCAGCTGGAGACCAGGATGCCAGGCCAGATGTTTTCTGCTAAGGCCTGGGGGGCCCTCCACTGTACTCTCCAAACTTGGCATGCCCAGCACTGGTGTTCTGAGATTTTATGGCGGGTCTGCTTGGTTTTGGTGGGTATCTAGCATAATATCTGTCACTGAGGGATTGGACAGGCCGTGCTGTCAGGGTCTGAGTGACCTTATGGGGCCAGTATGTTGGCTAACAGATCCAGGACTCTGGGATGATGGTGCCACAGGTCTGGACTAGCAGTGCAGGGACCTCGATGTCGCAAATATATCTGGGCATAGTGTTGTTTTCTGAAACTGTTTCTCCAACCAAGGACCATGTATGGATATAACTTAGAACCTTTGCTCAGAGGAAGCTCATGGTAGTTCAATAACCAATTGGTTTCCCATAGTAAGGGAAACAGGGACCATCTCTGACAGGAAATCAATAGTAGGCTCTTTGACCTCCCAACTCCCCAAGGGAGGAACAGTCCTGCAAGGCCACAGAGGAGGACTTTGAAGCCAGTCCTGAAGATACCTGATAAAACAGGGCCAGATGAAATGGGAGTAGGTCCTCCCCAATCCTTGGACTTGGAAAGGATCAGGGAGAAGCTATGGGAGGGAGGGTGGGATTACTAGGGAATAAGGGAATGGTATGTAGCTGGGATAGTGTTAATAAAATATAACTAATAATAATAAAAAATAATAATAAAATAAAATCTTTACAAACAAAGAGCCAGTTAATGAATGCCAAAACTCAAAAAAATAAAATAAAGTATTATTCATTCATGGGACTTTCAAAATCAAATTTCTCCCTCCTCAACAAACTTCCACCATTCCAATTATACAAGAAGCTGAGATGTATCGCTGGAGTTCTTAGTTGTATTCAATTTAGAAATAGTAAAAAAAAAAAAAAAAAAAAAAAAAAAAAAGCAGACCTCCCCTATCAGTGGACTTGTGGTGTGGCATGCATGCAGAGGGTGGAAGAAGGGGGGACTGGGACAGGAGGAGGGAGGAAACCACAGGAAGGATACAAAGTGAATAAAGTGTAATTAATAAAAAATTAAAATAGACCTTCCAAAAAACAAATAAATAAACTGTAGTTAATAAAAATTTAATTAGAAAAGGACTAATACCCAGAATATGTAATAAACTCTAGAGGTCATCTTCAGTGCAAGCCTTTCCGTATTACACCATGAGCATCTTTCTTAACACATGTTGACGGCCATTTAATGACTGACCATAACAGGGAAATGTGAGAAAAGATACTTCACCATAGACTCTTCTCCATAGAAGAGCACAATCTTTGAATGTGACTCTATATCAAATTATGGGTTTCATCCAACAGTTTGTACAGATAAAAAAGCAACTGAAAATGTATATCAGAAGTAAAACATCTAACAATGAAATCTGGGTAATGGGTGTCTGGATGAAAATATTGCAACTGGAAAAAAAAAGGAACAAGCAAATAAGCATCATTCTTCTGTCCTGTCTGCATCATCACCTGCTTGCAGGTTCCTGCCTTGGTTTCTCTCAGCTGATTGTTACCGAGTATATATATATATATATATGTATATATATATATATATATATATATATATATATATATATTCAATTCTTTCAGCCCAATGTTGTTTTGGTCATGACTGTTTCAAGGAAATGGACCCCAAATGAAGACAGCAAATGACATTTATTCATTCAATATTTAAAGAATTTATTTTTCTGAGGTCCAGAACTCAAATTCGAATTTCTGTGTCAGCAGGACTTATTATATGTAGGCGACAAATGGGACAAGTTGAGTTGTCAGATAGCCAACGATCAATGCATTTATGATGATATTCATGAAGGCAAGGTAGTATACGAATCTTACTGCCTTGTTTATACCTTGTAATACAAATACTGCACTGGTTTAATTTATCATGTTTACAAAAATCTCTTAGTTTTAAAGCGTTAATCTGTTGTTTGGTAAGTCCATTATGGTGGTTATTATGAACATGATTGAAGATGGTAAAATGAGGCAAAGATGGCAAAGAATCACTGTCATCAGAAACTTCTGGATCGGTAACATGCCTTCCCTGTCTGGCTTCAGAGGGTGGGTGAGGTAGTATAAGTAAGTCGTTAGTGTCTTCACTTTGTGAGCTAGCTGATGAATTTATATTATTGACTACAGTATTGTCACGAGCCACTGGAGTAGGTAAAGTATGCCGATTGAATCTTAAATTGGAAAATGGTAAGGAATTTGTGATAGAATTACGGGTAGAACTGGAAATATCGCTCTCACCAGAATGAACTCTTCTATTATTTTCACTTGATGGTGAGTCAAAATCCTCTAACTGAATCGCAATGCAATTGTCATCGAGTATCTCAAAAACTCCTCTCTTGATGTACCCTGATGGTCCAAAAGGAGATGCAGCCACTGTAAAATCTAAACTAGTATTTGAGGTTTGATCAACAGAAATTATTTCAGAATCCTCTATACCTGTCTGATTAGGACAGAAGGATGTGTTTGTATTTTCTTCTTGATCAGTTTCCACAGGGACAAATTGAATTGGCTTTACAGCTGTAGACTGACTGTTATGATCAGTGTTCTCTGTCCATATGTGTTCTATCATTGGAGAAGATGTTCTTTGCAAATCAGATATAGACAAATCATCTCCCAATTGCAAACCTGTGTGACCATTAGAACCAAGGGAAGACTCATCCATCCTATGATGTGACTGTGTTTCAGACAATACATGATGACCAGCTCTCACATCCTGAGTATGTGGAAGTGGCCTACTTCCTGTTGTTTCTCCAACTATCAGAACTTCTGGACTCTCCCTTCTGGTGATTCTATCTTTAATACATGGCCCTTCGATTAAAACATCAGTTATATCTTCCTCTGGTGAGAAAGGAATTACACAGGTTGACTCAGGTCGTTGATGTTCCACTTCATTCTGGCTTTTCCTACTACAGTCATGGTAGGTATGTTCTGAAGGTAGTTCATGGTCAATTTGAGGACTTGTATTCCCATCATTAAAGGTAAATCTCATCTCTCCAGTGATGTCATTATTCTTTGGTTTGCACTGACTTTTTCTTGCCCCAAGCCCCCACTCCAGTATTTTTCTTTGTGTTATACTTTCAGATTGTTGAAAAGAGGTAATCTGGACTCTGTCAGAATCATCACTAGGCACAACATCTGAAGTGCTGGCTTCACCTGTACACATAAAACAGAAGTTAATCAAAATCAACTCTCAAAATTAGAGTGCATACTACTTTCACACTGCTTCAAAAATAAATAAAATAACCCCAAAGATTCAGATATTTTAATCTGAATTTGTGTCATATTTCACATAGAATCAATAAAAGTCAAAAATGAAAAACATAAAAATCAAAATTTACACAGAGTTCAAATTTGCCTTTGAAATAACCTATCTTGTTCTAGATATATTTATGAAAATTTAAAGTGAATCAGAAGACATTTCCACTCAGTTTCAGAATCTCCTATATCACCTTCTAGAGTAATCTATTCTATTATATTAATATAACCAGCAACATGATACTTAAAACTTTAAAAAGATTTTTTTATCTTTCCCTCATATTAAGGACACATATATGTATCTGTGTGAGCATATATCCAATGTGTGCAAATATTGTTAAAGCACTAAGGAATCAGATTCCCGAGATCTCCAATCCTAGACACATAACTGAAAAGGGGAATAGAAATTAGACATAGTTCCTGTCCAAGAACACAAGGTGATCTTCACTTATATTTTAAAAATTACTTATAACTTAAAAAGTAACTTATAACTTAAAACAAATTCTACACAGGGTGCAATATGAGTCTCAAAATTCAAATTGTATGTTTTAAAAATACTTTTACTCTATAACTTTATTTTTAATCTCATGAATTGCAAAAAATAAAATATGATAGTGGACATTTATTATACAGTAATATTTGTTATTCAACCCTGAGAAAGAAAGACTAATTCTTGATAGACCAATTTTGGTAGGTTTTTTCAGTGAAGAACACACACCTGTTTGTATTAGGTGGGAATCTGTGTGTTAAAATTATTGAAAGCACACTTAACCTTGTAAAACTGTATAGAATTAAACATACACAAACACACACACACACACACACACACAGATAACTACCCATTATCACTACCAAAATTTTTCTGAGGATATTAACAGATGTCCTTTGGGGAGGAGATTAGAATTATGCCAAATTTCATTTGTTGATATACAGTGTCTTTGTATGACTTCTGTAAAGAAGAAATAGAAGTGACAAACAAATACATGGAAAAATGGTAAATATCATTTGCCACCTTAGATGTGAGTGCATATCAAGATTCCATTGCAGTGCTCTCTCAATGACTGACAGTCTTTTACTACCATAATTGTTCTTATTATAGCACACAGTTTACAATTTACAACCAAGAAAAAAAATAGTGTTTTGAGAATATTCCTTGTAAAAACCTTAAAAAAAGACTTTTAGTTTGCAACGTAAAACTTCAATCCCAACTAAATGTTTGTTCTGCTAAATTATAGAAAAAATTAGTTTTATTTAATGTAAGATGCTCAAAAAACTCAAATATAAAGAAATTTTAAAAATGTTGAATTTGGAGTATTCAGAGTTCACTGACATCTAGTTGAATCATTAAATCTTGGAAGCCCTTGGCTCTTCCTTCCTTTTCTTTACTGAGACATATTACAAAACTTGAGTATTTCAGGTTCACCTGTTTGATACTCATGTGTTTTTTTTTTAAATATTGACTCAGATTGTAGATATCTCATTTGCTTTTTTATTATTTGCCATATATTCTCCAGCAATAACTTTGCCAAATATTAGTGCTCCATGCATTTAAAATTTTATGATGCACCACTCCACTGATATTGGATCAGTTTAAATTACTGTGATGTAATGTAAGACAGTTGTTCACTCTCTGCCAAATTTTAGTAATAAAAGAAAGATAGCCTGAATCTTAAAAAAATTCCAATAGGCACATCCTACAAGTGATTGTCTACACCTATTATCATCAAGTGGAACAATCTCATAAAGGAACTCCAAAATAGAGAGCCATTATGTAACAGTGCTTTGAAATTTTGCTTCAAAAACAGTAATAACAAGGGGCCAAGAGGATAGCAGATCATGCCATGTCAAGGTTTGGTATTGTTCCCAAGGTCTAACAGGTATAGCAGGAAATCTTTTCTCCAGTACAGTGAGTGGTGACAGGAAAACATGGTGGTCAGCAGCAAGAAAAGTAACAAGTTCATTTTGAAAGGCTCATTGTTAATTGGGGTTAAATCTAGTGTGAAGTGACTACAACTGAGATGTTTGGAAATGGAGCTGAAGATGAAGTGTTTCAGAAAATTTACACAGCATACACAATAGCAGAAAAATTTCAGGGTAGATGTATAGAAGAGAGAAGAACCCCTGTGATAGCTGTATTAACAAAGGGAAGGATAAAGGCCAAAGGAAAGAGTAGCAAGAGACAAAACACAGGTAAAAACCCACAGAACCCTTCACATATCACAACACAGATTTAAAATGCAACAAAACTGAAATTTCAGGGTTTACATACCTTAGAAAAATCCCAGAGAATCTTTGTTTTCAGTATTTTATTGGAAGAGTTGCAAGAATATATATCCAGCATGGTTCCTACAACAAAACTGCATAAAGACCTCACCAGTACACATACAAATAGGGTTATAGTAACTCATAAGATTCCCCACTCCTAGATGAAGAGTTATAGGCAGTGGATGGTAAGAGTGTATAAATAGGGAGTTTCCTCCAAAGAACAAACAGGTTATCCATTCCACAAAGTAGCCAGCCTTAGACACATATAAACCTGAGCTACAGTAAATTTACTCAGTAGTCATTACATTTGTATATTACATTATTGAAAGGAGGGACCATGGTTTGAGAAGTTAGAGATAGATGGGAGGACTTTCAGGTGAGAGAGAGAGATTGAAATGATCAATGCAGCCACTCCTGATGAGACCAGATAGACTAGGATAGACTAGGATCAGAGGAAATGGGAGGAAGACCTCCCTTATCAGTGGACTGCGGGAGGGGTACACGTGGGAAGAGGGAGGGACAGTGGGATTGGGAGGGACGCAGGGAGGGGGGTACAGAGGTGATACAATGTGAATAAACTTTAATTAATAAAAATAAAAATAATTTAGAAAGATATAACTTCCTAATAAAGAACTATAATGATATATAAAAAGAAATGATGTAAATATAGTGTACTCATGTATAAAATTCTAAAAAGAAAACATAATATGCCTACAAACAGTTTTTAAACAAGGACCAGACTACTGCTGATGTAGTAACAAGATGATTCAGAGACAAAAGAAATTTCCACCATTATCAGTGGATTTGGGAGTGGCTTGGAAGTATATGGGTTAGGGAGGGGATGAGGGAATATGCTAATATTGGCTACAAAGTGAATAAGCTGTACTTTATAAAAAATAAATGAATTTAAACAAAATAAAGAAGTCTACAAAACGTTTAAGCAAAATTGACAAGACTCCTGCTGATGCAGTAACAAGGTGAATCAGAGAGAAAGGAAGATTTCTTCCTTGACAGTCCACTGTGGAAACCCAAAGCAAGTGTCCTGCAAGTATTCTTTGAATCCTGGCATGCAGAATAATTTTACTGAGAGAAAAAATGCTTAAAAGCAGCAGCACAGTGTTCCATTCAGAGGAAATCTAGTCTGCCGTAGGGTAGAGTGTGACTCACTAACACCTCAGCAGAATGATGAGCAGAAGCAACTGTACAAAGATTCTATATAGCCAAACTCCAGCCAAGGAAAGCTTTATTGATTGTCTTTTCTCCTACCTAGAGACCTAAAGACACCTTTAGTTATAAAACCTCTTCCTAACTGATTGATCACATCATCTATTTGCAAGAGAAATAGCAGAAAGGGGAACATGAGGGAAATCTTTGTGATATTTTACTCTGCAAGATAGGTCAACGGCCACATTCTTAAATCTCATGGCCAAGGTACTCAAATGGACATTTAATGAATACTCCAGATATGATAGTGTATATTAGTTTTGTATTTCAAGTTAAATTATTATATAATATTCATTTTCCGTGGAATTATTTCTAGGCTTGTCTAACATGATTTTGATAATACGTGTGTTCTCCAAAATATATGACTAATATAGAGGCAAAAAATGAAGTAAGTTCCATTTAGATTTAAATCATTTACCTATGTCTTTTGGATGATGTGTTTTAAACAGACTTTCTGTCATAATGAAATAACTTAAAGCCTATAAAATTAACTTACAAAATGTACTACAGAAGTCAGTCTACTTTTCAGTGTTGTTAGAAAGTTAAAAAAGAAAGGGAAGGTGGTTTAAAATAATTGGTAAGCATATCAGAACGGAAATGGTAAACATATGGAACTATTTTGATGTGGCATGATTTTTAAAATCCCAAATTAGTGCTGATCCTTAAAGACACAAAGAAAAAGTAAAATTTTCTTTGATTCATGCAATACTCAGAATCCTAGACAAATCACTGTATTTTAAAACAATGCAAAATGCTGTTGCTTATATGTAATATCGAGTTGGGCTCTTTTCTCAGATAATGTGTTGTTAGTAGGTTTAGTTTTTCTTGTTGTTTGTTTCTTTTATTTTAGTTGGGTTGGGTTATTGGGTTTGGATGTTGTTGTTGTTTCTATTTTTCTGGCTTATTTATTTATTTATTCTTTCATTTATTTATTTATTTATTTATTTGTTTGTTTGTTTTTGGTCAACCTAACTCAATCTAGAGTCATCTGTGGATGAACTACAGCTGTGAAAATGCATCCATTTTATTGGCCTGTATGCAGGTTTGCTGTGCAAATGTCTGGTCAGTGATTGATGTGAGAGAGCTAGTTCAATGTTGTTGCTGCCACACCTGTGAGAAAAGGATAGTATGGTGTAAGACAAAGGCTGAGCATGTCAGCAGAGCAAACCAGTAAGTAGTATTCTCTAACATCTCTTCTTCATTTCCTGCCTGCAGGTTTGTTCCTTGAGTTCTGCCTCTAAATTCTCTTCAGGGCAGATTATAGTTTACAATATAATACTGTAAATTAAAGTATACTTTATTATAAGATTACATGAACCTCTTTCTCCCCAATTTAATTTTGATTATGGTGTTTGACTAAAGAAATAAACTAAGACATATAATAATAGATAATATTTCTCTTTAACTACTAAGTAAGGCATAAGAAAGACAAGAGACAGACCTTCAGTAATACATCTCAAAACTTTTGAGCAAAATAATATCAGGGATGAGGGCATGTTCAGAGAATACATATTGGCAGGATTTTCCATATCATTCTCAATGTTTTGTTGATTTGGAGTTGAAATAAATTACCTATCATACAAAATCAATATGCTGGGTCTACAATAGTATATATAAGAGCATGCTACAAAACCTAAATTTATATTGTATGCTCTAGGGAAACAATATAATACTATTTTCAAGTAGAAAACTTTTAATAATCCTTGGCACTAGAGTAAAAATTCGTATTTCACATTGTGAAAAAATATAAATTCTTTGGTTAGGATACATATTTGTTTTTATTTTTTCAAGGTTACGATTACAGTCACTATTATGGCATGGAGATACCCCTCGGAAGATGCACTTTATGTTGTATGAAACCAGAAGCATTTTTGGTAATTTCACAGTAGGTAAGTCACAGTATGGTGCCTAAACTTAGTTTTAACCAATCATAATAATTTCTCAAGATTAAAAATGCCTCCATAGACAGACATATTTGGCTAAGGATAAGAGATAGTTGGTTATCATAATGAAACATTGTTTGCACTGTTGAAATTCTCCTGCATCTTACTTTATAAAAGAGAACTATAAATTGCTAACATATATGTAAAATTGATAACTATCACTAAATACTAGAGAGTATTATAAAAATAAATGGCTATGTTAACAATCCTCCTGAAAATGGATGTCAAAAAATTAATGAAAGTTCCATGTCAGAAATTGACAATTTACTGGAACCCATTTTACTGAATAGCCATTCTTTGGAAGAGAATTAAAAAAAAAATCTGTAACAGTATGTTCACTGAATTCAGTGGTGACCTAGTTCAGGTCCAAAGACAGTCAATTAGCCAAACTTCAAAAGGCAGTTCAAACATGCTGAAATGAACTCAACATGGACAATACATGGATTTCTGGCAGTTAGATCAATGTCAGCATAACCCAGGAACTCGTTATGATAGTTCCCTGGCTACCAAAAGGAGCAATTTGCTTTACCTCTAGCAAAAGGAATGTCTTGCTCTCCAATTAACATATTCCTATGATGCCTATGAGGATATCAAGTTCCATGCTAGCCACTAGGTTCTCCCATTCCCTACACAAAAAATGCCTTCAAATCACCCTTAGCTACCCTGGCCTCCCCCAGCTACTGATCCTACTTATAATCTAGATATTCTCACTAGGTATTCTTTATTGTCCATCTCCTGCTATTCTCCCATCTCTTACAGAAAACTCTGGTGTTGCCCAGAATGCTAGATATGTTTATTCTACCTTTCCTTTCTTTTTGCTGTGCATACTTCCAAATGCCTCTGGCTGTTCTCTTTTTCATGCTACAATAAATCCTTTCCATATGGTGGAACAATCATGTTGTCACTTGATATAACTTACTTTCCATCCATGAACTTTCTCTCCAAATTTGTGAATTTCTGCATCTTTTCCTAGTCTGACTTCTGGTAGATGGACCCACCATCAGTGTATCACTTGCATTTCTCTTTGATTTACTTGGCCTTTCAAGCACAGGCTTGGATGGTGTATTTTCCACTTGTCTCTGGTTGTCCTCCATATTTTCTTCTCCATGAAATCTTGTAACATGTTTTGCAGCTGGGTTCTCATAATTATTCTTAGGACCACTTCCTTTCACAGAATTAAGAATGTGTGAATTGTTCAGTGGTCCCCCTTTCCATGATGGAGATATTCTTTTTTCTCTTCCTGGTTTGACTTCATATTGTTCAAAGGTATTTGGCTGGTAATTAGGAGTATCATATCTAAGCATATTATGTATAGGGCCTTCTTTACCTGTTATCAAAATAAGAAGTAAGAAGGGATTCTAAATATCAAACACATCATAAAATACTTCTCAAAATTTGTTTTATAACCTGCATAGGTCCTCTGCCTATATTTTATGGCTGTTACCTTTGTGTTTTTCAGGGAATACAAACATTGAGACTGGGTGTGATCCTGACTTCTTGCCTATTTTTTTTCTTACTATTGGGTTATTTTTGTCTGTCCTCGATATAAGGGATTTAGTACTGTCTTACTGTATCTTGTTTTGCCACGTTTGGTTGCTGTTTTTTGGAGGCCTGTTGTTTTCTAAAGGAAAACAGAGGCAGAGAATATCTTGGGGTAGAGGTGATGTGGAGTGGAGCTAGAGGAATATAAATAGGTAAAATTGTAATAGGGGAGTACTGTATGAGAGAATAATTTATTTTCTTTAATAAAAATTCCACATGAAAAAGAACCTAATGAATTATCTCATTCATGAATTAAAATCTTTCAGAATCAATGCCTTTGCTTATATAAACAATATTAATTAAAAGAAGGAGAGTCCAAATTCATTTTAGCAAGCTTAATTTGTTCCTGGATAAGTTTAGAAACGTCTTAGACAAAATCAAAAACTGCTTTTTTAAATTTTATTTTGAAAGGTTATCTCCACCAACAAAATAAGCCAATTTCAGTCAGGTAAAATGTTAAAATAATAAGCATGGAATCTTATGAATGTAGAGAGAGTGAGGAAAACCTGGAGGGGCTGGAGCTCAACAGCGAGAGCGAAAGAACCAAAAAATCTCTGCAAAGTGGTCTTTTCTGAGACTAATACTCCAAGGACCATTCTTAGAGATAACTTAGAACCCCTGCAGAGATGTAACCTATGGCAGTTTAGTGTCTAAGTGTGATCCCTAGAAATAGGAACAGGAACTGTCTCTGACATGAACTCAATGGCTGGCTCTTTGACACCTACTCCTCCCCCGATGGGGGAGCAGTATGTAGCCAGTACTGATGAGATCTGATAGGCTAAGGTCAGAGGGAAGGAGAGGAGGATCTCGCCTATCAGTGTACTTGGGTAGAGGCATGGTGGAAGATGAAGTTGGGAGGTGGGATGGTGGATAGAGATGAGTGAGGGGACTAAAGCTGGGATAAAAAAAATGAATAAAGTATAATTTATAAAAAAGGAATATTTCTTTTTAAAGGGAAAAATGTTTTAAAAAATAATTTAATTTTTTACAGCAGGTTTGGTTTCACCAGCTTCAGGGGACAAGACCAGATAAAGTCACACCCAGATTATGGGGGAGAGTGTTTTCATTGATTGTAGGGAAGGTACATGACATGTCTGCCACACAGTGGACTTGTCCCCATATTTGGAAGTACACTGGTTCCAACTCTCCAAGGTGAAATGAACTCCAGATAAGTACTGTCAATACACAACATGTTTCTCCTTACTTACTTCTCCCTGGGGGTGTGATCCTTCTTCCGCTCCCTGGTTTTGGGACTACCCTTCTCCAACAATCAAAGTTTCAAATGCACACCTAAGGAAAAATTTCGATGCCTACATTCCCTAAATTGCCTAACATCTATGTCTTTGAGCATCCTGTTAGGTCCAGGAGTTTCTTCATGAGCTGCACAGAGAAAGCAGGTGCTCAGGCCTAAACTCAAAGACTGCTTCAACTGCACTTCCCTAGCTGCAGGTGGTCCCACAAATGTTAGAGAGCAAGAAAAACAGCCTGCCCTTCCTGGACTTGAGCAACTTTACAGCTTTTGGAACCCTTGCCTCATTGATGATGACCAATGTCAGAACGAAGCAGTCATAAACAAATACTCTACCACTTGTTCATTTATGATCAACAAAAAGCTTGGATGGTGGGTTTCAGATGTAGGATAAGCAGCTGAGGTGCCTTTTGTAACCAGGTGAACCTGACTTCCAGGTTCTTCCAGCATCTCTCAGTCCCTAACCATTACAAGACACAGCTGACATACCCCACCCCCTATCCTGAAATGTCCAGCCTAGGGACAGGAGCTTCCTCATCTCCAGAGGCTCTTCACTATATAATCCAGATATTTTGCTTCCCTTCTCTCTTTCTACATTTCCTCTCTCCTCTCTGCTTTCCCTCTGTACTTTCTCTGCACACACACACTTTCTCTTTGCCTCTGCATGGAGACTCACCTGGCTCCATTCATTGGGACCAGTGAATGTACCTAGAGTTGCTCCAGTAAACTTGCATGTAAATACTTTAATTTGCATTGAATTAGCTTGTTTCACAGGTAGAAATAAAGATAACCTAACACTCTTATAGGAGTTATCAAAAATCAATAAGTTTTAGTCCATGATGGAGATACTAATATGATCAAACAAATTATTGCAGTTACGGCTCAATACTAATGTTTTAGTTCAAGTTTCAATTTTATTTCCTTTTCATTAATTATTTATACTTTTATATGACATATTTGTACCTTTTATTTCTAGGGTATCTTTGATAATACATGTATTTTTGGTAATGCATGGAATTGTTTTAACTATAAGACTATTGTAGACAAAGGCAAATGAAAACAAAAATTGTAACTCATACTGTTACCAGGAATTTGAGTTAGCCAGAAAGTTTAGATCAGATGAAGTGAGTATGTATATCTACTACACTCCATATAAAATCCTGTTAAAGAATTGTAGGAAAGGCTAGGGTAAGTTTGTGCACAGTGAGGTAACACTTAAAATGACCACCCCACTGTTGGAGAAAATGTAGACATGAAACAGAAAAATTCAGAGGCTTCTCAAAGTGTCAGCTGGCAGTCAGCCAGGCAATCTCTCTGAAGCAGAGAAAATAGCAAAAATTATGGGATGGTCCTTCCAATTATAAGAGGGAATGTTGAAGAAGGAGAAGAGTTTGTTAGAGTAGGAAATAGCATAGCATGAGAACAGTGCAGGATCTGAGACATGCCAGAAAGCTAATTTGGAGCCTTAGATAATCATAATCGGTAAATGTTACTAGTTACCAGAGGGGCCTGGAGGTTGGTTTGGGGTTTTGTTATGTAGTGACATGTATATGCCAACGGAATAATTGGACCTACCTGGCTGACAGAAACATTCCTAGAGTCTCCCCACTGGAATAAAGTAATATCTGTACTTCCGTCTTGAATTGTATCAGCACAATTATTTTTAAAATGTTAGACTATGTCCACTAGGAAGGAACATGAGGATCTCAACTGAGACTTATTAATGGAATACAATATATGAATTTTCTTTGGATGATGTTGTATTTATGACCTCTCAGAAGAAAAAAAATGATAATATATAGCAAACCGCATATTAAGATAACAAGTATTTTTAAACATTGTGGGAATGCACACAGAAAGTGGACCAAAATGCTATCTCAAGCTGTTTATACTGGCCACCACACAAATATGCTATTTCCCACACTCACATTGGGTAGAAGTACCTGGAAAATATTCTACTGAAACAATATTCCTTCTTGTAGAAAATTTAAAAAAAGTTTACTGATATACAATGTATTGGATTATTAGCATCTCATTGTTTAGCTCTAAATATATTTAATTCATGTTTATGATAACATTCAGAAGCTTCATGTCATGCATAGCCAAAGTTTCTAGAACATTACAATCAGTGAAAATTGAGGTCCCTTATTTTCAGTTTATTCTTAATAATCAAAAGTTTTGGGGTCTCGTTTCTTCCTATCATCTGTCTTCTAGTAGCTGAAACTGAAATCATTGCTTTGGTTATGTATCCTTGTACTACTTTTGTCTTGGAAAATTTAGACTCAAACTGTGGGTTTTTGACTTGCCTCTCTTTGGATTCCAAATTATTTCATGTAAATTTCCATACAAATGACAAATGATCATTCTGTGATCATTGATTTTCTTTAGTAAAGATAACACTTTTTACTCTGTTGACATCTCAATTGTTTAAATTGCCTTGATCACTATGGTCATGTACAAAATTTGTTATCTCTACTTTTTTTTCGTTGTCATACATTCAGATTGTTTGAAATCAAATAGTTGTTCTATAGTAGAATTAATAGTTGGAACAAAAGAAAAATAGTCTTCTCCATGTGACACCAAAAAACCAAAGGAAGTAAGAAAGTATCTAAATAACCAGATTTAGTTAAATGTAGTGTTTTGAAGATTCACTTCAGATGAAACTCTCAGAAAAAAAATGTAACATTTCTTAAGATTTTATATAGATTTAATGTTTATATATTATTTCTCAAACTCTACAGTCTAAATTTGAAGAAAGGAGCAGTTTAAATTCATTTTAAAGATCTGAATATATTTATAGAAAAATCTATAGCAATTTATATAAAACTATACACCATTGGGAAGATATGCCAGAAAAGAAGTCTTAACAGTATATGCTAATACAACCAAACAAGCATATTGCAGTTAATATTCAATTCTGGTGGTTAGCTAAAAAATGCATTATTGTAAATGTTTCATTACTCTAAAAACATTACCCTTTATGTTCATGCATGTAGTGGTCTTTATAATATACATCCTTGTTTTAAGTGATGACTATTGTAGACAGTAGCAAAATGAAGCAAAGTTTAAATGCTTTAAATAATTTGAGGAATTCTTAGTGCTACAGTGATTTTAAGTTTAGAAGAATTGCTTATTAGTCCATATTATTAGAATAAACATAACATATACCTGCATGTAAGCACTCACAGAAGAACGAAACTATTACAGTAGACTATTCTTTAGATATATTTAAGGCAGTTTTCAAAAACAATGTTTTATGACTTTGGTTAGTAACATTCCCCATATTCAGTGAAAGAAAAACGTAGTACTATCTGTGGCCAGAGCAGTTTATTTTTCAAAGCAGACACTATTGACATATAGAACAGAGAAGTATATTTAGAAAAAAATTCCTCCTAACTGTAGGAAGTTTGGTAATATTCTTGTTATCATCACACTAAAACACACTAGACATAAGAAACATCACATCCCCTTTCCTTGGAGTGATTATTAGCAATTGTATCAAAAACTTTAAGAACTGTTCCCCAGGAACAGGTAAGGTGGCTTTCAGTTCAGATCAACTTGATTATAGAATGTTATTACTTAGGGATATTGAAACTTTTGAATGTGTCTGTTCTCAAAAAGAAGGCATAAAAAATTTAAACAAATATATTTTAAAACATAATGAATACCAGTACCTAACAGAAAGTATGAAAGAGTAGTAGACTGAATAATTGCCAAAAAATTAATAAATAACAAGTCCAAACTGTTGTAATATTAGTTGTTTTTTATACAATATTTCCAGGAAGAAGCTTTTTTTTAATTGAAGAAACTTCTATATAGATTAGTTTTTGAATTTACTATGAGAGTTTAGTTTCTCTGCACAGCCTTAAGCGTAAATAATTTCTACATGGTTAATTTGATATGATAGACAATTTCTCTTGCTATGATTTTTGAATTGGTAAAACTACAATCTCTTTAGTTGTTTTAAGTATGCTAATAACATTGTATATTTCACACTGGGAGAAAATAAGAAATAGTGAAGTTAGAGATAGATTTCTCAGTATCAGTATTATTGACTCAGGTGTCTACATTGCTATACTGGAGAACACTGTCAGATATTTGGCAACTTTTAGCAAGTCTCTCCTTAACAGAATTGTCCACAATCACAATTATACCATGACTAACAATATTCTTCCCCATTTCAGATCCACTTGATTAGAGCTTTTCCAACATGGAGTTTGGGTACTGAGGATGTTGAATTCCTGAATTTTTGTAATAATGACAATGTAAGTTATAAAAAATGGCGGATATTGTAAGTCACCATATAAGACTTGTCAATATATACTAAGATATCACCTCATTAACAATAAAAATAAATTCAACTGTTCTAATTCACAGAATCATCGCAGTTCCTGGAGAAAATATTCTACTGAAAAGGTATTCATTGTAGAAGGTAGCTAAAGCCTGTGTGCTCTCCAGAAAGGGGTACATGAACTCTGTGGCTTCCTCCTAGAGGGTGCAGCCTTGCCAGGGCACAGAGAATGATGATGCAGCCAGCTCTGATGAGACCTCAGAAGCTAGGGTCAGATAGAAGGGGTGGAGACCTGGGTAAAGGGCATAGGCATGGAAGAGAGATGCTAAGTAGGATTGGGAGGAGACATGGGAGGAGGCTGCAGTGGGATGAAAAGTAAATAAATTATAATAAGTAAATAAAAATAAATTTCAAATGTTTGTACTGGTGAGTAATATTTTTAATCTGGTTTTGCTGAATTCTATAAATTATCTAATTTATTTTTCAAAGGATGCTAAGAAAACATACATTGTAAAGGAAGACAAGCATATCACTCCTTTCAGTAAATTTAGATGTGACTTACTTTCTATAGGTGCTCCTTCTTTTGGAAGATTTGGGTGCGTGATTCTTGCATGATTTATGATAGGTGGACTTGCAGTCATTGTTTCAGATCTATGTTCTTCTGACACAAATGACCTTACAAATATTAAGTCATATTCAGAATTTTCAGTTTGTGTCTGGTTGTTCTCCATACATTCTCCTGCACGAAATTTTGTTAAGTATTTTATTTGCTTTCTTAATTTTGGATTAAAGTCTTAAAATTAACTTATATCAAGATAGCACAGTGTCTTGAATTTCTCTGGTTTGTGACTTAAAAAATGTTGAATTTTCTTTTTTCCTCTTGCAACATGTTTTCATATTCTTTCAGAAGACTAGCTAGATTTCTAAAAAATCAAACAAGGAATATTACATAAGACCACTTATCTAGCTGGACAAATTAACATGAAAAGAAATTAAAAAGAACTCCAAAACTGTAACATGAATTTTCTTAAAAAAATGCATACAGTTTGTTTATAAAGAGCATAGATTGATTACCAAGACTTGGCTATTTTACATAGTTTAAAATTTTCAAAATTAATACATTTGATAATACACAGCATAATTTTTAATTAATTTCTCTTTTAATTACAATTTATTCATTTTGTATCACATCAGTAGCCCCCTCTCTAGAACCCTCCCAATTCTAGCATTCCTCCCTCATCTCTTCCTATGCCTTTCCCCAAGTCCAAAGATAGGGGCAGTCCTCCTCCCCTTCCATCTGACCCTAGCCTATGAGGGCTCATCAGGACTGGCTGCACTGTTTTCCTCTGGAATGGTAAGGCTCTTCCCAAGGCTCCCCCATCAGAAGGAGATGATCAAAGAGCCAGCCACTAGTAAGGGGAACAGGGGCTGTCTCTGAGAGCATAGTATTATAAGCAAAAGGAGAAGAAATGTTTGGATCATTTCCCTTGAGAAAGACTCATCTTATCCTAAATAAATTTAGAGAAATTTAAATGAGAATAAAAATATTATATTTTAATATTTCTCTCAGCATACAACATCGTAGACTACTATAGAAAACCTGTCAATAAATTCATTGAGGTTCATGGTAATTACATTTTTATGATCATTTACAGTACTCTTTTTTAATGCTTTAGTAATTACACTTTATTCACTTTGTATTCCCTCTGTGGTTCCTTCCCTCCTCCTGCCCCAATCCCTCCCTTCTTCACCCACTGCATGCATGCTTCTCCCCATGTCCACTGATAGCTAGGTCTTCTTTTTCTTTCTCCTGATCTTAGTCAATTAGGTCTCATCAGGAGTGGCTGCATTGTTTTCTTCTGTGGACTGGTATTGCTGCTTACCCCTCATGGGGAGTTAATTAAAGAGCAGTCCAATCAGTTCATGTCAGATAGAGTCCCTGATCCTATTACAATGGTACCCACTTGGATTCTATAGTACTACTTGTTGATAGTTCATTGAATGGTGTGGTTTTCATAATTCATGAGGTTAAGTCATAGGAATATTGAAGATCATAAAAAAAATTAAACAAGTTATATAGGTTTAAATTAGTTTAAATACTCTTAATGTTGCTAGATTCTAGAAGTGACATAAATTGCCTCTCAAAACAAATGAGTATATTGATTCTAGCCTTATATACTTGTAATAAAACCAAAAGAGACAAATTGTTAAAATAAACCCTCCACAGACAGACATAAGGCTACAACTATAAATATCAGATTATAGTGAGTCTTTTAAGATAATATTCACCCCCATTTCATACTGGAGAAAATTGAAGTCCTGTGGATAAATTTCATAACATCAATACATCAATATTCTTCAGTTTGGGAGCCTAACAGCAGCTCAGGGACACTATCCTTTGAGTTGTAGGATGTCTAACAGAATTTTTGGACTCTCAAGGCTAGTTGAATACATCACCACACTTATTCTTAATTCTGGTAACCCACAAGTATTTCATGGCATCTATGTAGGCCCTGTTGGGAAAGACATTTGTTTCCAATTAAGTTCTATTTGATTTAAGTTTTATATTTCTATTTGTTGTGAAAAGTGGTGTATGACCAATAGCTCAAAAAAAAAAAAAAAAAAAACAACCAATAGAATTGCTACTAGATATATGAAATTGTTGAAGATAATACACTTTATGTAAAGGTATCATCAGAATATGGCCAAATAGCATCTCAAAACATTTTCAACAGCTATCATTACAATAAATAAACATCAAATTTCACAGATTTGCTAATGCTGGTTGCATATGTATTATTTTCTACTACAAATGCATTTATGGTCAGTTCAATAACATCACCTCATGATTTTGGTCTTCACAAAAATCATTGCCTTTACTTGAAAGATAAGATGAGAGATAACAAGCTGTGTCTGGGTGCTCCTATGAATTATTTCAGTGCAGATCACATGCGAATAAACTCCAATCCAGAGATGTAAATATGGTAGTGTTTTGTTAATCACAAAATGGTTGAGAGAACATCTTTTTTTGTTTGTTTGTTTGAACATGTATAATTTAGTGATTGTTCCTTTAATGTAAACACATAGAAATATCTACTATTTATTTATTTATTAGGTGCTCATAGGTAGTCATGGTCTTTTTTTTTTAATCAGTTACATTTTATTAACTCTGTATCCCAGCCTTGTCCCAATCCCTCATTCCCTCCCAGTCCCTCCCTCCCTCCCTCATCTCCCCCGTGCCCCTTTCCAAGTCCACTGATAGGGGGGACCTCCTTTCCATTCATCTGATCCTGTTTTATCAGGTATCTTCAGGACTGGCTGCAAAGCCCTCCTCTGTGGCCTAACAGACTGCTCCTCCCTTCGGGGGTGGGGAGACCAAAGAGCCAGTCATTGAGTTCCTGTTAGAAATAGTCCCTGTTCCCCTCACTTTGGGAAACCAATTGGTTACTGAGCTACCACAGGCTACATCTGAGTGGAGGTTCTAGGTTATATCCATACATGGTCCTTGGTTGAATGTCAGTCTCAGAAAAGACCCTGTGCCCAGATATATTTGGTCCTTGTGGAGCTCCTATCCTTTCCCCATCAGACTAATTCCCCTTCTTTCTTATGATTCCCTGTACTCTGCCAAAGGTTTGGTCATGAGTCTTTGCTTTGAAAACACTGCTAGTTAGAGTCTTTCAGATGCGCTCAGTAGACTCCTGTCATACGGTCAATGCACATCCCATCTGTCTTTCTAAATGAGGATTGATCATCTTACCCCATGTCCGCTCAATTGATTATCTTTTTTAGGTGTATAGATTTCATTATGTTTATCATATCTTATAGGTCTATATAAGTGAGTATATCCCATGTTTTTCTTTCTCCTTCTGGGATATTTCACTCAGAATGATCTTTTCTAGATCCCACCATTTGCTTGCAAATTTCATGATTTCCTCCTTTTTGATTGCTGAGTAGGATTACATTGTATAAAATTACCACAATTTCTGTACCCATTCCACTGTTGATGGACATCTGGGTTGTTTCCAGGTTCTGGCTATTACAAATAGAGCTGCTATAAACATGGTTGAGCAAGTGTCCTTTTTGTGTACTTGAACAAACTTTGGGTATATACCTAGCAGTGGTATAGCTGGGTCTGGAGGAAGCACTATTCCTATTTGTCTTAGAAAGCGCCAGATAGCTTTCCAGAGTGGTTGTACCAGTTTACATTCCCACCAGCAGTGGAGGAGGGTTCCCCTTTCTCCACAACCTCTGCAGCATGTGTTATCGCTTGAGTTTTTCATCTTGGCCATTCTGATGGGTGTAAGGTGATATCTCAGGGTCGTTTTGATTTGCATTTCCCTGATGGCTAATGAGGATGAGCACACTCAAGGGTTCAACATTACCCATCACTCTGTCCCTCGAGAAACTCATCCACGCACACTTACACACACAGACCCACACACTCGCGCGCGCACACACGCTTGCATTTGCCCCATTTGCGCCTGCGTACTTTCCTCCCACAGGTACAGCTAGTCCTCAGCACATGCTGAGAGTGCTCAGCTTCCTGAAGAACTCTCCAGACACCAGAGAGAGACAGAACCAGTCTGATCTGCAGAATCCAAAAACAAACAGGGAAGGTTTCAGATAAGCCAATGGCCAGAAGTAAGCGAAAGAACACTTCCAACATAAATCAGGACATCATGACTTCACCAGCAAACCCCAAAAACGATAGATACACCAATTCAGCAGAGGCACAGGAAAATGATTTTAAAGCCATGTTTGCCAAATTATTTGAGGATCATAAGGAGGAAATGAACAAGTCTTTCAAAGAGATGGCCAATCAATTGGAGGCAAAGAAAGGAGAACATCTTTAAAAAGCTCCAAAGAACAGAAAGAGACACTGTTGAGTGAATCAAGTATCACATAGCTTTGTTATGTGTTTGTCTGTGTTAATAGGGGTGGTGATGAATTACTAAGGTGCCAACCTAAGAATCCAACAGCTGAGCTGAAAACTAAAGCTAAAAACATTGAGAATGCATTCACCAGAATTATAGCAGAAAATTTTCTAAGTCCTACAAATTCATAATCAAGCACAACCAACTAGAATACCACACAGAAATGAATAGATAAGAACTCTAGAGTCATCTGAAAATGAAAACTCACTTTTTTAAACATTTATCAAGCAGGAAGAGAAAATCTCTGAAGGAAGTTTGTAAGAAATTGTGTTTACATTTAAAAAAATCAGAGAGATATGAAACAACATAAGGATATAGATTTACTGATGGTTTTGGAAGTAGTTTTAGCAAACGGATATGAATGACCACAGACCAAGATTAAAATGAGAACAAAATATAATTAAAATTAAAAGTGAGGCAGACACAGGATCTGATGCAAATATAACCTCAAATGAATCTTGGAATCTACATGGGTCCCTTCAGAAGGTGTCCACACAGATTTTAGGAATTGTAACATTATCCCAAGTAAAACAAAGCCTATGACAAATTAAATGGAAGACTCAAGATGGAAGGGCCAACCACACAGTGTCTATAAATAGCAGCTCAGCACTGGGAGGAGAGTGACCAGCAGGTCTTCCTGTGGGCTCCAAACTCCTGCAGTCTGTTTCTCAGGTGAAAGAAGAATCCATGTGAATATACGAAGATCCAAATTCCGGCCACCAGGATCATTCCAGGAAAAATAAAATAAAATTCTAGACTCCTGCCCAAGCCCACCTGCTATGGATGCATTCCTGGAAACATCCGTTTGCAGCTCTGAACATGCAGCCTTAGGCCATCCAGCAAATCCTAACTTCTGTGAAAACATTCCTAGGACAAATCGATCTTGGTTCTGACTTTGGTTGTTCACTCTCACTGCCTGTTCAATGGAAAATTCTGGTACTGATGGTAAGACTCCAAACCTTGGCACCCACTCTCATAGTCCTGTGAAAACCTTCTGGGTACAAGCTGCTCCTGGCACTTAACCAAGAAGCCCAGTTTCACTATCTTGTTGAAACCTTCCAGGATGTTGTGGCTAATGGCACTGAATCTCACCATCCTGTAGAGAGGATATGTTCTGGTATTGCTGGGGAGATATGGCCCCATTCTGCCTGCTCCACAACTGCACGACTCACCTCAGTCAGAATCAGCAAACACAGCACAGACAGAGAAAACAACAGAGCAGAGCTGGCTCGGGACCCAAGTCCCATTGCCTACCATCTTGAGGAAGCCAGTAGAGCACTGGAGCAGATCTAGACTCTCTTTGGTTGTGTTGTCTTGTTTAAAAATAAAATAAAATATAATATAATATAATAAAATAAAATAAAACATTATCTTACTGGCTTTGTCTCATGCTGGTAAATCCCTTGAACTCAGTGAAAAAGATTTTTAACTATTTCAAAATTCTACTAGGGAGCTGCATAAATGGCATAGCACAGTGGTAGAGCCTATTGTGTGTGTAAGCATGAAATTCAAGTTAAGTTTCTATTCCCCAGCACAACACAGTTTATATTAGCAAATGAATGAATGAATAAGCTCTGTATGAGAGCTTAGTACAGGATTTATGTTAGAGATTTCGTTTACTTTTTTTTTTTCTTTTATTTTTCATGAATATAGTAAATACTTAACCAGAACTCTAAAATGTGACAGGCATGCTTAAAACATATGATATATATTTTAGATAGAAGTGATAAGTTCTGACTGGACTTTCCAGGGTGCATGGAGGATGGGAACTTTTGGATGTGTGGTGATGATAACAATAATTTTTCTTTTATTCTTTCTTTTATTTAAGCAATACTTTTTCAAAACAAAGAACAAAACCCAAAAAAGGATATTAATAGACTTGTTGATGTGGGATGAGTGACTCATCAATAAACACAGAACTAAAGGCAATTAATAACTGCTGGTAAAGGACATTCTACTACCACCAAAAGACACCACTAGTTAGTAATCCAATACCAAGTGTTCTGCACTGGAATCATATTCACAAAACAACAGGAATTAAATTTAGTGTGTTGTATGACTATATTTATCTTTTTACATGTACATGTAACAATAAATATGAATTTAATAAAGTCATGAATTTTAGAAGATATAAAGGCAGGAAGAAAGGGGGAAGGTTGGAGGGAGGAAATGGAAGTAGGGAAAGGTTGAAATTTTATTTTAATTATGACATTACTAATCTGGTTGCATATGTCTTGGTTCAGCCAGGATGACTTGGAAAAAAATAATACTTATTTGCAGTACCATTATACATCCTAGAATTTTATAACATGTTAGTGTTACAATCTCCATTTACTTGTTTTAATATATTTTGTTTTATTTTAATTTTAAAATTACTTTATAATTAATTACAGTTTACTCCCTTTGTATTCCAGCTATATACCCCTGCCACATCCCTTCCCAATCCCAGCTTTCCTCCATCCCTCCCCTCCTCCCATGCCCCTCCCTCAGTCCACTGATAGGGGAGGTCTTCCTCCCTTTCAATCTGATCCTAGCCTATCATGTCTCATCAAAACAGGCTACATTTTCTTCCGTTGTGACCTGAGCTGTCCATGGGCTACATCCCTGCTTGGATTCTAAGTTATCTCCAAGCGTATTTTTTGTTTGCAACATTCATCTAAGAATAGACCCCTTTGCACAGATTTTTTTTTTTTGTTTCTGTTGCTCTCCTTGAGGAGCTCCTGTCCCCTCTAGGTTTTTCTATCTCCTCCTTGTTTTATAAGGTACCCTCCACTCTACCCAAATTATGTCTGTGAGTCTCAGCATCTGCTCTGATACCCTGCTGGGTAGAATCTATCAGTGGCTCTCTGTTGTAGGCTCCTGTGCTCTTCCCTGTTGGCTCTTCCCAATTGGCTGTTCACTCTTCCAAATTGGCTGTCTGAGTGAGGCTTGCTCATCTAACTCAGGGTCCTCCTTCATGCTTAGCTACCTTTGATATACCTATTATGTATGTTTATCCTATATCTTATATCTACTGTCCACTAAGAACTAAGTTATATATAAAGTATGTCTTTCTGCTTTGGGGATACCTCACTCAGGATGATCTTACACCTGTCAGTATGGCTCAGATCAAAAAGTCCAGTGACAAAACATGCTGGAGTAAACATGGAGAAAAGGGAGACCTCCTTCATTGCTAGTGGGAATGGAAAATGTACATGCACTTTGGAAATCAGTCTGGATCTTTCTCAGACAATTAGGAATTGTGCCTCCTCAAGATCCAGCTATTCCACTCCTTGGCATATATCCAAAAGATATTCAAGCACACAACAAGGACATTTGTTCTACTATGTACCTAGCACTTTTATTCGTAATTGTCAGAATCTGGAAACAACACAGTTGTCCATAAACTGAGTAATGGATGCAGAAATAGTGGAACATTTACACACTGGAATACTATTCAGTAATTAAGAACCAGTAAATTCATGAAATTTGCAGGCAAGGAAAGAAGGGAAAAAAATATGAAATTTGAAAAGAAAAATGGGAGCTATAAGAAAAATCATGAAGACAGAGCCATTAAATAAACCCTGATTTCTCAATGGAGGTTCTAGAAAAGAGAGGGCCTGACACATATTCTCCAAATGATGTGAGAAAATTTGGTAGCCAAACTATCAACCACATTAGTTGGAGAAACCAAATTTGAGCAGGATCTATCTACAACAATTTCTGCTCTCCATATGGCACTTGAAAGAAAATTTCAACTTAAAGATGTTTACCACACTCAATAAAAATAAAACGTATAAATATTTAATCTCTTGACCCGAACTTTGTGCAAGGTTCAAGGAATCCTATGAAAGAAGTCCTGTCTATCAATGCAGATGCTTAGATTTATGGCCAACTGTTGGGCACACAGCAGGGAATCTTAGGAAAGAAGTGGTAAACAGTAAGATCTGGAGAGGACAGGAACACTACAAGGAGAGCAACAGAACCAAAATATCTGAGCACAGGGGTCTTCCTGAGACTGATACTCCCAACCAAGGACCATGCATAGAGATAACATAAGACCCCTGCAGAGATGTAGCCCATGGCAGTGCAGGGTTCCATAGTAATAGGTACAGAGAGTGTCTCTGACATGAACTGATTGGCCTGCTCTTTCATTAACCCCTGGCCCCCAGAAGGGTGAAGCAGCATTACCAGGCAATAGAAGAAGACAATGGAGATACTCCTGATGTGGCCTAACTGACTAGGATAAGAAGGAAGGAAAATAAATCCTCCCCTATCAGTGGACTTGTGGAGTGGCATTTGTGCAGATGGGAGAGGAAGGGAGAAATTGGGACTGGAGGACAGAGGCAACCACAGGGGGATACAAAGTGAATAAAGTATAATTAATAAAGAATCAAAAAAAAGCAGGATGCATCATTCTGTGATATCCAAGAACAAGATCTGAAAGTCAAAAATAAATATTACCTCGGGATAAAAGAAAGAAAAAGCATGTTCAAAGCAAATGGAGACAAAATCCAAGCAGGTGTAACAGTTTTAATATCTGACAAAAAAAAATAGACTAAAAACTAATCAGAAGAGACAGGGAACACTACATAGTCATCAAAGTTGAAAAAAAAATCTGCCAAGAAGCTGTTTTAAGCATTCATATCCCAAGCACAAAAGTAACTGTCTTCATAAAAGAAATACTATTACAGATAGAAAAGTATATTGACCTCCACACAGTGGTAGTGGGAGGCTTCAGGACCTCACTCTCAGTAATTTACAAGTGATCCAGACAAAAACTAACCCGAGAAAAGCTGTAGCTAAGAGATTTCACATGTACATAAGCTTAGCAGACTTTTAGAGAAGATTTAACCCAAACTCAGAATATACTTTCTTTTCAATAGCTCATAGAATTTCTTCCAAAATTGACCAAAGTCTTGAAAATAAAGCAAGTCTCAACAGTAAGGAAAATATTTAAATCATACCCTATACCCTACATAACCACCACAGATTAAAACTACATGAAAACAAGAACAATATCAGTTTAAAAACGTGTTGAAAGTGAGCAACTCACTACTGACAGAAAATTGATTCAAGATAGAAATTAAGAAGGAAATTAAAAACTAAAACCATTTTTTAAAAAAATTGAAATCAAGTGAAAATACTATTTACCCAAATAGATAAGACACAGGAAGTCAGATTTAGAAACAAATGCAAAGCACCAACTATTTACATATAAAATCTGGAGAGATCTCATATGAGCAACTTAATGACATACTTTAATGCAATGCAATGAAGAGAAAAACAAAATCACAAAGGAGTAGGAAGCAAGAAATAATCAAACTTACAGATGACATCAATAAAACAGAATGAAACAAAACAATGAAAAGAAAATAGGTAAGTTTGATACTTAGCCAAATTAACACTAACATATAGAGAGAATATCCAAATTAATAGAATTACAGATTAAACATGGGAGGAAAAACACACAACAAAAAAACCCAGAGAATTGTAAGGACATATTTTAAAAGTCTGTGCTCCAAGAAAAAGATAACCTGAAATAAACAGATAAACTAATATACTGCCTACTAAATTTAAATCAAAACTGGATAAGTAATTATATTTGACCTAAATTAGTGCCTCTAGTCAAATAGAGGTATTAATTAAATCACTCAACCAACAAAGATTAGAGAAAATTAGATTTAACACAGACTATTACAGGGCCTTCATATAAATTTCATTGCATATACCTCTAATTATTCTGCAATATAGAAAGAAAAAATACAAAGTGTAATTTTTTTTTCACAAGGACACAATAACCTCAATACCTAATCCACACCAAGACCCAACAGGGAAGAGTATAGAGCAATTTCTGTTAAGAATATATTTAAAAAAAAAAACATTTAAAATATTTCAGCCCTAATTCCAGTAGCATATAGAAAGATTATGCGCCATGATCAGCTTGGATTCATACCAGGTTTATAGAGAGACAGATGGAGAAACTCTCCCTGTAGGATTAAATGGAAAACCGAACAAAGAATGGTTAAGGCTGGGAGTATGAGAAGAGATAGCTAAAACCAAGGGTGAATTGAGGGTTCATATAGAACTGCTTTATAAAATATATTCATATGTGACAGGAATCAAAATGCAATCACCAAATAATGGGGGAGACACATCTCCACTAGCTACATCTTGCCACCAAATGAAACCTTCAGCACCAGGAATGTGTTATGTCTAATTGAGTTCGTACCAAAGTGTCCCAAAGAGAAACTCAGGTAACTCAGGCTGTCTCTGGCATTATCCATTGCTCTCCACAAATGAACAGTAAGGCTGCATTGCTGCATTGCTGAAGACAACTCCTACATATGTCACTGAACATGGAGAGGTTGAGCTCGTGGCAACTGAGAACCTTCATCTCTACTGACTAGTGTTCAGTGTACTGGAAGGTACTGTGCATGGGTCTGAGGCAGTTGGGTTTGCAATTCAGAGTGGGGATATGGACAGAAGCCTCACACTTAATGCAGAAATGATCTCTGATTGCTAATCCCTTCCAAGGGAAAGTGAGTTTTCTCCAATGCTGTCTAGCTAGTTTTACCAACCATACTTAATGGCAGGCCCCATGCCTAGAAGTAAATAGCAAACATAAATGATCAATGTAT
This sequence comes from Meriones unguiculatus, assembly GCF_030254825.1. NCBI lineage: Eukaryota > Metazoa > Chordata > Mammalia > Rodentia > Muridae > Meriones > Meriones unguiculatus. The sequence goes on from NW_026843707.1 coordinate 11,647,345, forward strand.
TTTTGGAGGTTTGTTTATCTCATAATGCCTTGTTTGAATAATTTTAACATTACATGTTATTTGTCTATATGTTATAACCTATAATTTTGTGTTTTTATGAAATTTCTGTGTAAATAAAAATGTTTCTGTGATAGCTGTGTTTCTTTAATGTATTTCTTTGAGGTTTCTATTAGTATTGGTTTGTTTTTATCTGTTCCTGTGTTTCTTATTATGTTTTTATTGTTGTTTTCTTATATTGTTAACTGCTTACTTATGAGAGACAGAAAGGAAGTGTTTGAGTGTGTGGATTTAAGTGGTCAGGAACATCTTAGAGAAGTTGTAAAAGGCGAAACTACGATCAGAATATATTATATAATAACTTTTTTTCTTTTTTTAAAAAGTGAGGAATTGAACATAATTTATGACCCAGGGATTTTGCAGTATTAACCATACAGTAAAGAAGGAAAGCAATAGACACTAGAACTAGTTTAAGCAAATGCATTGCATAAGAGACTTTTCAAGCTCTAAACTATTCAGTTAATCTGTACTGGAAACACCACAGTAATAACTAAGCACAATTTCTCAACTATTGTACCAATGTTCTTAATACATACACAAAACATTTAAATTTTACAATGCTGCTTAATCAATATTATAAAATAATTCCAATATCATTATACAAATGAAGGAATTATTTATCATTTATACCAAATACATATATAGCTTTTAACTTGAAAGGATGAGGAATATAAAAAAGTATGTCTAATTACCAAGTTTTAGATAACAAATCAGAGTAGGTATTGTCATAGGAGGGTTCGGTGATAATACTCTATTAACTTATTAAATAGGTAAATATTCTAAAGATGATTATGTTTTATTTCAAAAATTTACAAAGGAAAAAATAAGTATTTCAATATTTTACATGTAATCCAAATAACACAATAAGTGTAATAGTAAATTTAGGTTAAAACTTGGAAAAGGTTGACAATAAAATACTATACAAGGTATCAATTTTCCTACTTCCACCTTTTTTTTTCAAAATCTCTCTCAACTCAGTAAGTGGTTTTTCTATTGACCCTCATCTTTCGAAATACTCAGGCTATGTGCTGAGGAGTACTGAAACTCTCTGCTCCTACCTTCTCCTGAATGACACTTGGGTGCACTCTTGCCTGAATATTTAGATTTAGATTTCTTCATGCTTGATCCAGGAAGATTCCTGAAACTTGAATGAGACCTGTCTCATGGAACCAGCTATTGTCTGGACACTGAGAACATGGTCTTGGATCCTTTGTTTGTTGATGATCTCCTTTGAAAGCGATATTGAGACTGAGCCAGGGATTGTGAGTGGCCTGGAGAAGATCTGGTATGATCTATGGTTTGATACCAGTGGTGGGACAAGAATGCTTGTGTCACCTTGACGACGGAATTTATGATTGTCTTCCTCATAATGTTTTTGGCCTCCCTTGCTACAGTCAGGTTGAGAGTACTGTGGATCCATTTTGTAAACCATCTGTAACTTTAGTTTATGTCCATCTAGCAAAAACTCATGTAGGGGATCCATGGCATCCTTGGCATCACGTTTGTTGTGGAAATAGATTAAGGAAACCATTATGGACTTTTACTCAATGGATTTGGGTGATGTTTACATCACTATCAGGCCCATCATGCTCAAAGATATGCCTCAGGGTGCAGCATGAATTGTGGTTTGCCAGATTTTCAACCTTGAGGGAAATGATTCTCTCCACAAAGGATCGAGGATGACTGTTACTCATGGTCTTCAATACCTCCGTTTAGAATACTCTGAAATGAGCAGATTTAAGCTCCAAGAGAGATGAAAACTCTGCACCCTTTTTCTTCCAATCGTTTGACTACAATTCCTTTCACTTGTATTTGCACAGATATTCTAGAATGTTTCACAACAGCCTTGTCCATCAATAGAGCTACAACCATTTAAGAAACAGAGCAATATAAATGTGAACCAGTTATAAACAAGTGACATAATCAAAACAATTTTTTTCACTTTTGCAATAAAATTCCAGATGTGCTATATCAATAAAAGATTAGAATGTTTACATGTAAATAATCATTAACTTTTATTTTTCTAACATGGAATGATGTTAAAATGATAGTAAAGTTTTTATTCCCTCCATTTACTAATATATATATATATATATATATATATATATCTCAACAATATATAGAAGGGGATAATGAATTAGAAAAATAATTTTCTAGAAAAGAATTTGGACCAATTTGGGCAATCACTATTCTTTTACTAATTTTAAGATAAAAATATTCAGGTCTTTATTCCACTTGGACTTGAGTTTCATGCACGGTGATAAATATTGATGCATTTTCATTTTTTCATAGGTAGAAATCCAGTAAAACCTGCACCATTTGTTGAAGATGCTGTCTTTTATACATTGTATGGTTTTGGCTTCTTTGACAAAAATCAAAAAAGCATAGGTGTGTGGGTTTATTTCTGGGTATTCTATTCACTTTCATTGATCCACCATCGTGTTTCTATGCCAGTACCATGCAGTTTTTATAACTATTTCTCTGTAGTCCAGTTTGAGCTCAGGGATGGAGATATCTTCTGATGATCTGTTGCTGTACAGGATTGTCTTAGCAATTCTGAGTGTCTTTGTTTTCCATATTAAATTGACAATTGTTCTTTCAAGGTCTGTAAACAATTGTATTGGTGTTTTTAATTTTATCAATTACAATTTATTCACCTTGTATCCCGTCTGTAGCTCTGTCTCTCCTCCCCTCCCAATACTACTCTCCTTCCCCCATCTCCACCCATGTCCCACGAAGCCCACCAACAGGGGAGGTCCTCCTGTCTTTCCTTCTATTCCTAGTCTATCAGGACCTATCAGGAGTGGCTGCCTCTTCTTCCTTGTGGCCTGGAAAGGCTGCAGACCCCTCAGGGAGAGGTGATCAAAGAGCAGACCAATCAGTTACAGTCGTTGTCCCCATTACTATGGAACCAACTTGGACACTGAATTTCCATGGGTTACATCTGTTCAGGGTTCTAGGTTACCTCTAAAACATACTCCTAATTGTCTGAAAACATGCCAGATTAATTTCCAAAGTGGTTGTAAAAGTTTGCATTCCCACTAGTAGTGGAGTAGGGTTCCCCTAACTCCACATCCTCTCCAGCATGTGTTGTCAATTGAGTTTTTGATCTTAGCCATGCAGATGGTTGTTAGGTGAAATCTCAGGGCTGATTTGATTAGCATTTCCCTGATGACCAAAGACATGATGGGAATTACATTGAATCTCTACATTGCTCTTGGTAGGATGGCCATTTTCACTGTTAATCCTACAGATCCATGAGAATGGGAGATCTTTCCATCTTCTGATATCTTCCTCAGTTTCTTTTTTCAGAGACTTGAAGTTTTTCTCAAACCAGTCTTTCACATGCTTGATTAGGGTCACACAAGCTATTTCATGTTATTAGTGGCTATTTTAAAGGGTGTTTCCCTCCTAATTTCTATCTCATCCCTTTGGAATTTCCTATATGGGTGGGCTACTGTTTTTTTTTAGTTAATTTTGTATACAGCCACATTGCTGAAAGTGTTATCAGCTGAAGTTGCTCTCTAGTTGAATATTTGCCGTCACTCATGTATACTGTTATATCATCTGCAAAAAGCGATACTTTGATTTCTTTCTTTCGGATTTGTATCCTAATGATCTCCTTTAGTTGTCTTATTACTCTAGCTTTGACTTCAAGTACTCTGTTGTAGAGATATGGAGGGAGTGGGCAGCCTTGCCTTGTCCCTCTGTTCAGTAGGATTGATTTATATTCCTCTCCATTTAGTTTGATATCAAATATAGGTATGCTGTATATTGTCTTTAATATGTGTAGGTATGTGCATCAAAACCCTGATTTCTACAGGACTTTAAACATGAATGGTTGTTGGATTTTTTCAAATTAATCATTTATATATTTATTCATTTATTTATTTATTTATTTATCTATTTATTTATTTCCATCTCAGGAAAATTCTACTGAAGTCTGTACAACTAAAGAAGCTGAGATAAATAAATGGACATAGGAAGAGGGAGAAAACAGGCAACAGGACAAGAGCTTACGACAGAGGCCCATTGAAATGCTTTACATAGCAAGGTATTGAAGGAGATGCTATGAGTCATGGTCCAAATCCAGGCAGAGTGCATGGAATCTTTTGAAATAAATGGGGAGAGAGGAAGTCTTAGAGCGTACAGGAGCTTCATGAGGAGAACAACAGATCACAAAATTCTGGCCAGATACATATTTTCTCAGACTGATATGCCAACCAAGGGCCATGCATGGAGATACCGTAGATCACCCAGAACCTGTGCACAGCTATAGCCCATGGCAAGTCTGTATCCAAGTGGGTGTCCTAGTAATAGAAACAAGGACTGTCTCTGACATGACTGGCTCTTTGTTCACCTCCCCCTGAGGGAGGATCAACCTTACCAGGCCACAGAGGGAAACAATGCTGCCACTCCTGATGAGACCTGATAGGCTAGGTTCAGAAGGAAGGGGAAGAGGACCTCCCCTATGAGAAGAATAGGGAAGTTTCCTAGTCTTTGGGAGGGAGGGGCCTACAGCTGGGATTCAACGTGAATAAACTAATTTATAAAAACTTACATAAATTTTTTAAAAGTAAAAAAAATGAACAGATAAATATTATTTTCTTCTTTGTTTTTATTGATTTATATATATTGATATTTAATATCATATATTTCATATATCCATATATATTTTTTTACGTATATAACATTGGATTTCATGAAACTCACCTTGTAATGCAGGGTAACCTTGAACTTTCAAGGTCCTATCGGCCTCTCCCTTCCAAGTGTTGATATTAAGAATCTCTAAGAGTTTTAATATATATGAACTCTCTGAACTGAACTGCAAAGTAATTTTTAATAATGATAGGAGTGGAAGTATATGCTCACACATGTTAGCCAAGTGCTGTACCACTATCCTAGACATTTTAAATAAATATACTTAAATAAATGCAACATAAATATTCAGGCAAGCAAAACCTGCTAAATAATAGATTCCCTGAATTTGTAGCTTTCCATCTTCTTGGATTCAACAATTTTTTAAATTTATTTTCATGATCCTATGTCGGCTAAACCAAATCAGTTAACGACTTCTTTCAGTTAAGCACCAGTATTTCTTTACAATGACTATGATGATTATGCTGTTTTAAGTCTACATAATAACAAACTTGCAAATAGTGATGTTCTTATCTAATGAGAGTTCAAAAGTGACTTAACAAGGTTAGCAAGAAGTGGAACTTACAGCTTGTTTGTTTTTCTTTGCCTCCAAAGTTCTTGTAGAGAAGTAAATATTCATAAAAATTAAAGATTATTGAAAGAACTAAGTAAAAGAGTCTGAGAAGGCAGGTGATTCATGTTTACTAAAATATAGCCGAGTTAGGTTTTTCAATAAAAGTTTTTGTCATGAACAAAGATCATTTAGTGCATTACAGTGAAACTTCTTATCCAACTAGATCTTCTGTATAGGTTCTTAGTTTTTTTTTTTTTTTTTTTTTTTTTTCTTAGTGTAAAAATGTCTGGAGAAGGGTACACAGTTTTTACATACTTGTGGCATTAGTTTCAGTTAGGGCACTAAATTATATAATAACAAATTAGGCGTAAGTGCCTAAGAAGGCAATTTCTTTTTTTTTTTATATCATTTTTTTTATTTATTTTATTTTTTTTATCAGTTACATTTTATTAACTCTGTATCCCAGCCGTGTCCCGATCCCTCATTCCCTCCCAGTCCCTCCCTCCCTCATCTCCACAGTGCCCCTTTCCAAGTCCATTGATTGGGGGGACCTCCTCCCCATTCATCTGATCCTGTTTTATCAGGTATCTTCAGGACTGGCTGCAAAGCCCTCCTCTGTGGCCTAAGAGGACTGCTCCTCCCTTCGGGGGTGGGGAGACCAAAGAGCCAGTCATCGAGTTCCTGTTAGAAATAGTCCCTGTTCCCCTCACTTTGGGAAACCAATTGGTTACTGAGCTACCACAGGCTACATCTGAGTGGAGGTTCTAGGTTATATCCATACATGGTCCTTGGTTGAATGTCAGTCTCAGAAAAGACCCTGTGCCCAGATATATTTGGTCCTTGTGGAGCTCCTATCCTTTCCCCATCAGACTAACTCCCCTTCTTTCTTATGATTCCCTGTACTCTGCCAAAGGTTTGGTAATGAGTCTTTGCTTTGAAAACACTGCTAGTTAGAGTCTTTCAGATGCGCTCAGTAGACTCCTGTCATACGTTCAATGCACATCCCATCTGTCTTTCTAAACGAGGATTGATCATCTTACCCCATGTCCGCTCAATTGATTATCTTTTTTAGGTGTATAGATTTCATTATGTTTATCATATCTTATAGGTCTATATAAGTGAGTATATCCCATGTTTGTCTTTCTCCTTCTGGGATATTTCACTCAGAATGATCTTTTCTAGATCCCACCATTTGCCTGCAAATTTCATGATTTCCTCCTTTTTGATTGCTGAGTAGTATTCCATTGTATAAAAATACCATAATTTCTGTACCCATTCCACCGTTGATGGACATCTGGGTTGTTTCCAGGTTCTGGCTATTACAAATAGAGCTGCTATAAACATGGTTGAGCAAGTGTCCTTTTTGTGTACTTGAACAAACTTTGGGTATATACCTAGCAGTGGTATAGCTGGGTCTGGAGGAAGCACTACTCCTATTTGTCTTAGAAAGCGCCAGATAGCTTTCCAGAGTGGTTGTACCAGTTTACATTCCCACCAGCAGTGGAGGAGGGTTCCCCTTTCTCCACAACCTCTCCAGCATGTGTTATCGCTTGAGTTTTTCATCTTGGCCATTCTGATGGGTGTAAGGTGATATCTCAGGGTCGTTTTTATTTGCATTTCCCTGATGGCTAAAGAGGATGAGCATTTCTTTAAGTGTTTTTCTACCATTCGATATTCCTCTGTCGAGAATTCTCTGTTTAGCTCTGTTCCCCATTTTTTAATTGGATTACTTGGATTGCTGCTTTTCAGCTTCTTTAGTTCTTTGTATATACTGGATATTAGTCCTCTGTCAGATAAAGGGTTAGTGAAGATTCTTTCCCAATCTGTAGGCAGTCGTTTTGTTTTGATGACGGTATCCTTTGCTTTACAGAAACTTTTCAGTTTCATGAGGTCCCATTTATTGATTGTTGCTCTTAGAGCCTGTGCTGTTGGTGTTCTGTTCAGGAAGTTGTCTCCTGTGCCAATGAGTTCTAGGCTGTTCCCCACTTTTTTTCCAATTGATTTACGGTATCTGGTTTTATGTTGAGGTCCTTGATCCACTTTGACTTTAGTTTTGTGCAGGGTGATAAATATGGATCTATTTTCATTTTTCTGCATGTAGACATCCAGTTGGTCCAGCACCATTTGTTGAAGATGCTGTCATTTTTCCATTGAATGGAATTGGCTTCTTTGTTGAATATCAAGTATTCATAGGTGTGTGGATTTATTTCTGGGTCTTCTATGCGGTTCCATTGATCCTCCTTTCTGTTTCTATGCCAGTACCATTAGGTTCTTAGTTTGACAGATAATATAATTTAAAAAAAATGTACTAATCATTGGACTGGAAAGCTTCATTTTAAATATGGAGAAAAAATATAATTCAAACATGCTGAATATATCAACAATTGATGAGGAAAGCAATTTGCAAGAGAAGAAAGAATAAAAACTATAATTTCTGAGCTAGAAAACAAAAACTTGTAAACTCAACATTGAAATGAAATAATTCCATTGAGTGAGCCAGGCCAAAAAACAAATCAAAAAAAAAAAATCAAATCAAAACAAAACAAAACAAAACAAAAGAAAACAAAAAGTCCCATATGTCTGAATCAGCAAGATTTAGGATTATGGCCTTTGTAAAGAAAAGAGATGATAGGGATAAAAGAAAAAGGTGTTATAAAAGCCAAACTGTTTAGCCATGAGTATTTAGGCAACTGCCTCAGACAAGGTGGTTTGGGGTCTATACTTATATTCAGTTAAGTAAAGAGATTCTTTATTTATGCCTTTAAGTTGCATTTTTATTTATTTGTGTATCAGGGTATGATTATGTATACCACAAATGTGTAGATACTCAATGATGCTGATGGGTATATGTCTCCCTGGAATTGGTAATACAGACAGCAGTAAGCTGCCAGTGTGTGAAGTTGGGAACTGAACACAAGTGCTCTATACAACATTAAATGCAATTAACCGCTGAGCTCTCTGTCCAGCCTCATTTCTATCAGTGACTTATCATGTCACAAAAAAACATTTTTTTACAATAAATTCATTATTATTATTATTATTATTATTATTATTATTTAATACAATTTATTCAATCTGTAAACCAGCTGTGGTCCATTCCCTCATCTCTCCCCAAACACACCTTCCCTCACTCTTCTCCTTTTATGCCCTTCCTCTAGTCCACTGATATGGGAGTTTCTCCTCCCTTTCAATCTGACCTTACCCTATCAGATCTTTTCAGGGCTGGTGCATTGTCTCCCTCTGTGGCCTTGCAAGGCTGCAACATAAGGGGAATGTGTTCAAAGAGTATGCCACTGAGTTCATGCCAGAGAAGGAGCTATGGGCTGCCTTCCTGAAATATATTTCTTCATCCTCAAACAGAAATATATATATATAATATAATATATATATATATTATATATATATATAAATATATATATATATAAATATATATTATATATATATAATATATATATATATAATATTAAGGAAATAGAAGCTGTCATCCAAAATCTCCCATGCAATAAAAAGGCCAGGGCCAGATGGTTTCAGGGCAGAATTCTTGCAGACATTCAAAGAAGTGCTAACACCAGTACTCTTAAAACTATTCCACAAAATAGAAACAGAAGGAAAACTACCCAACTCATTCAATGAAGCCACAGTCACCTTGGTACCTAAACCTCACAAAGACCCAACAAAGAAAGAAAATTTCAGGCCAATCTCCCTCATGAACATTGATGCAAAAGCACTCAACAAAATACTTGCAAACCGAATCCAAGAACACATCAAAGATACCATCCACTAGGACCAAGTAGGTTTCATCCCAGGTATGCAGGGGTGGTTCAATATACGGAAATCCATCAATGTGATCCACCACATAAAAAACCTGAGGTGAAAAACCACATGACCGTCCCCTTAGATGCTGAAAAGCCATTTGACAAAATCCAGCATCCATTTATGTTTAATGTCTTGGAGAGATCAGGGATACAAGGCACATACCTGAACACAGTAAAGGCAATTACTATACAGCAAGCCTATAGCCAATATCAAACTCAATGGAGAAAAACTTAAATCAATCCCACTGAAATCAGGGACAAGTCAAGGCTGCCCACTCTCTCCATATCTCTTCAACATTGTTCTGGAAGTCCTTGCTAGAACAATAAGGCAATTGAAGGAGATCAAAAGGAAGATGTCAAACTATCACTATTTGCAGATGATATGATAGAATATCTGACTAACCACAAAAATTTCAGTAAGGATCTCCTACAGCTGGTTGTGTTGTCTTGTTTAAAAAATAAAATAAAATAAAATAAAATAAAACATTATCTTACTTGCTTTTTCTTATGTTGTTAAAACCCTTGCACTCAGTGAAAAAGATTTTTAACTATTTCAAAATTCTACTAGGGAGCTGCAGAAATGGCATAGCACAGTGGTAGAGCCTATTGTGTGTCTAAGCATGAAATTCAAGTTAAGTTTCTATTCCCCAGCACAACACAGTTTATAATAGCAAATAAGTGAATGAATGAATAAATAAGCACTGTATCAGAGCTCCTTAGTACAGGATTTATGTTAGAGACTTCGTTTCCTGTATTTTTTCTTTTTTTATTATTTTTCATGAATATAGGAAATACTTAACCAGAACTCTAAAATGTTACAGGTATGCTTAAAACATATGATGTATATTTTAGATAGAAGTGAAAAGTTCTCCCTGGACTTTCCAGGGTGCATGGAGGATGGGAAAGTTTGGATGTGTGGTGATGATAACAATACTTTTTCTTTTTTTCTTTTTTTTTTTAGGAATACTTTTTCAAAACAAGGAACAAAACCCAAAAAGGACAGTAATAGACTTGTTGATGTGGAATGAGTGACTTATCAATAAACAGAGAACTAAAGGCAATTAATAACTGCTGGTAGAGGACATTCTACTACCCCCAAAAGACATCACTAGTTAGTAATCCAATACCAAGTGTTCTGCACTGGAATCATATTCACAAAGCAACAGGAATAAAATTTAATGTGTTGTATGACTACATTTCTCTTTTTACGTGTACATGTAACAATAAATATGAATTTAATAAAGTCATGAATTTTAGAAGATATAAAGGCAGGAAGAAAGGGGGAAGGTTGGAGGGGGGAAATGGAAGTGGGGAAAGGTTGAAATTTTATTTTAATTAAGACATTACTAATCTAGTTGCATATGACTTGCTTCAGTCAGCATGACTTGGAAAAAAAATAATACTTATTTGCAATACCATTATACATCCTAGAATTTTATAACATGTTAGTGTTACAATCTCCATTTACTTGTTTTAATATATTTTGTTTTATTTTAATTTTAAAATTACTTTATAATTAATTACAGTTTACTCCCTTTGTATACCAGCTATATACTCCTGCCACATGCCTTCCCAATCCCAGCTTTCCTCCATCCCTGCTCTCCTCCCATGCCCCTCCCTAAGTCCACTGATAGGGGAGGTCTTCCTCCCTTTCCATCTGATCCTAGCCTATCATGTCTCATCAAAACAGGATACATTTTCTTCCTTTGTGACCAGAGCTGTCCATGGGCTACATCCCTGCTTAGATTCTAAGTTATCTCCAAGCAAATTTCTTGGTTGGAACATTCATCTAAGAATAGACCCTTTGCACAGATTTTTTTGTTTGTTTGCTTCTGTTGCTCTCCTTGAGGAGCTCCTGTCCCCTCTAGGTCTTTCTATCTCCTCCTTGTTTTATAAGCTACCCTCCACTCTACCCAAATTATGTCTGTGAGTCTCAGCATCTGCTCTGATACCCTGCTGGGTAGAATCTATCAGTGGCTCTCTGTTGTAGACTTCTGTGCTCTTCCCTGTTGGCTCTTCCCAATTGGCTGTTCACTCTTCCAAATTGGCTATCTGAATGAGGCTTGATCATCTAACTCAGGGTCCTCCTTCATGCTTAGCTACCTTTGATATACCTATTATGTATGTTTATCCTATATTTTATGTCTACCGTTCACTAATAACTAAGTTATATATCAAGTATGTCTTTCTGCTTTGGGGACACCTCACTCAGGATGATCTTACACCTGTTAGTATGGCTCAGATCAAAAAGTCCATTGACAAAACATTCTGGAGAGGATGTGGAGAAAAGGGAGACCTCCTTCATTGCTAGTGGGAACAGAAAATGTACATGCACTTTGGAAATCAGTCTGGATCTTTCTCAGACAATTAGGAATAGTGCCGCCTCAAGATCCAGCCATTGCAATCCTTGGCTTATATCCAAAAGTTATTCAAGCACACAACAAGGACATTTGTTCTACTATGTCCCTAGCAAGTTTATTCGTAATTGTCAGAATCTGATAACAACCCAGATGTCCATAAACTAAGAAATGGATGCAGAAATTGTGGAACATTTACACAATGGAATACTATTCAGTAATTAAGAACCAGTAAATCATGAAATTTGCAGTCAAGGAAAGAAAGGAAAATAATATGAAATTTGAAAAGAAAAATGGGAGCTATAAGATAAATCATGAAGACAGACCCATTAAATAAAGCCCGATTTCTCAATGGAAGTTATAGAAAAAAGAGGGCCTGATACATATTCTCCAAATGATGAGAGAAAATTTGGCAGCCAAACTATCAACCACATTAGTTGGAGAAACCAAATTTGAGCAGCATCTATCTACAACAATCTCAGCTCTCCATATGGCACTAGAAAGAAAATTTCAACTTAAAGATGTTTACCACACTCAATAAAAATAAAACGTATAAATATTTAATCTCTTGACCGAACTTTTGGCAAAGTACAAGGAATCCTATGAAAGAAGGGCTGTCTATCAATGCAGGTGCTGAGATTTATGGCCAACTGTTGGGCACACAGCAGGGAATCTTAGGAAAGAAGTGGTAAACAGTAAGCTCTGGAGAGGACAGGAACTCTATAAGGAGAGCAACAGAACCAAAAATACTGAGCACAGGGGTCTTTCCTGAGACTGATACTCCAAACCAAGGACCATGCATAGAGATAACATAAGACCTCTGCAGAGATGTAGCCCATGGCAGTGCAGGGTTCCATAGTAATAGGTACAGAGAGTGTCTCTGACATGAACTGTTTGGCCTACTCTTTCATTAACCCCTGGTCCGGGGAAGGGTGAAGCAGCATTACCAGGCAATAGAAGAAGACAATGGAGATACTCCTGATGTGGCCTAACTGACTAGGAAAAGAAGGAAGGAAAATAAGTCCTCCCCTATGAGTAGACTTGGGGAGTGGCATTTGTCCAGAGGGGGGAGGAAGGGAGAAATTGGGACTGGAGGACAGAGAGAACCACAGGGGGATACAAAGTGAATAAAGTATAATTAACAAAGAATAAAAAAAAAAAAGCAGGATGCATCATTCTGTTATATCCAAGAACAAGATCTGAAAGTCAAAAATAAATATTACCTCGGGATAAAAGAAAGAAAAAGCATGTTCAAAGCAAATGGAGACAAAAACAAAGCAGGTGTAAAAGTTTTAATATCTTACAAAAAAAAAAAAACAAAACAAAATAGACTAAAATCTAATCAGAAGAGACAGGGAACACTACATAGTCATCAAAGTTGAAAACAAAAATCTGCCAAGAAGCTATTGCTGTTTTAAGCATTCATATCCCAAGCACAAAACTAACTGTCTTCATAAAAGAAATACTATTACAGATAGAAAAGTATATTGACCTCCACAAAGTGGTAGTGGGAGGCTTCAGGACCTCACTCTCAGTAATTTACAAGTGATCCAGACAAAAACTAAACCGAGAAAAGCTGTAGCTAAGAGATTTCACATGTACATAAGCTTAGCAGACTTTTAGAGAAGATTTAACCCAAACTCAGAATATACTTTCTTTTCAATAGCTCATAGATTTTCTTCCAAAATTGACCAAAGTCTTGAAAATAAAGCAAGTATCAACAGTAAGGAAAAAATTTAAATCACACCCTATACCCTACATGACCACCACAGATTAAAACTACATGAAAACAAGAACAATAGCAGTTTAAAAACTTGTTAAAAGTGAGCAACTCACTACTGACAGAAAATTGATTCAAGATAGAAATTAAGAAGGAAAATAAAAACTAAAACCATTTTAAAAAAAATTTGAAATCAAATGAAAATACTATTTACCCAAATAGATAAGACACAGGAAGTCAGTTTTAGATTCAAATGCAAAGCACCAACTATTTACATATAAAAACTAGAGAGATCTCATCTGAGCAACTTAATAACATACTTTAATGCAATACAATGAAAAGAAAAACAAAATCACAAAGGAGTAGGAAGCAAGAAACAATCAAACTTACAGATGACATCAACAAAACAGAATGAAACAAAACAATGCAAAGAAAATAGGTAAGTTTGATACTTAGCCAAATTAACACTAACATATAGAGAGAATATCCAAATTAATAGAATAACAGATTAAACATGGGAGGAAAAACACACAACAAAAAAACCCAGAGAATTGTAAGGCCATATTTTAAAAGTCTGTGCTCCAAGAAAATAGATAACCTGAAATGAACAGATAAACTAATATACAGCCTACTAAATTTAAATCAAAACTGGATAAGTAATTATATTAGATGTATAATGCCTAGTGAAATAGAGGCACTAATTAAATCACTCAAACAATAAATGTTAGAGAAAATTAGATTTAACACAGACTATTACAGAGCTTTAATATAAATATCATGGCAGATACCTCTAATTATTCTGCAATATAGAAAGAAAAAATACAAAGTGTAATTATTTTTCACAAGGACACAATTACCTCAATACCTAATCCACACCAAGACCCAACAGGGAAGACTATAGAGCAATTTCTGTTAAGAACATATATTTAAAAAAAACTCATTAAAAATATTTCAGCCCTAATTCCAGTAGCATATAGAAAGATTATGCACCATGATCAGCTTGGATTCATACCAGATTTATAGAGAGACAGATGGAGAAACTCTCCCTGTAGGATTAAATGGAAAACCGAACAAAGAATGGTTAAGGCTGGGAGTATGAGAAGAGATAGCTAAAACCAAGGGTGAATTGAGGGTTTATATAGAACCGATTTACAAAATATATTCATATGTGACAGGAATCAAAATGCAATCACCAAATAATGGGGGAGACACATCTCCACTAGCTACATCTTGCCACCAAATGAAACCTTCAGCACCAGGAATGTGTTATGTCTAATTGAGTTCGTACCAAAGTGTCCCAAAGAAGAACTCAGGTAACTCAGGCTGTCTCTGGCAATATCTATTGCTCTCCAGAAATGGATAGTAAGACTGCCTTGCTACATTGCTGAAGACAACTCCTACATATGTCACTGAAAATGGAGAAGTTAAGCTGGTGGCAACTGAGAACCTTCATCTCTACTGACTAGTGTTCAGTGTACTGGAAGGTACTGTACATGGGTCTGAGGCAGTTGCATTCACAAGGCAGAGTGGGGATATGGACAGAAGCCTCACACTTAATGCAGAAACGATCTCTGATTGTTAATCCCTTCCAAGGGAAAGTCAGTTTTCTCCAAAGCTGTCTAGCTAGTTTTACCAACCATATATAATGGCAGGCCCCATGCCTAGAAGTAAATAGCAAACATAAATGATCAATGTATTTTTGGAGGTTTGTTTATCTCATAATGCCTTGTTTGAATTATTTTAACCTTACATATTATTTGTTTATATGTTATAGCCTCTAATTTTGTGTTTTTATGGAATTTCTGTGTAAATAAAAATGTTTCTGTGATAGCTCTGTTTCTTTTATGTCTTTCTTTGAGGTTTTTATTAGTATTGTTTTGTTTTTAAACATTCCTGTGTTTCTTATTATGTTTATGTTGTTGTTTTCTTATATTGTTAACTGATTACTTATGAGACACAGAAAGGAAGTGTTTGAGTGTGTGGGTTTAAGTGGTCAGGAACATCTTAGAGAAGTTGTAAAAGGAGAAACTACGATCAGAATATATTATATAATAACTTTTTTTCTTTTTTTAAAAAGTGAGGAATTGAACATAATTTATGACCCAGGGATTTTGCAGTAGTAACCATACGGTAAAGAAGGAAAGCAATAGACACTAGAACTAGTTTAAGCAAATGCATTGCATAAGAGACTTTTCAAGCTCTAAACTAGTCAGTTAATCTGTACTGTAAACACCACAATAATAACTAAGTACAATTTCTCAGCTATTGTACCAATGTTCCTGATACATACACAAAACATTTAAATTTAACGATGCTGCTTAATCAATATTATAAAATAATTCTAATATCATTATACAATTGAAGGATTTATTGATCATTTATAGCAAATAAATATATAGCTTTTAACTTGAAAGGATGAAGACTCTAAAGAAGAATGTCTAATTACCAAGTTTTAGATAACAAATCAGAGTACATATTGTCATAGGAGGATTTAGTGCTAATACTCTATTAACTTATTAAATAGGCAAATATTCTAAAGTTGATTGTTTTATTTCAAAAATTTACAAAGGAAAAAAATTAAGTATTTGAATACTTTATATGTAATCATAATATTCAAATAACACAATAAGTGTAATAGTAAATTTAGGTTAAAACTTGAAAAAGGTTGACAATAAAATACTATACAATGTATCAATTTTCCTACTTCCACTGTTGTTTTGAAAATCTATCTCAACTCAGTCAGTGGTTTTTCTCTTGACCCCCTTCTTTCCCAATACTCAGGCTATGTGTTGAGGAGTATTGAAACTCTCTGCTCCTACCTTCTCCTGAGTGACACTTGGGTGCACTCTTGCCTGAATAGTTAGATTTAGATTTCTTCATGCTTGATCCAGGAAGATTCCTGAAACTTGGATGAGACCTGTCTCATGGAACCAGCTATTGTCTGGACACTGAGAACATGGTCTTGGATCCTTTGTTTGTTAATGATCTCCTTTGAAAGCGATATTGAGACTGAGCCAGGGATTGTGAGTGGCCTGGAGAAGATCTGGCATGATCTATGGTTTGATACCAGTGGTGGGACAAGAATGCTTATGTCACCTTGAGGATGGAATTTATGATTGTCTTCCTCATAAAGTTTTTGGCCTTCCTTGCTACAGTCAGTTTGAGATTACTGTGGATCCATTTTGTAAACCATCTGTAACTTTAGTTTATGTCCATCTAGTAAAAACCCATGTAGCAGACAAATGGCATCCTTGGCATCATGTTTGTTGTGGAAATAGATTTAGGAAACCAATATGGTCTTTTAGTCAATGGATTGGGGGGATGTTTATATCACTATCAGGCCCATCATGCTCAAAGATATGCCTCAGGGTGCAGTATGAATTGTGGTTTGCCAGAATTTCAACCTTGAGGGAGATCATTCTCTCCACAAAAGAAAGAGGATGACTGTTACTCATGGTCTTCGATACCTCCGTTTAGAATACTCTGAAATGAGCAGATTTAAAGCTGCAAGAGAGATGAAATATCTGCAACCTTTTTCTTCCAATCGTTTGACTACAATTCCTTTCACTTGTATTTGCACAGATATTCTAGAATATTTCACAACAGCCTCGCCCATCAATAGACCTAATATCATTTGAAAAACAGAGCAATTTGAATGGAACGAGTTATAAACAAGTGACATAATCAAAACGATTCTTTTCACTTTTCCAGTAGGAATCCAGATGTTCTATATCAATAAAAGATTAGAATGTTTATTTGTAACATAATCATTAACTTTTATTTTTCTAACATGAAATGATATTAAAATGATAGTAAAGCTTTTATTCCCTTCATTTACTAATATATATATATATATATATAAAGGGATAATGAATTAGAAAAATGATTTTCACCAGATTCGCGAGGTGGCTGCACCATCCTCCCAAGGCGCGAATCTGCCAGAGGCCATACTAACTTGGCTGTATCGCAATCACTGACAGTATGGCCAGCACAATCCCACAGTTACAGAGAATAGGCTATATACTCACGAAAACCAGGCAGAAATGTCATACAACCTGGACACACCAGGCGCTGGGCCTCCCAAGCTTGGAGAGCACAGTGAAGAGACGCCAGGACTTCCCAGAAAGCATCTGGACTAGCGACCCAGTCTCCAGTTACAGTGGGAATTGGCGGTGGAGCAGTACTGAGCTGGTGGGGCACAATAACCCTCCAGTTTAAGACTAATCAGGGCCAAACCAGAGAACAGAGAGCCTGGTTACCCCATCCCTGCTGATGTGACCACCCTGAAATCTCCAGCTGCAGCAAGACTTCAGAACCTGGCAGTGACAGCAGCACAGATCTGGCAGAGCACATCAAAGAAGCTAGGCCAAACCAGAGAGCAGAGAGCCCCGGATACCACGATCTCTGCCAAGAGACCTGCCTGTAAGTGATTGCACCCTTGAGATTCTGCAGATCCCCAGATCCTGGGACCTTCTAAAACAAAAGCCAGGCATTTGAACCCAATCCCACACACATACCCACTTTGGGAAACAGAGGGGCAATAGGGACATTGAGTTCCTGCCCTGTGGGTCTAACTGAAAAGTTAAGGCAGTTAATGCCAGAAATTGCACTGCGATCATCATTAGTGCCTGTGACATATACAGTGCAGCGCCCCTCCCACACACTCAAGGGTTCAACATTAGCCATCACTCTGTCCCTCGAGACACACGTCCACTCACACTTACACACACACACACACACACACACACACACACACACACACACAGACATGCTTGCATTTGCCCTGTTTGTGCCTGCTTACTTTCCTCCCACAGGAACAGCTAGTCCTCAGCACACGCTGAGAGTTCTCAGCTTCCTTAAGAACTCTCCAGATGCCAGAGAGAGACAGCACCAGTCTGATCTGCAGAATCCAAAAACAAACAGGGAAGGTTTCAGATAAGCCAATGGCCAGGGGTAGGCAAAAGAACACTTCCAACATAAATCAGGACATCATGACTTCACCAGCAAACCCCAAAATCGATGGATACTCCAATTCAGCAGAAGCACAGGAAAATGATTTTAAAGCCATGCTTGCCCAATTATTTGAGGCTCATAAGGAGGAAATGAACAAGTTTTTCAAAGAGATGGCCAGTCAATTGGAGGCAAAGAAAGAAGAAATAGACAATATCCTTAAAGAAACACAGGCAAACATAGCCAAACAAATAGGTACACAAGTAGAGGAAAAATTAGTGGCATATAAGAAGGAAATGAAAAAAGAAATAGAGGCCATCGTAGAGAGACAGGAATCCAAATTCAAACACATGAAAGAAATGGGGCAAGGCATGAAAACAGAATTAGAATCAATAAAGAAAACACAAAATGAGAAAACCCTTGAGCTGGAGAACTTGGAGAAAAGATCAGGAACCACAAAAGTAAGCATCACCAACAGAATACAAGAGATGGAAGACAGAATCTCTGGAGCTGAAGACACACTTGCAGAAATGGATACTTCTCTCAAAGAAAAAGTAAAATCAGAAAAGTTCCAATCACAAAATATCAAAGAAATCAAGGATGCTATGAAAAGACAAAATCTAAGAATAATAGGAATTCATGAAAAAGAAGACTCCAGGCTCCAAGGTCCAGAAAATATTTTCAAGAAAATCATAGAAGAAAATTTTCCCAACTTAAAGAAAGAGATGTCCATAAATATACAAAAGGCCTACAGAACTCCAAAGAGACTAGACCAGAAAAGAAACACATCACGTCACATCATAGTCAAAACACTAAATCTACAGAACAAAGAAAAGATATTAAAAGCAGCAATGGAAAAAGGCAAAGTAACATATGAAGGTAGACGTATCAGAATCTCACCGGACTTCTCATCAGAAACTATGAAAGCCAGAAGGGCCTGGGCAAGTATCATGGAAACTCTAAGAGATCACATATGTCAACCCAGACTACTACACCCTGCAAAGCTTTCAACCAACATAGATGGAGGAAACCAAACATTCCATGACAAAACTAAATTTACACAATATCTACACAGCAAACCAACCCTACAGAAGATACTAGAAGGAAAACTCCAATCCAATGAAAACAAATTCACCCAAGAAAACAGGGCATACAGATAATATCCCAACAAAAATGAAAAGAACACAAGCAATGAAACAGGGTTAGATCACCGACTCCATTACAAAAAGAAGCAACATGCATTGGTCACTATTATCTATCAATATCAATGGACTCAACTCACCAATAAAAAGACACAGGCTAACAGAATGGTTATGGAAACAGGATCCAACATTCTGTTGCATCCAAGAAACACACCTATGCAACAAAGATAAACACTACCTCAGAGTAAAGGGCTAGAAAACTGTTTTTCAAGCAAATGGTTCCAGAAAACAAGCTGGAGTAGCCATCCTAATATCTAATAAAATAGACTTTCAACCCAAGTTAATCAAAAAAGATAAGGAGGGCCACTATATTCTCATCAAAGGAAAAAATCCACCAAGAGGACATCACAATCTTGAATATCTATGCCCCAAATACAAGAGCACCAACATTCGTAAATGAAACATTACTAAAGCTTAAATCATACATTGATCCTAACAGTAGTGGGAGACTTCAAAACTCTACTCTCACCAAGGGACAGATCAACTAGACAGACACCAAATAGGGAAATAAAAGCACTCACAGAATCCCTAAATCAAATGGACCTAATAGACGTCTACAGATCGTTTCACCCAAACTCAAAAGAGTAAACCTTCTTTTCAGCACCGCATGGAACCTTTTTCAAAATAGACCATTTAGTGGGTCACAAAGCAAGCCTCAACAGATACAAAAGAATTGAAATAATCCCTTTTATACTATCTGACCACCATGGACTAAAGCTAGACATTAACAACAACAGAAACAACAAATGCCAACACGCACATGGAAACTGAACAACTTACTACTCAATGACAGCTGGGTTAAAGAAGAAATAAAGAAAGAAATTAAAGACTTCCTAGAATTCAATGAAAAGGAAGGCACAACATACCCAAATTTATGGGACAAAGTGAAAGCAGTGCTCAGAGGAAAATTTATAGCACTAAGTGCCTGCAAGAAGAAATTCGTAACATCACATACAAACAACTTAATGGCCCAAATGAAAAACCTAGAAAAAAAAAAAAAGAAGCAGATACACCCAAGAGGAGCAGACGTCTGGAAATAATCAAACTAAGGGCTGAAATCAATCAATCAGAAACAAATAAAACTATCCAAAGAATCAATGAAAAAAAAAAGCTGGTTCTTTGAGAAAATCAACAAAATAGACAAACCCTTAGCCAAACTAACTAAAAAGCAGAGAGAAACTATCCAGATCAGCAAAATCAGAAATGAAAATGGGGACATAACCACTGACACTGAGGAAATCCAAACAATTATTAGGTCATACTACAAAAGCCTATATGCCACAAAATTTGAAAATCTAAATGAAATGGATAATTTTCTTGAAAGATTCCATCTACCAAAACTAAGTCAAGATCAGGTAGAAAGAATGAATAGCCGTATATGTCCCAAGGAAATCGAAGCAGTCAAAAACAGTGTCCCCTCCAAAAAAAGCCCTGGACCAGATGGCTTCAGCGCAGAATTCTACAAGACCTTCAAAGAAGTGCTAACTCCAATTCTCCTCAAGCTATTCCACAAAATAGAAACAGAAGGAACACTACCAAAGTCATTCTATGAATCCACAGTCACCTTGATACCTAAACTACACAAAGACCCAACAAAAAAAGAGAACTTCAGGCCTATCTCTCTTATGAACATTGACGCAAATATACTCAGTAAAATACTTGCAAACCGAATCCAAGAACATATCAAAGATATCATCAACCATGACCAAGTACACTTCATCCCAGGCATGCAAGTGTGGTTCAACATAGGGAAATCCATCAATGTAATCCACTACATAAACAAACTGAAGGAGAAAAACCACATGATCATCTCTTTAGATGGAGAAAAAGCATTTGACAAAGTCCAACATCCATTCATGTTTAAAGTCTTGGAGAGATCAGGGATACAAGGCACATACCTAAAGATAGTAAAGGCAATATACAGCAAGCCTATAGCTAACATCAAACTCAATGGAGAGAAACTTAAATCAATCCCACTGAAATCAGGGACAAGACAAGGCTGACCATTGTCCCCATATCTCTTCAACATAGTACTTGAAGTCCAGGCCAGAGCAATAAGACAACTAAAGGAGGTCAAGGGAATACAAATCGGGAAGGAAGAGATCAAAGTGTCACTATTTGCAGATGATATGATAGTATACATGAGCAACCCCAAAAATTCAACCAGAGAACTCCTTCAGCTGATAAGCACCTTCAGCAAAGTGGCAGGATACAAAATCAACTCAAAAAAATCAGAAGCCGTCCTATATACCAAAGACAAAAAGGCTGAGAAAGAAATTAGGGAAACAACACCTTTCACAATAGCCACTAATAACATAAAGTACCTTGGTGTGACTCTAACCAAGCAAGTGAAAGACCTGTTTGAGAAAAACTTCAAGTGTCTGAAGAAAGAAATCGAAGAAGATATCAGAAGATGGAAAGATCTCCCGTGCTCATGGATTGGTAGGATTAACATTGTGAAAATGGCCATCCTGCCAAAAGCAATCTACAGATTCAATGCAATTCCCATCAAAATACCAACTCGATTCTTTACAGACCTTGAAAAAAAGATTCTCAGCTTCATTTGGAAAAACAAAAAACCCAGAATCTCCAAAACAATCCTGTACAACAACAGATCATCTGGAGGTATCTCCATCCCTGAACTCAAGCTGTACTACAGGGCAACAGTAATAAAAACAGCATGATATTGGTATAGAAACATAAAGGAGGATCAATGGAACCGCATAGAAGACGCAGAAATAAACCCACACAACTATGAATACTCGATATTTGACAAAGAAGCCAAATCCATTCAATGAAAAAAGACAGCATCTTCAACAAATGGTGCTGGACCAACTGGATGTCTTAATGCAGAAAAATGAAAATAGATCCATATTTATCACCCTGCACGAAACTAAAGTCAATGTGGATCAAGGACCTCAACATGAAACCAGATACCCTAAATCAATTGGAAAAAAAAGTGGGAAACAGCCTAGAACTCATAGACACAGGAGACAACTTCCTGAACAGAACACCAACAGCACAGGCTCTAAGAGCAACAATCAATAAATGGGACCTCATGAAACTGAGAAGATTCTGTAAAGGAAAGGACACCGTCATCAAAACAAAACGACTACCTACAGATTGGGAAAGAATCTTCACTAACCCTTTATCTGAAAGAGGACTAATATCCAGTATATACAAAGAACTAAAGAAGCTGAAAAGGAGCAATCCAAGTAATCCAATTAAAAAACGGGGAACAGAGCTAAACAGAGAATTCTCGACAGAGGAATATCTAATGGCAGAAAAACACTTAAAGAAAGGCTCATCCTCATTAGCCATCAGGGAAATGCAAATCAAAACGACCCTGAGATATCACCTTACACCCATCAGAATGGCCGAGATGAAAAACTCAAGCAATAACACATGCTGGAGAGGTTGTGGAGAAAGGGGAACCCTCCTCCATTGCTGGTGCGAATGTAAACTGATACAACCACTCTGGAAAGCTATCTGTCTCTTTCTAAGACAATTAGGATTAATGCTTCCTCAAGACCCAGCTATTCCACTCCTAGGTATATACCCAAAGTTCGTGCAAGTACACAAAAGGGATACTTGCTCAACCATGTTTATAGCAGCTTTATGTGTAATAGCCAGAACCTGGAAACAACCCAGATGTCCATCAACAGAGGAATGGGTACAGAAATTGTGGTATTTTTACAGAATAGAATACTACTCAGCAATCAAAAAGGAGGAAATCATGAAATTTGCAGGCAAATGGTGGGATCTAGAAAAGATCATTCTGAATGAAATATCCCAGAAGGAGAAAGACAAACATGGGATATACTCACTTATATAGACCTATAAAATAGGATAAACATAATGAAATCTATACACCTAAAAAAATAATCAATTGAGCAGACATGGGGTAAGATGATCAATCCTCTTTAAGAAAGACAGATGGGATGTGCATTGAACGTATGACAGGAGTCTACTGAGCGCATCTGAAAGACTCTAACTAGCAGTGTTTTCAAAGCAAAGACTCATGACCAAACCTTTGGCAGAGTACAGGGAATCATAAGAAAGAAGGGGAGTTAGTCTGATGGGGAAAGGATAGGAGCTCCACAAGGACCAAATATATCTGGGCACAGGGTCTTTTCTGAGACTGACATTCAGCCAAGGATCATGTATGGATATAACCTAGAACCTCCACTCAGATGTAGCCTGTGGTAGCTCAGTAACCAATTGGTTTCCCAAAGTGAGGGGAACAGGGACTATTTCTAACAGGAACTCAATGACTGGCTCTTTGGTCTCCCCACCCCCGAAGGGAGGAGCAGTCCTGTTAGGCCACAGAGGAGGGCTTTGCAGCCAGTCCTCAGGATACCTGATAAAACAGGATCAGATGAATGAGGAGGATGTCCACCCCCCATCAATGGACTTGGAAAGGGGCACGGTGGAGATGAGGGAGGGATGGAAGGACTGGGAGGGAATGAGCGATTGGGACATGGCTGGGATACAGAGTTAATTAAATGTAACTGATAAAAAGAAACACTATTAAACCTTAAATTACACATCAAAAAAAAAAAGAAAAATAATTTTCTAGAAAAGAACTTTGACTAATTTGGGCAAACACTATTCTTTTACTAATTTTAAGATATAATATTCAGGTCTTTTTTCCACTTGTACTTGCGTTTCATGCACGGTGATAAATATTGATGCATTTGCATTTTTTCATAGGTAGAAATCCAGTAAGACCTGCACCATTTGTTGAAAATGCTGTCTTTATACATTGTATGGTTTTGGCTTCTTTGACAAAAATCAAAAACGCATAGGTGTGTGAGTTTATTTCTGCGTATTCTATTCACTTTCATTGATCCACCATCGTGTTTATATGCCAGTACCATACAGGTATTATAACTATTTCTCTGTAGTCCAGTTTTAGCTCAGGGATGGAGATATCTTCTGATGATCTGTTGCTGTACAGGATTGTCTTAGCAAATCTGAGTGTCTTTGTTTTCCATATTAAATTGACAATTGTTCTTTCAAGGTCTGTAAACAATTGTATTGGTGTTTTTCATTTCATCAATTACAATTTATTCACCTTGTATCCCCTCTATATCTCTGTCTCTCCTCCCCTCCCAATCCCACTCTCCTTCCCCCATCTCCACCCATGTCCCACCAAGCCCACCAACAGGGGAGGTCCTCCTGTCCTTCATTCTATTCCTAGTCTATCAGGACCTATCTGGAGTGGCTGCTGCTTCTTAATTGTGGCTTGGTAAGGCTGCAGACCCCTCAGGGAGAGATGATTAAAGAGCAGGACAATCAGTTACAATCCTTGTCCCCATTTCTATGGAACCAACTTGGACACTGAACTTCCATGGGCTACATTTGTTCAGGGTTCTAGGTTACCTCTATAAATGGTCTTTGGTTGGAGTATCAGTCTCAGAAAAGACCCCAGTGCCCAGAGTTTTTGCTTCTGTTGCTCTCCTTGTGTAGCTCCTTTCCCCTCCAGGTCTTACTATCTCCCCCTTTATTCATAAAATTCCCTGCACTAGGCCCAAAGTCTGGCTCTAAATCTCAGCATCTGCTCTGATACCCTGCAGTGTAGGGCTCTTCAGAGGCCCTCTGTGGGAGGTTACTCACCTGTTCCCTGATTTCTCCCTTTTCTGATGTCCATCCTCTTTTACATTTTGAATGTGGATTGAACAACTCAGCCAGAGTGTTCTGTCTTGATTAGTTTCTTTAGGTGTAGAGATTTTAGTATGTTTATCCAATATTTTATGTCTAATGCCACTTATGAGTGAGTATACACCACATGTTTCTTTCTGATACTGGGATGCCTCCCTCAGAATGATCTTTTCCAGTTCCCACCATTTACCTGCAAATTTCATGATTTCTTGTTTTTTACTGCAGAGTAATATTCCATGGTGTATATGTACAACAATTTCTGTATTCATTTCTCTACTGAGGGGCATCTGGGTTGTTTCCTGGTTCTGGCTGTTAGGAACACACTAGCTACAAACATGGTTTGGCAAATGTCCTTTTTGCATACTTGAGCATCGTCTGGATATATGTCTAGGTGTGTTATACCAGGATCTTGAAGAAAAGATACTCTTACTTGATTCATTTTGTATCACAACTGTAGCCCCTCTCTAGAACCCTCCCAATTCTATCATTCCAACCCTGATCTCTTCTTATGCCTTTCCCCCAGTCCAAAGATAGGGGCAGTCCTCCTTCCCTTCCATCTGACCCTAGCCTATGAGGTCTCATCAGGACTGGCTGCACTGTTTTCCTTTGGAATTGTATGGCTCTTCCCATGGCTCGCCCATCAGAAGGAGATAATCAAAGAGCCAGCCACTAGTAAGGGGAACAGGGGTTGTCGCTGAGAGCCTAGTATTATAAACAAAGGGAGAAGAAATGTTTGGATCATTTCCCTTGAGAAAGACTCATCTTATCCTAAATAAATTTAGAGAAATTAAATGAGAATAAAAATATTATATTTTAATATTTCTCTCAGCATACAACATCGTAGACTACTATAGAAAACTTGTCAATAAATTCATTGAGGTTCATGGTAATTACATTTTTATGATGATTTACAGTATTCTTTTTTAATGCTTTAGTAATTACACTTTATTCACTTTGTATTCTCTCTGTGGTTCCTTCCCTCCTCCTGCCCCAATCCCTCCCTTCCTTCACCCACTGCATGCATGCT
Source organism: Meriones unguiculatus (assembly GCF_030254825.1). Lineage (NCBI taxonomy): Eukaryota > Metazoa > Chordata > Mammalia > Rodentia > Muridae > Meriones > Meriones unguiculatus. The sequence continues at coordinate 11,673,349 of NW_026843707.1, forward strand.
TCTCCTCATGTCCACTGATTGCTAGGTCTTCTTTTTCTTCCTCCTGATCCTAGTCAATTAGGTCTCATCAGGAGTGGCTGCATTGTCTTCTTCTGTGGACTGGTAATGCTGCTTATCCCTCATGGGGAGTTAATTAAAGAGCAGTCCAATCAGTTCATGTCAGATAGAGTCCCTGATCCTATTACAATGGAACCCACTTGGATTCTATAGTACTACTTGTTGATAGTTCATTGAATGTTGTGCTTTTCATAATTCATGAGGTTAAGTCATAGGAATGTTGAAGATCATAAAAAAATTAAACAAGGTATATAGGTTTAAATTAGTTTAAATGCTCTTAATGTTGCTAGACTCTAGAAGTGACATAAATTGCCTCTCAAAACAAATGAGTATATTGATCCTAGCCTTATATACTTGTAATAAAATCAAAAGAGACAAATTGTTAAAATAAACCCTCCACAGACAGACATAAGGCTACAATAATAAATATCTGATTATAGTGAGTCTTTTAAGATAATATTCACCCCCATTTCATACTTGGAGAAAATTGTAGTCCTGTGGATAAATTTCATAACATCAATATTCTTCAGTTTGGGAGCCTAACAGCAGTTCAGGGACACTATCCTTTGTGTTGTAGGATGTCTAACAGAATTTTTGGACTCTCAAGGCTAGTTGAATACATCACCACACTTACTCTTAATTCTGGTAACCCACAACTATTTCATGGCATCTATGTATGCCCTATTGGGAAAGACATTTGTTTCAATTAAGTTCTATTTGATTAGAGTTTTATACTTCTATTTGTTGTGAAAAGAGGTGTATGACCAATAGCTCATAAAAAAAAAAACCAATGGAATTGCTACTAGATATATGAAATTGTTGAAGATAATACTCTTTATGTAAAGGTATCATCAGAATATAGCTAAATATCATCTCAACACATTTTCAACGGCTATCATTACAATAAATATACATCAAATTTCACAGATTTGCTAATGCTGGTTGCATATGTATCATTTTCTACTACAAATGCATTTATGGTCAGTTCAATAACATCACCTCATGATTTTGGACTTCACAAAAATCATTGCCTTTACTTGAAAGATAGGATGAGAGATAACAAGCTGTGTCTGGGTGCTCCTATGAATTATTTCAGTGCAGATTACATAAGAATAAACTCCAATCCAGAGATGTAAATATGGTAGTGTTTTGATAGTCACAAAATGGTTGAGAGAACATCTTTAAAAAGCTCCAAAGAACAGAAAGAGAAACAGTTAAGTGAATCAAGTATCACATAGCTTTGTTATGTGTTTGTCTTTGTTAATAGGGGTGGTGATAAATTACTAAGGTGCCAACCTAAGAATCCAACAGCTGAGCTGAAAACCAAAGCTAAAAACATTGAGAATGCATTTACCAGAATTATATCAGAAAATTTTCTAAGACCTACAAATTCATAATCAAGCACAGCCAACTAGAATACCACACAGAAATGAATAGATAAGAACTCTAGAGCCATCTGAAAATGAAAACTGACTTTTCTAAACATTTATCAAGCAGGAAGAGAAAATCTCTGAAGGAAGTTTGTAATAAAAAATGTTTACCTTTTAAAAAATCAGAGAGATATCAAACAACATAAGGATATAGATTTACTTGTGGATTTGGAAGTAGTTTTAGCAAACGGCTATGAATGACCACAGACCAAGATTAAAATGAGAACAAAATATAATCAAAATTGAAAGTTAGGTGGACACAGGATCTGATGCAAATATAACATCAAAGGAATCTTGGAATCTACATTGGTCCCTTCAGAAGGTGTCCACACAGATTTTAGGAATTGTAACATTATCCCAAGTAAAACAAAGCCTAAGACAAATTAAATGGAAGACTCAAGATGGAAGGGCCAACCACACAGTGTCTATAAATAGCAGCTCAGCACTGGGAGGAGAGTGACCAGCAGGTCTTCCTGTGGGCTCCAAACTCCTGCAGTCTGTTTCTCAGGTGAAAGAAGAATCCATGTGAATATGTGAAGATCAAATTCCGGCCACCAGGATCATTCCAGGAAAAATAAAATAAAATTCTAGACTCCTGCCCAAGCCCACCTGCTATGGATGCATTCCTGGAAACATCAGGTTGCAGCTCTGAACATGCAGCCTTAGGCCATCCAGCAAATCCTAACTTCAGTGAAAACATTCCTACGACAAATCGATCTTGGCTCTGACTTGGTTGTTCACTCTCACTGCCTGTTCAATGGAAAATTCTGGTACCGAGGGTAAGACTCCAAACTTGGGCACCCACTCTCACCGTCCTGTGAACACCTTCTGGATACAAGCTGCTCCTGGCACTTAACCAAGAAGCCCAGTTTCACTATCTTGTTGAAACCTTCCAGGTTGTTGTGGCTAATGGCACTGACTCTCACCATCCTGTAGAGAGGATACCTTCTGGTATTGCTGGGGAGATATGGCCCCATTCTGCCTGCTCCACAACTGCACAACTCACCTGAGTCAGAATCAGCAAACACAGCACAGACAGAGAAAACTACAGAGCAGAGCTGGCTCGGGACCCAAGTCTTATTGCCTACCATCTTGAGGAAGTCAGTACAGCACTGGAGCAGATCTAGACTCACTTTGTTTGTGTTGTCTTTTTTAGAAAATGAAATAGGGGAGGAGGGGCAAGATGGCGGCACCGGGAGGACTCTCATTCTGAGCAGCAGCAGCAGGATCAGCACAGTGAGCAGTAATCAGAATTCGCGGCCATAAAACACAGTCATTGTGTTTCCCAGGTGAGAGGATACCCCACGGTGGGGGATTCAATCAGCTTTTTACTCACCCGGCTAAACTGCGGAAGACATCCCGGTTCTGCCAATTTGGCTGCTGGTCGCCAGCCCCAGTCCTAGCCCAGAGCCACAAGCCAGTGTCTCTGGTCATGGTCCCAGACTGAACCTTGCACACCACAGTATCAGAGACTGGAATTTGCATTCGAGAGATAACCCCAGGGTACAGGAAATGACTGGGACCGGCCTTAGGTCACCCAGACATCCCCTGGAAAAGACTCGGGTTCCACGGGCACCCCAGGAGACAGCCCGGAGCCAGAGCTGGGGACCCAGGTTCCTGCACTGAGCCCTGCCTGCCTGCGCACCTGACGTGCTGCCTGAGATAGAAATGTGGGCACCAGGGCACCAGCGAATGAGTTTCACTGTCCTGTCCAGTGCAAACACACAGGGAGGGAAACGGCTGGTCTGATCTCAGAGCACTCAGCCAACACCCCGAACCTGAAAAGGTCCCAGGAAAATTACCCAGCTTAGGGAGGCACCCAGGTTCCCAAAGGCGCAAAAGCAGACACAGGCAGTTTCTGCGCACCAGACAGCTGGCAGAGACTGAGCCGCCATCACACAGATGTGCTCCAGGCACAGGCAGTTTCTGTGGCCAGTCAGCTGGCGGACACTGAGCAGTGTGCACCAGGGCAAAATAAGACACTGGGAGTCCGTGTCTCCAGAGAATCCACAGGGAAGGAAGGAAACTGTACTGACCTAAATCACCCAATCCTTCCCTAGAAAAAGTCTAGCAGACTAGTGGGGCCGAGGCGCCAGCACTCAGCTTTGCTCCAGACACAGGCACAAACAGTTGATGCGCGCCTGATGTCCAACTGGGTCACAGCAGCTGATCATTAAATTTACAACAAGAAACCCAGAAACAGGGCAGCTGCCCTCAGGACTTCCCTGGGTGAGAGGAGGACCCTCTCGACTAACAAAGACCACAGTTACCACTCAGGTCTATATCCCTAAGGTGAGCAACTCCTGAAAAAACACCAGCCATCCAGGGACTATACCCAAAAAGCTGAGAAGACACCCTTCAGGAAAAACCAGCTTTCTGCAAAGGGGATTCTCTCCAGCACAGGATCCCCAGGAACCACCAGAAAATAACCCCAAACACCTAAGATAGCACAATGGGTAGAGGCCAGCGTAAAAGCTCAAGCAACAAAAGACTGAGCAATATGGCATCTCCAGAACGCAGTTACCCGGGGGCAAGTAGCCCTGGACACCCCAGCATAACTGAAATCCAAGAAGATGACCTAACAAGGATGCTCATGAAGATGATAACAGAGGAAACAAATAAGATTCGTAAACACATAGAGGAAGATAAACTGTAAAGAAATAGAGGAAGCTGCAGCCAAACAGTTTATGGCCTTTAGAAAGGAAATGCTTAAAGCACTGAATGAAATAAAAAGAAACAGAGTTGAGGGAACTAAAAGAAAAACAGGAAAGTACAATCAGATAGGTGAAGGAAGTAAACAAAACATCTCAAGACCTGAAGATAGAATTGGAAAAATTAAAGAAAAAAAAAACGGAGGAAATAATGGAAAGGAAGAATCTAGGGAAGAAAACAGGAACTATAGAGGTAAGCATAACCAACAGACTACAAGATATGGAAAAAAGAATCTCAGGTGTAGACGATACAATGGAAGAAATCGATGGATCTGTCAAAGAAAATGTTAAATCCGAAAAATTCCTGACACAGACCGTCCAAGAAATCCAAGACAATATGAAAAGACAAAACCGAGGAATAATAGGTATAGAGGAAAAAGAAGAGTCCCTTCTCCAAGGCCCAGAAAATATTTTCAACAAAATCATTGAAGAAAATTTCCCCAAGCTAAAGGAGAGGCCAATTAGAATACATGAGGACTGCAGAACACCCAACAAATTTGACCAGAAAAGAAATTCCTCCTGCTACATAGTAATCAAAACAGTAAGTATACAGAACAAAGAAAAAATACTAAAAGCTGCAGGGGAAAAAGGCCAAGTAACATATAATGGCAAATCCATTAGAATCACACCTGACTTTTCAACAGAGACTATGAAAGCCAGAAGGGCCTGGACGGATATCATGCAGACCCTAAGAGAACACAGATGTCAGCCCAGGCTACTATACCCTGCAAAACTCTCAGTCCTCATAGATGGAGAAAGCAAGATATTCAATGACAAAAACAAATTTCAAAAATACCTACGTACAAATCCAGCATTACAGAAGACACTGGAAGGGAAAATACAACCCAAGAAAGCTAGCTACATTCAAGAAAACACAGGAAATAAATAACCCCACTACAGTAAAACAAAAAGCAACCAAGCACACAACCGTATGACCGCAGCCAACATCAAAATCAAGAGATCTAACAGCCACTTGTCATTAATCTCTCTCAACATCAATGGACTCAACTCTCCAATAAAAAGACACAGATTAACAGAATGGATACGTAAACAAAACCCAGCAATCTGTTGCATACAAGAAACACACCTAAGACACAAAGATAGACATTACCTGAGGATAAAGGGTTGGAAGAAAACTTTCCAAGCAAACGGACCCAAGAAGCAAGCAGGAGTAGCCATTCTAATATCTGATAAAATAGACTTTCAACCAAAATTAATCAAAAGAGATGGGGAAGGACACTTCATACTCATCAAGGGAAAATTCCACCAGGAAGACATCACAATCCTGAACATCTATGCCCCAAATACAAGGGCACCCACATTTGTGAAAGAAACATTGATAAAATTTAAAGCACATATAGATCCCCACACATTAATAGTGGGAGACTTCAACACCCCACTCTCAACAAAGGACAGGTCAACAAAACAGAAATTAAACAAAGAAACAATGTCTGTGACAGAGGTCATGAATCAAATGGAACTAACAGACATTACAGAACTCTACACACAAACACAAAAGAATATACATTCTTCTCAGCACCTCATGGAACCTTCTCCAAAATAGACCATATAGTGGGTCACAAAGCAAGCCTCAACAGATACAAGAAGATTGAAATAATCCCATGTATCTTTTCTGATCACCATGGAATAAAGCTGGACCTCAACAAAAACAGAAATAACAAAAAGCCTACACACACGTGGAAACTGAACAACTTGTTACTAAATGACAGCTCGGTCAGGGAAGAAATAAAGAAAGAAATTAAAGTCTTTCTAGAAACCAATGAAAATGAAGACACAACATACCTAAAGTTGTGGGACACAATGAAAGCAGTGATAAGAGAAAACTTCATAGCACTAAGTGCCTTCAAGAAGAAATTTGAGACAGCTCATTCAAACACCCTAATGGCTCACTTAAAAACCCTAGAAAAAGAAGAAACAGACACACCAAGAAGGAGTAGACGGCTGGAAATAATCAAACTCGGGGCTGAAATCAATCAATTGGAAACAAATAAAACAATTCAAAGAATCAATGAAACCAAGAGCTGGTTCTTTGAGAAAATCAACAAGATCGACAAACCCTTAGCCAGGTTAACTAAAAGGTAGAGAGACACCACCCAAATCAATAAAATCAGAAATGAAAAGAGGGATATAATTACAGACACTGAGGAAATCCAAACAATCATTAGGACTTACTTCAAAAGTCTATATGCCATAAAATTTGAAAATCTAAATGAAATGGACAATTTTCTTGATCGATTTGACTTACCAAAGCTGAAACACGACCAGGTAAATTAACTAAATAGTCCTATATCCCCCAAAGGAATAGAAGCGGTCATCAAAAGTCTCCCCTCCAAAAAAGCCCAGGACCAGATGGCTTCAGCGCAGAATTCTACCAGACCTTCAAAGAAGAGCTAACACCAATTGTCTTCGAACTATTCCACAAAATAGAAACAGAAGGAATATTACAAAATTCATTCTATGAAGCCACACTCACCTTGGTACCTAAACCTCACAAAGACTCAACAAAGAAAGAGATTTCCGGCCAATCTCCCTTATGAACATTGATGCAAAAATACTTAATAAAATACTTGCAAACCAAATCCAAGAACACGTCAAAGATACCATCCACTATGACCAAGTAGGCTTCATCCCAGGTATGCAGGGGTGGTTCAATATACGGAAATCCATCAATGTGATCCACCATATTAACAAACTGAAAGAAAATAAAACACATGATAATCTCCCTAGATGCTGAAAAAGCATTTGACAAAATCCAACATCCATTCATATTCAAAGTATTGGAGAGATCAGGGATACAAGGCACATATCTAAACATAGTAAAGGCAATATACAGCAAGCCTATAGCCAACATCAAACTGAATGGAGAGAAACTTAAAGCAATCCCACTGAAATCAGGGACAAGACAAGGCTACCCACTCTCTCCATATCTCTTCAACATAGTGCTGGAAGTCCTTGCTAGAGCAATAAGACAGTTGAAGGAGATCAAGGGGATACAAATTGGAAAGGAAGAAGTCAAATTATCACTATTTGCAGATGATATGATAGTATATGAGAGTGACCCCAAAATCTCTACCAGGGAACTCCTACAGCTGATAAACACCTTCAGCAAAGTGGCCGGATACAAAATTAACTCAAAAAAATCAGTAGGCCTCCTGTATACAAAAGACAAAAGGGCTGAGAAAGAAATTAGGGAAACAACACCCTTCACATTAGCCACAAAGGACATAAAGTACCTCGGAGTAACCCTAACCAAGGAAGTCAAAGACTTGTATGAAAAAAATTTCAAATCTCTGAAGAAAGAATTAGAAGAAGATATGAGAAGATGGAAAGATCTCCCATGCTCATGGCTTGGCAAGATTAACATAGTAAAAATGGCCATCTTACCAAAAGCAATCTACAGATTCAATGCAATGCCCATCAAATTTAAAACACAATTCTTTACAGACCTGGAAAGAAAAATTCTCAACTTCATATGGAATAACAAGAAACCCAGAATTGCTAAAACAATCCTCTACAATAAAAGATCTTCTGGAGGTATTTCCATCCCTGATCTTAAGTTGTACTATAGAGCAACAGTTTTAAAAACTGCATGGTACTGGCATAGAAACAGAATGCTGGATCAATGGAACCTAACAGAGGACCCAGAAATAAACCCACACACTTATGGACACCTGATCTTTGACAAAGACGCCAAAATCATATAATGGAAAAAAGATAGCATCTTCAACAAATGGTGCTGGTCTAACTGGATGTCTACATGTAGAAAAATGAAAATAGATCCATACTTGTCACCCTGCACAAAACTGAAGTCCAAGTGGATCAAAGACCTCAACATAAAACCAGACACATTAAATCGGCTTGAACAAAAAGTGGAAAATACCCTAGAACTCATTGGTACAGGGGAAAACTTCCTGAACAGAACACCAACAGCACAGGCTCTAAGAGCAACAATCAATAAATGGGACCTCATGAAACTGAAAAGCTTCTGTAAAGCAAAGGACACCGTCATCAAAACAAAGCGACCGCCTACAGATTAGGAAAAAATCTTCACCAACCCTTTATCTGACAGAGGACTCATATCCAGTATATATAAAGAACTAAAGAAGCTGAAAAGCAACACACCAAGTAATCTCCTTAAAAAAATGGGGAACAGAGCTAAACAGAGAATTCTCTGTAGAGGAATACCGAATGGCAAAGAAGCACTTAAAGAAATGCTCAACATCACTAGCCATTGGGGAAATGCAAATCAAAACAACCCTGAGATTTTACCTTACACCCATGAGAATGGCCAAGATCAAAAACTCAAGTGACAACACATGCTGGAGAGGTTGTGGAGAAAGGGGAACCCTTCTGCACTGCTGGTGGGAATGTAAACTTGTACAACCACTCTGGAAATCAATCTGGCGTTTTCTCAGACAACTAGGAATGGCACTTCCTCAAGATCCAGCCATACCACTACTGGGCATATATCCAAAAGAGGCTCAAGTACACAAAAAGGACATTTGCTCAACTATGTTTGTAGCAGCTTTATTTGTAATAGCCAGAAGTTTGAAACAACCCAGATCCCCTCAACTGAAGAATGGATGCAGAAATTGTGGTACATCTACACAATGGAATATTACTCACCAATGAAAAGTAAGGAAATCATGAAATTTGCACTTAAATGGTGGGATCTGGAAAGGATCATCCTGAGTTAGTTGTCCCAGAAGCAAAAAGACACACATGGTATATACTCACTCATATAGACATACAACATAGGACAAACCCACTAAAACCTGTGCATCGAAAGAAACTAAGCAAGAGAGAGGACCCTAACTAAAATGTCCAATTCACATCCGGAAAGGCAAAGAGGATGGACATCAGAAGAAGAAGAAAACAGGAAACAACCTAGGAACCTACCACAGAGAGCCTCTGAAAGCCTCTGCCCTACAGACTATCAAAGCAGATGCTGAGCCTGATGGGCAACTGTTTGGCAGAGTGAATTGAATTTTAGTTAAGAACTGGGAAATAGTAAGAGCTGGAGAGGACAGGGTCTCCACAAGGAGAGCAACAGTGAAAAAGATTTTTAACTATTTCAAAATTCTACTTGGGAGCTGCAGAAATGGCATATCACAGTGGTAGAGCCTATTGTGTGTCTAAGCATGAAATTCAAATTAAGTTTCTATTCCCCAGCACAACACAGTTTATAATAGCAAATAAGCGAACGAATGAATAAATAGCTCTGTATCACAGCTCCTTAGTACAGGATTTATGTTAGAGATTTCGTTTCCTGTTTTTATTTTTCTTTTTTTTTTATTTTATTTTTCATGAATATAGTAAATACTTAACCAGAACTCTAAAATGTGACAGGCATGCTTAAAACATATGATGTATATTTTAGATAGAACTGATAAGTTCTCCCTGGACTTTCCAGGGTGCAAGGAGGATGGGAAATTTTGGATGTGTGGTGATGATAACAATACTTTTTCATTTTTTCTTTCTTTTTTTGTTTTAGCAATACTTTTACAAAACAAAGAACAAAACGAAAAAAAGGACATTGATACACTTGTTGATGTGGGATGAGTGACTCATCAATAAACACAGAACTAAAGGCAAATAATAACTGCTGGTAGAGGACATTCTACTACCCCTAAAAGACACCACAAGTTAGTAATCCAATACCAAGTGTTCTGCACTGGAATCATATTCACAAAGCAACAGGACTTAAATTTAGTGTGTTGTATGACTATATTTATCTTTTTACATGTACATGTAACAATAAATATGAATTTAATAAAGTCATGAATTTTAGAAGATATAAAGGCAGGAAGAAAGGGGGAAAGTTGAAGGGAGGAAATGGAAGTGGGGAAAGGTTGAAATTATATTTTAATTATGACATTATTAATCTGGTTGCATATGTCTTGATTCAAACAGGATGACTTGAAAAAAAATAATACTTATTTGCAATACCATTATACATCCTAGAATTTTATAACATGTTAGTGTTACAATCTCCATTTACTTGTTTTAATATATTTTGTTTTATTTTAATTTTAAAATTACTTTATAATTAATTACAGTTTACTCCCTTTGTATCCCAGCTATATACCCCTGCCACATCCCTTCCCAATCCCAACCTTCCTCCATCCCTCCTCTTCTCCCATGCCCCTCCCTAAGTCCACTGATAGGGGAGGTTTTCCTCCTTTTCCATCTGATCCTAGCCTATCATGTCTCATCAAAACAAGCTACATTTTCTTCCTTTGTGACCCGAGATGCCATGGGCTACATCCCTGCTTGAATTCTAAGTTATCTCCAGCAAATTTCTTGGTTGGAACATTCATCTAAGAATAGACCCGTTGCACAGATTTTTTTTGTTTCTGTTGCTCTCCTTGAGGAGCTCCTGTCCCCTCAAGGTCTTTTTATCTCCTCCTTGTTTTATAAGGTACCCTCCACTCTACCCAAATTATGTCTGTGAGTCTCAGCATGTGCTCTGATACCCTGCTGGGTAGAATCTATCAGTGGCTCTCTGTTGTAGGCTCCTGTGCTCTTCCCTGTTGGCTCTTCCCAATTGGCTGTTCACTCTTCCAAATTGGCTGTCTGAGTGAGGCTTGCTCATATAACTCAGGGTCCTCCTTCATGCTTAGCTACCTTTGATATACCTATTATGTATGTTTATCCTATATCTTATGTCTACCGTCCACAAATAACTAAGTTATATATCAAGTATGTCTTTCTGCTTTGGGGATACCTCACTCAGGATGATCTTACACCTGTCAGTATGGCTCAGATCAAAAAGTCCAGTGTCAAAACATGCTGGAGTGAACGTAAAGAAAAGGGAGACCTCCTTCATTGCTAGTGGGAATGGAAAATGTACATGCACTTTGGAAATCATTCTGGATCTTTCTCAGACAATTAGGAATAGTGCCTCCTCAAGATCCAGCTATTCCACTCCTTGGCATATATCCAAAAGATATTCAAGCACACAACAAGGACATTTGTTCTACTACGATCCTAGCAACTTTATTCGTAATTGTCAGAATCTGGAAACAACACAGATGTCCATAAACTGAGGAATAGATGCAGAAATAGCGGAACATTTACACACTGGAATACTATTCAGTAATTAAGAACCAGTAAATCATGAAATTTTCAGGCAAGGAAAGAAAGGAAAAAATATGATATTTGAAAAGAAAAATGGGAGTTATAAGAAAAATCATGAAGACAGAGCCATTAAATACAGCCTGATTTCTCAATGGAGGTTCTAGAAAAGAGAGGGCCTGACACATATTCTCCAAATGATGAGAGAAAATTTGGCAGCCAAACTATCAACCACATTAGTTGGAGAAACCAAATTTGAGCAGGATCTATCTACAACAATTTCTGCTCTCCATATGGCACTAGAAAGAAAATTTCAACTTAAAGATGTTTACCACACTCAATAAAAATAAAATGTATAAATATTTAATCTCTTGACCCGAACTTTGTGCAAAGTACAAGGAATCCTATGAAAGAAGGCCTGTCTATCAATGAAGATGCTGAGATTTATGGCTAACTGTTGGGCACACAGAAGGGAATCTTAGGAAAGAAGTGGTAAACAGTAAGATCTGGAGAGGACAGGAACTCTACAAGGAGAGCAACAGAACCAAAAAATCTGAGCACAGGGGTCTTTCCTGAGACTGATACTCCCAACCAAGGACCATGCATAGAGATAACATAAGACCCCTGCAGAGATGTAGCCCATGGCAGTTCAGGGTTCCATAGTAATAGGTACAGAGAGTGTCTCTGACATGAACTCTTTGGCCTGCTCTTTCATTAACCCCTGGCCCCCGGTATTGTGAAGCAGCATTACCAGGCAATAGAAGAAGACAATGGAGCTACTCCTAATGTGGCCTAACTGACTAGGAAAAGAAGGAAGGAAAATAAGTCCTACCCTATCAGTGGACTTGGGGAGTGGCATTTGTGCAGATGGGAGAGGAAGGAAGAAATTGGGACTGGAGGACAGAGAGAACCACAGGGGGATACAAAGTGAATAAAGTATAATTAATAAAGAATCAAAAAAAAGCAGGATGTATCATTCTGTGATATCGAAGAACAAGATCTGAAAGTCAAAAATAAATATTACCTCGGGATAAAAGAAAGAAAAAGCATGTTCAAAGCAAATGGAGACAAAAACCAAGCAGGTGTAACAGTTTTAATATCTGACAAAAAAAAAACAAAAAAACAAAACAAAATAGACTAAAAACTAATCAGAAGAGACAGGGAACACTACATAGTCATCAAAGTTGAGAAAAAGAAAATCTGCCAAGAAGCTGTTTTAAGCATTCATATACCAAGGACAAAAGTAACTGTCTTCATAAAAGAAATATTATTACAGATAGAAAAGTATATTGACCTCCACACAGTGGTAGTGGGAGGCTTCAGGACCTCACTCTCAGTAATTTACAGGTGATCCAGACAAAAACTAAACCGAGAAAAGCTGTAGCTTAAAGATTTCACATGTACATAAGCTTAGCAGACTTTTAGAGAAGATTTAATCCAAACTCAGAATATACTTTATTTTCAATAGCTCATAGAATTTCTTCCAAAATTGACCAAAGTCTTGAATATAAAGCAAGTCTCAACAGTAAGGAAAAAATTTAAATCACACCCTATACCCTACATAACCACAACAGATTAAAACTACATGAAAAAAAGAACAATAGCAGTTTAAAAACATGTTAAAAGTGAGCAACTCACAACTGAAAGAAAATTGATTCAAGATAGAAATTAAGAAGGAAATTAAAAACTAAAACCATTTTTTAAAAAAATTGAAATCAAGTGAAAATACTATTTACCCAAATAGATAAGACACAGGAAGTCAGTTTTAGATTCAAATGCAAAGCACCAACTATTTACATATAAAATCTGGAGAGATCTCATATGAGCAACTTAATGACATACTTTAATGCAATGCAATGAAGAGAAAAACAAAATCACAAAGGAGTAGGAAGCAAGAAACAATCAAACTTTACAGATGACATCAATAAAACAGAATGAAACAAAACAATGCAAAGAAAATAGGTAAGTTTGATACTTAGCCAAATTAACACTAACATATAGAGAGAATATCCAAATTAATAGAATTGCATATTAAACATGGGAGGAAAAACACACAACAAAAAAACCCAGAGAATTGTAAGGACATATTTTAAAAGTCTGTGCTCCAAGAAAATAGATAACCTGAAATAAACAGATAAACTAATATACAGCCTACTAAATTTAAATCAAAACTGGATAAGTAAATATATTTGACCTATAAAGCCTAGTCAAATAGAGGCACTAATTAAATCACTCAACCAACAAAGGTTAGAGAAAATTAGATTTAACACAGACTATTACAGGGCTTTCATATAAATATCATTGCAGATACCTCTAATTATTCTGCAATATAGAAAGAAAAAATACAAAGTGTAATTTTTTTTCACAAGGACACAATTACCTCAATACCTAATCCACATCAAGACCCAACAGGGAAGAGTATAGAGCAATTTCTGTTAAGAATATATTTAAAAAAAAAAAACACATTTAAAATATTTCGGCCCAAATTCCAGTAGCATATAGAAAGATTATGCACCATGATCAGCTTGGATTCATACCAGATTTATAGAGAGACAGATGAAGAAACTCTCCCTGGAGGATTAAATGGAAAACCGAACAAAGAATAGTTAAGGCTGGGAGTATGAGAAGAGATAGCTAAAACTAAGGGTGAATTGAGGGTTCATATAGAACCGCATTATAAAATATATTCATATGTGACAGGAATCAAAATGCAATCACCAAATAATGGGGGAGACACTTCTCAACTAGCTACATCTTGCCACCAAATGAAATCTTGAGCACCAGGAATGTGTTTTGTCTAATTGAGTTCGTACCAAAGTGTCCCAAAGAGAAACTCAGGTAACTCAGGCTGTCTCTGGCATTATCCATTACTCTCCACAAATGAACAGTAAGGCTGCATTGCTGCATTGCTGAAGACAACTCCTACATATGTCACTGAACATGGAGAAGTTGAGCTGGTGGCAACTGAGAACCTTCATCTCTACTGACTAGTGTTCAGTGTACTGGAAGGTACTGTGCATGGGTCTGAGGCACTTGGGTTTGCAAGGCAGAGTGGGGATATGGACAGAAGCCTCACACTTAATGCAGAAATGATCTCTGATTGCTAATCCCTTCCAAGGGAAAGTGAGGTTTCTCCAATGCTGTCTAGCTAGTTTTACCAACCATACTCAATGACAGGCCCCATGTCTAGAAGTAAATAGCAAACATAAATGATCAATGTATTTTTGAAGGTTTTTTTTATCTCATAATGCCTTGTTTGAATTATTTTAACCTTACATGTTATTTGTCTATATGTTATAACCTATAATTTTGTGTTTTTATGGAATTTCTGTGTAAATAAAAATGTTTCTGTGACAGCTGTGTTTCTTTAATGTCTTTCTTTGAGGTTTCTATTAGTATTGGTTTGTTTTTATCTGTTCCTGTGTTTCTTATTATGTTTATATTGTTGTTTTCTTATATTGTTAACTGCTTACTTATGAGAGACAGAAAGGAAGTGTTTGAGTGTGTGGGTTTAAGTGGTCAGGAACATCTTAGAGAAGTTGTAAAAGGAGAAACTACGATCAGAATATATTATATAATAACTTTTTTCTTTTTTAAAAAAGTGAGGAATTGAACATAATTTATGACCCAGGTATTTTGCAGTACTAACCATACAGTAAAGAAGGAAAGCAATAGACACTAGAACTAGTTTAAGCAAATGCATTGCATAAGAGACTTTTCAAGCTCTAAACTATTCAGTTAATCTGTACTGGAAACACCACAGTAATAACTAAGCACAATTTCTCAACTATTGTACCAATGTTCTTAATACATACACAAAACATTTAAATTTTACAATGCTGCTTAATCAATATTATAAAATAATTCTAATATCATTATACAATTGAAGGAATTATTTATCATTTATACCAAATAAATATATAGCTTTTAACTTGAAATGATGAGGAATATAAAAAAGTATGTCTAATTACCAAGTTTTAGATAACAAATCAGAGTACATATTGTCATCGGAGGATTCGGTGCTAATACTCTATTAACTTATTAAATAGGTAAATATTCTAAAGATGATTATGTTTTATTTCAAAAATTTATAAAGGAAAAAAATAAGTATTTCAATACTTTACATGTAATCCAAATAACACAATAAGTGTAATAGTAAATTTAGGTTAAAACTTGGAAAAGGTTGACAATAAAATACTATACAATATATCAATTTTCCTACTTCCACCTTTTTTTTCAAAATCTCTCTCAACTCAGTAAGTGGTTTTTCTCTTGACCCTCATCTTTCGAAATACTCAGGCTATGTGCTGAGGAGTATTGAAACTCTCTGCTCCTACCTTCTCCTGAATGACACTTGGGTGCACTCTTGCCTGAATATTTAGATTTAGATTTCTTCATGCTTGATCCAGGAAGATTCCTGAAACTTGAATGAGACCTGTCTCATGGAACCAGCTATTGCCTGGACACTGAGAACATGGTCTTGGATCCTTTGTTTGTTGATGATCTCCTTTGAAAGCTATATTGAGACTGAGCCAGGGATTGTGAGTGTCCTGGAGAAGATCTGGTATGATCTATGGTTTGATACCAGTGGTGGGACAAGAATGCTTGTGTCACCTTGACGACGGAATTTATGATTGTCTTCCTCATAATGTTTTTGGCCTCCCTTGCTACAGTCAGGTTGAGAGTACTGTGGATCCATTTTATAAACCATCTGTAACTTTAGTTTATGTCCATCTAGCAAAAACCTATGTAGGGGACCCATGGCATCCTTGGCATCACGTTAGTTGTGGAAATAAATTAAGGAAACCAATATGGATTTTAGTCAATGGATTTGGGGGATGTTTACATCACTATCAGGCCCATCATGCTCAAAGATATGCCTCAGGGTGCAGCATGAATTGTGGTTTGCCAGATTTTCAACCTTGAGGGAGATCATTGTCTCCACAAAGGGAAGAGGATGAATGGTACTCATGGTCTTCAATACCTCCGTTTAGAATACTCTGAAATGAGCAGATTTAAAGCTCCAAGAGAGATGAAAAATCTGCAACCTTTTTCTTCCAATCATTTGACTACAATTCCTTTCACTTGTATTTGCACAGATATTCTAGAATGTTTCACAACAGCCTTGCCCATCAATAGAGCTACAACCATTTAAGAAACAGAGCAATATGAATGTGAACCAGTTATAAACAAGTGACATAACAAATACAATTCTTTTCACTTTTGCAGTAGAAATCCAGATGTGCTATATCAATAAAAGATTAGAATGTTTACTTGTAACATAATCATTAACTTTTATTTTTCTAACATGGAATAATGTTAAAATTATAGTAAAGTTTTTATTCCCTTCATTTACTAATATATATATATATATATATATATGTATATATATCTCAACAATATATAGAAGGGGATAATGAATTAGAAAAATAATTTTCTAGAAAAGAACTTGGACGAATTTGGGCAATCACTATTCTTTTACTAATTTTAAGATAAAAATATTCAGGTCTTTATTCCACTTGGACTTGAGTTTCATGCACGGTGATAAATATTGATGCATTTGCATTTTTTCATAGGTAGAAATCCAGTAAAACCTGCACCATTTGTTGAAAATGCTGTCTTTTATACATTGTATGGTTTTGGCTTCTTTGACAAAAATCAAAAAAGCATAGGTGTGTGAGTTTATTTCTGGGTATTCTATTCACTTTCATTGATCCACCATCGTGTTTCTATGCCAGTACCATGCAGTTTTTATAACTATTTCTCTGTAGTCCAGTTTGAGCTCAGGGATGGAGATATCTTCTGATGATCTGTTGCTGTACAGGATTGTCTTAGCAATTCTGAGGGTCTTTGTTTTCCATATTAAATTGACAATTGTTTTTGTTGATTTGGGTGGTGTCTCTCTGCCTTTTAGTTAGCCTGGCTAAGGGTTTGTCGATCTTGTTGATTTTCTCAAAGAACCAGCTCTTGGTTTCATTGATTCTTTGAATTGTTTTATTTGTTTCCAATTGATTGATTTCAGCCCTGAGTTTGATTATTTCCAGCCGTCTACTCCTTCTTGGTGTGTCTGCTTCTTCTTTTTCTAGGGTTTTTAAGTGAGCCATTAGGGTGCTTGAATGAGCTGTCTCGAATTTCTTTTTGAAGGCACTTAGTGCTATGAACTTTCCTCTTAGCACTGCTTTCATTGTGTCCCATAAGTTCGGGTATGTTGTGTCTTCATTTTCATTGATTTCTAGAAAGACTTTAATTTCTTTCTTTATTTCTTCCCTGACCCAGCTGTCATTTAGTAACAAGTTGTTCAGTTTCCATGTGTGTGTAGGCTTTTTGTTATTTCTGTTATTGTTGAGGTGCAGCTTTATTCCATGGTGATCAGACAAGATACATGGGATTATTTCAATCTTCTTGTATATGTTGAGGCTTGCTTTGTGACCCACTATGTGGTCTATTTTGGAGAAGGTTCCATGAGGTGCTGAGAAGAAGGTAAATTCTTTTGTGTTTGGGTGTAAAGTTCTGTAAATGTCTGTTAGGTCCATTTGATTCATGACCTCTGTCAGAGACATTGTTTCTTTGTTTAATTTCTGTTTGGTTGACCTGTCCTTTGTTGAGAGTGGGGTGTTGAAGTCTCCCACTATTAATGTGTGGGGATCTATATGTGCTTTAAATTTTATCAATGTTTCTTTCACAAATGTGGGTGCCCTTGTATTTGGGGCATAGATGTTCAGGATTGTGATGTCTTCCTGGTGGAATTTTCCCTTGATGAGTATGAAGTGTCCTTCCCCATCTCTTTTGATTAATTTTGGTTGAAAGTCTATTTTATCAGATATTAGAATGGCTACTCCTGCTTGCTTCTTGGGTCCGTTTGCTTGGAAAGTCGTCTTCCAACCCTTTACCCTCAGGTAATGTCTATCTTTGTGTCTTAGGTGTGTTTCTTGTATGCAACAGATTGCTGGGTTTTGTTTACGTATCCATTCTGTTAATATGTGTCTTTTTATTGGAGAGTTGAGTCCATTGATGTTGAGAGAGATTAATGACCAGTGGCTGTTAGATCTCTTGATTTTGATATTGGCTGTGGTCACCCGGTTGTGTGCTTGGTTGCTTTTTGTTTTACTGAAGTGAGGTTATTTATTTCCTGTGTTTTCTTGAACGTAGCTAGCTTTCTTGGGTTGTATTTTCACTTCCAGTGTCTTCTGTAATGCTGGATTAGTTTGTAGGTATTGTTGAAATTTGTTTTTGTCATTGAATATCTTGTTTTGCCAGAAAGGCAAAGAGGATGGACATCAGAAGAAGAAGAAATCAGGAAACAACCTAGGAACCTACCACAGAGGGCCTCTGAAAGCCTCTGCCCTTCAGACTATCAAAGCAGATGCTGAGCCTGATGGGCAACTGTTGGGCAGAGTGAACGGAATTTTAGGTAAGAACTGGGAAATAGTAAGAGCTGGAGAGGACAGGGTCTCCACAAGGAGAGCAACAGAACAAGAAAATTTGAACATAGGGAACTTCCCAGTGACTCATACTCCAACCAAGGATTATTCATGGAGATAACCTAGAACCCCTGCACAGATGTAGCCCAGGGCAGTTCAGAGTCCAATTGGGTTACATAGTAATGTGAAGAGGGACTGCCTCTGACATAATCTGATTGGCCTGCTCTTTGATCACCTCCCTTTGGGGGGGGGGGTGCAGCCTTACCAGGCCACAGTAGAGGACAATGCAGCCACTTTTGATGTGAACTGACAGACTAAGATCAGAAAGGAGAGGAGAACCTCCCATATTAGTGGACTTGGGGAGTGGCATGCAAGCAGAGGGAGGAGGGTGGGTGGGATTGGGATGGGAGGAGGGAGGGACTTATAGGGGGATGCAGAATGAATAAAGTGTAATTGATGAAAAATTTAAGAAAAAAAGGGAAAAATAATTTAAGAACCTTAAATGAATTTCAAAATTGGAGGAAAACATGGAGTTAGTCAATTGGCATGGAGCATGTGTCGCCCCTGGGGGCAACGGTCTCCTGAACCTACTCAGACCTCGGACACCAGCACTGCTAATTCTAGAACTGACACAGGATGTTCCAACGAGGGGTTAAGGCTTCTCATAATATTTCCTATAAGCCCACACCTGTTTGTCTATATCCCCCATTTTTATTCATTATTAGCCAGATAGAGCCAAGTAATTGTGGTAATGATACTTGGTTTTTTTAAGTCCCAATGCTAGTAAAGTTAGGTATGCCCTGGTTACTCGCATGCCTCACTGGGTGCCTATGCCCATTGATGCCCCTCACGCTATGACTCTCTTCAGACAGAAAAGGGATCTTGGAACTACAGCCACCATTGTTACTACCATCTCATTGACGGCTGTTGGAGCTACCACCAGGGCATTAGCCATGAGTCATACTGGGCAGACTGCTCAGACCCTGAATAATCATTTAGCCAATGTAGCTCATGCCTTAGTTGTACATAAAGGAATTAATGCTCAACTAAAAGGAAGCTTGATGGTGTTCAATCAGAGGATTGACCTCTTGCAGGAGCAAATTGATACCCTATGGCAAATCGCTCAACCTGGCTGTCAATGAAAGTATGCTGGACTTTGTGTCACTAGCATACAACATGAGAATTTTTCCTGCGCTGCAAATCTGTCTAAACAATTGTCGAGCTATATTTTAGGTAATTGGACTGGAGAATTCGATACTACGATGGAGCAGCTGAGAGTGGCCATTGTCACAGTAAATTCTACCGGAGTGGACGCAGGACTACCCACAGGATTTACAACATGGATTGCTGCAGCCATGAATCATCTGAAGGAATGGGCGGGCATGGGAGTGTTAGCAGGCCTTCTGGTGTTGGTCTCCTTGGTTTGCCTGTGGTATATATGCAAGATTAGAGTCTCACAACAGTGTGATGCAGCCATGATCATTCAGGCCTTTACAGCCATTGAAGCAAGACATTCTCCCCAAGCATGGTTGGATACCATAAAAAGCTAAAATGATACGCTCAGGATGCGAGGCTAAGCACAGCACTCAGGGTCAGCCGCTTTGGACCCAGAGAAGAGCATGTCTGATTGCATGCGGGTTGATGCCCCAGGTCCCGCCTCTGAGAAAAAGGTATCTGACGGGTCCGATGCTCTTTGGGTGGATGACACCTAAATGAACATCTGTACAAAGTCCCAATTTATTTCTAATATCAGAGATCAGACCTCTACCCTTGCCTGATGCGTCTAAAACAAAAAGGGGGAACTGTAGAGAGCTGCGGAATGCTATGCCTTAAAGATGGAGCTGGTTTCCGCCTTCCACCTTCCCGATGGTGAGTGCTCTCTGACACGAACAACTCCACATTTGGCTAAGGCCGAGGATCTGGCTTGCTTCCATGTATGTGGACCTATCTGCATTGCCCCCGTGGCACGCCTGGGTTGGCTACCCAGAGGCTATTTAAGCTGTGGGCTGGCTTTCCCCGGGGTCCGAGGATTGTTCAATGTTCCTGAATAAACTGCATTGAAAAAAAAAATAATAAAAATTTAAAATTAAAAAAAAAAAAAAAGAAAAAAAAAATTGACAATTGTTCTTTCAAGGTCTGTAAACAATTGTATTGGTGTTTTTCATTTTATCAATTACAATTTATTCACCTTGTATCCCGTCTGTAGCTCTGTCTCTCTTACCCTCCCAATACCACTCTCCTTCCCCCATCTCCACCCATGTCCCACCAAGCCCACCAACCGGGGGAGATCCTCCTGTCTTTCCTTCTATTCCTAGTCTATGAGGACCTATCAGGAGTGGCTGCTTCTTCTTCCTTGTGGCCTGGAAAGGCTGCAGACCCCTCAGGGAGAGGTGATCAAAGAGCAGGCCAATCAGTTACAGTCCTTGTCCCCATTACTATGGAACCAACTTGGACACTGAATTTCCATGGGTTACATCTGTTCAGGGTTCTAGGTTTCCACTAAAACATACTCCTAATTGTCTGAAAACATGCCAGATTAATTTCCAAAGTGGTTGTAAAAGTTTGCATTCCCACTAATAGTGGAGTAGGTTTCCCTAACTCCACATCCTCTCCAGCATGTGTTGTCAATTGAGTTTTTGATCTTAGCCATCCTGATGATTGTTAGGTGAAATCTCAGGGCTGATTTGATTAGCATTTCCCTGATGACCAAAGACATGATGGGAATTACATTGAATCTCTACATTGCTCTTGGTAGCATGGCCCTTTTCACTGTTAATCCTACAGATCCATGAGAATGGGAGATCTTTCCATCTTCTGATATCTTCCTCAGTTTCTTTTTTTTTTATTATTATTATTTTATTTTTTTTTATCAGTTACATTTTATTAACTCTGTATCCCAGCCGTGTCCCGATCCCTCATTCCCTCCCAGTCCCTCCCTCCCTCCCTCCCTCCCTCCCTCATCTCCACCGTGCCCCTTTCCAAGTCCACTGATGGGGGGGACCTCCTCCCCATTCATCTGATCCTGTTTTATCAGGTATCTTCAGGACTGGCTGCAAAGCCCTCCTCTGTGGCCTAAAAGGACTGCTCCTCCCTTCGGGGGTGGGGAGACCAAAGAGCCAGTCATCGAGTTCCTGTTAGAAATAGTTCCTGTTCCCCTCACTTTGGGAAACCAATTGGTTACTGAGCTACCACAGGCTACATCTGAGTGGAGGTTCTAGGTTATATCCATACATGGTCCTTGGTTGAATGTCAGTCTCAGAAAAGACCCTGTGCCCAGATATATTTGGTTCTCGTGGAGCTCCTATCCTTTCCCCATCAGACTAACTCCCCTTCTTTCTTATGATTCCCTGTGCTCTGCCAAAGGTTTGGTCATGAGCCTTTGCTATAGGTATGCTGTATATTGTCTTTAATATGTTTAGGTATGTGCATCAAATCCCTGATATCTACAAGACTTTAAACATGAATGGTTGTTGGATTTTTTCAAATTAATCATTTATTTATTTATTTATCTATTTATTTATTTGCATCTGAAGAAAATTATACTAAAGTCTGTACAACTAAAGAAGCTGAGAAAAATAAATGGACATAGGAAGAGGGAAAAATCAGGCAACAGGACAAGAGCTTACAACAGAGGCCCATTGAAATGCTTGACATAGCAAGGTATTGAAGGAGAATCTGAGAGTCATGGTCCAAATCCAGGCAGAGTGCATGGAATCTTTTGAAATAAAGGGGGAGAGAGGAAGTCTTAGAGGGTATAGGAGCTTCATGAGGAGAACAACAGATCACAAAATTCTGGCCAGATACGTATTTTCTCAGACTGATATGCCAACCAAGGGCCATGCATGGAGATACCCTAGAACACCCAGAAACTGTGCACAGCTATAGCCCATGGCAAGTCAGTATCCAAGTGGGTGTCCTAGTAATAGAAACAAGGACTGTCTACATAATAACAAACTTGCAAATAGTGATGTTCTTATCTAATGAGAGTTCAAAAGTGACTTAACAAGTTTAGCAAGAAGTGGAACTTACAGCATGCTTGTTTTTCTTTGCCTCCAAAGTTCTTGTAGAGAAGTAAATATTCACAAAAATTAAAGATTATTGAAAGAACTAAGTAAAAGAGTCTGAGAAGGCAGGTGATTCATGTTTACTAAAATATAGCTGAGTTAGGTTTTTCAATAAAAGTTTTTGTCATGAACAAAGATCATTTAGTGCATTACAGTGAAACTTCTTATCCAACTCGATCTTCTGTATAGGTTCTTAGTTTGACAGATAATAGAATTTAAAAAAAATGTACTAATCATTGAACTGGAAAGCTTCATTTTAAATATGGAGAAAAAACATAATTCAAACATGCTGAATATATCAGCAATTGATGAGGAAAGCAATTTGCAAGAGAAGAAAGAATAAAAACTATAATTTCTGAGCTAGAAAAAAAAACTTGTAAACTCAACAGTGAAATGAAATAATTCCATTGAGTGAGCCAGGCCAAAAAACAAAACAAATCAAATCAAAACAAAACAAAACAAAACAAAACAAAAAGTCCCATATGTCTGAATCAGCAAGATTTAGGATTATGGCCTTTGTAAAGAAAGGAGATGATAGGGATAAAAGAAAAAGGTGTTATAAAAGCCAAACTGTTTAGCCATGAGTATTTAGGCAACTGCCTCAGACAAGGTGGTTTGGGGTCTATACTTATATTCAGTTAAGTAAAGAGATTCTTTATTTATGCCTTAAAGTTGCATTTTTATTTATTTGTGTATCAGGGTATGATTATGTATACCACAAATGTGTAGATACTCAATGATGCTGATGGGTATATGTCTCCCTGGAATTGGTAATACAGACAGAAGTAAGCTGCCAGTGTGTGAAGTTGGGAACTGAACACAAGTCCTCTATACAACATTAAATGCAATTAACCGCTGAGCTCTATGTCCAGCCTCATTTCTATCAGTGACTTATCATGTCACAAAAAACATTTTTTTACAATAAATTCATTATTATTATTATTATTATTATTATTATTATTATTTAATACAATTTATTCAATCTGTAAACCAGCTGTGGTCCATTCCCTCGTCTCTCCTCAAACACAACTTCCCTCACTCTTCTCCTTTTATGCCCTTCCTCTAGTCCACTGATAAGGGAGTTTCTCCTCCCCTTCAATCTGACCTTACCCTATCAGGTCTCTTCAGGGCTGGTGCATTGTCTCCCTCTGTGGCCTTGCAAAGCTGCATCATGCAGGGGGATGTGTTCAAAGAGTATGCCACTGAGTTCATGCCAGAGAAGGAGCTATGCGCTGACTTCCTGAAATATCTTTCTTCATCCTCAAACAGAAATTTATATATATATATACATATAATATTAAGGAAATAGAAGCTGTCATCCAAAATCTCCCATGCAATAAAAAGGCCAGGGCCAGATGGTTTCAGGGCAGAATTCCTCCAGACATTCAAAGAAGTGCTAACACCAGTACTCTTCAAACTATTCCACAAAATAGAAACAGAAGGAAAACTACCCAACTCATTCAATGAAGCCACAGTCACCTTGGTACCTAAACCTCACAAAGACCCAACAAAGAAAGAAAATTTCAGGCCAATCTCCCTCATGAACATTGATGCAAAAGCACTCAACAAAATACTTGCAAACCGATTCCAAGAACACATCAAAGATACCATCCACTAGGACCAAGTAGGTTTCATCCCAGGTATGCAGGGGTGGTTCAATATACGGAAATCCATCAATGTGATCCACCACATAAAAAACCTGAGGAGAAAAACCACTTGACCGTCTCCTTAGATGCTGAAAAGCCATTTGACAAAATCCAGCATCCATTTATGTTTAACGTCTTGGAGAGATCAGGGATACAAGGCATGTACCTGAATATAGTAAAGGCAATTACTATACAGCAAGCCTATAGCCAATATCAAACTCAATGGAGAAAAACTTAAATCAATCCCACTGAAATCAGGGACAAGTCAAGGCTGCCCATTCTCTCCATATCTCTTCAATATTGTTCTGGAAGTCCTTGCTAGAACAATGAGGCAATTGAAGGAGATCAAGGGGATTCAAATTAGAAAGGAAGATGTCAAACTATCACTATTTGCAGATGATATGATAGAATATCTGACTAACCACAAAAATTCCAGTAAGGATCTCCTACAGCTGATTGTGTTGTCTTGTTTAAAAAATAAAATAAAATAATACATTATCTTACTGGCTTTGTCTTATGTTGTTAAAACCCTTGCACTCAGTGAAAAAGATTTTTAACTATTTCAAAATTCTACTAGGGAGCTGCAGAAATGGCATAGCACAGTGGTAGAGCCTATTGTGTGTCTAAGCATGAAATTCAAGTTAAGTTTCTATTCCCCAGCACAAAACAGTTTATAATAGCAAATAAGTGAATGAATGTATAAATAAGCTCTATATCAGAGCTCCTTAGTACAGGATTTACGTTAGAGACTTCGTTTCCTGTATTTTTTTCTTTTTTTATTATTTTTCATGAATATAGTAAATACTTAACCAGAACTCTAAAATGTGACAGGCATGCTTAAAACATATGATGTATATTTTATATAGAAGTGAAAAGTTCTCCCTGGACTTTCCAGGGTGCATGGAGGATGGGAAATTTTGGATGTGTGGTGATGATAACAATACTTTTTCTTTTTTTCTTTCTTTTTTTTTAGCAATAATTTTTCAACACAAAGAACAAAACCCAAAAAGGACAGTAATAGACTTGTTGATGTGGAATGAGTGACTCATCAATAAACACAGAACTAAAGGCAATTAATAACTGCTGGTAGAGGACATACTACTACCCCCAAAAGACATCACTAGTTAGTAATCCAATACGAAGTGTTCTGCACTGGAATCATATTCACAAAGCAACAGGAATTAAATTTAGTGTGTTGTATGACTATATTTCTCTTTTTATATGTACATGTAACAATAAATATGAATTTAATAAAGTCATGAATTTTAGAAGATATAAAGGCAGGAAGAAAGGGGGAAGGTTGGAGGGAGGAAATGGAAGTGGGGAAAGGTTGAAATTTTATTTTAATTAAGACATTACTAATCTGGTTGCATATGTCTTGGTTCAGCCAGGATGACTTGGAAAAAATAATACTTATTTGCAATACCATTATACATCCTAGAATTTTATAACATGTTAGTGTTACAATCTCCATTTACTTGTTTTAATATAGTTTGTTTTATTTTAATTTTAAAATTACTTTATAATTAATTACAGTTTACTCCCTTTGTATCCCAGCTATATACCCCTGCCACATCCCTTCCCAATCCCAGCTTTCCTCCATCCCTCCTCTCTTCCCATGCCCCTCCCTAAGTCCACGGATAGGGGAGGTCTTCCTCCCTTTCCATCTGAACCTAGTCTATCATGTCTCATCAAAACAGGCTACATTTTCTTCCTTTGTGACCTGAGCTGTCCATGGGCTACATCCCTGCTTAGATTCTAAGTTATCTCCAAGCAAATTTCTTGGTTGGAACATTCATCTAAGAATAGACCCCTTTGCACAGAATTTTTTTGTTTCTGTTGCTCTCCTTGAGGAGCTCCTGTCCCCTCTAGGTCTTTCTATCTCCTTCTTGTTTTATAAGGTACCCTCCACTCTACCCGAATTATGTCTGTGAGTCTCCGCATCTGCTCTGATATCCTGCTGGGTAGAATCTATCAGTGGCTCTCTGTTGTAGGCTCCTGTGCTCTTCCCTGTTGGCTCTTTCCAATCAGCTGTTCACTCTTCCAAATTGGCTGTCTGAGTGAGGCTTGATCATCTAACTCAGGGTCCTCCTTCATGCTTAGCTACCTTTGATATACCTATTATGTATGTTTATCCTATATTTTATGTCTACCGTCCACTAAGAACTAAGTTATATATCAAGTATATCTTTCTGCTTTGGGGATAACTCACTCAGGATGATCTTACACCTGTCAGTATGGCTCAGATCAATAAGTCCAGTGACAAAATAGGCTGGAGTGAACGTAAAGAAAAGGGAGACCTCCTTCATTGCTAGTGGGAATGGAAAATGTACATGCACTTTGGAAATCAGTCTGGATCTTTCTCAGACAATTAGGAATAGTGCCTCCTCAAGATCCAGCCATTCCACTCCTTGGCATATATCCCAAAGATATTCAAGCACACAACAAGGACATTTGTTCTACTATGTCCCTAGCAACTTTCTTTGTAATTTTCAGAATCTGATAACAACCCAGATGTCCATAAACTAAGAAATGGATGCAGAAATTGTGGAACATTTACACAATGGAATACTATTCATTAATTAAGAACCAGTAAATCATGAAATTTGCAGTCAAGGAAAGAAAGGAAAAAATATGAAATTTGAAAAGAAAAATGGGAGCTATAAGATAAATCATGAAGACAGATCCATTAAATAAAGCCCGATTTCTCAATGGAGGTTCTAGAAAAAAGAGGGCCTGACACATATTCTCCAAATGATGAGAGAAAATTTGGCAGCCAAACTATCAACCACATTAGTTGGAGAAACCAAATTTGAGCAGGATCTATCTACAACAATTTCAGCTCTCCATATGGCACTAGAAAGAAAATTTCAACTTAAAGATGTTTACCACACTCAATAAAAATAAAACGTATAAATATTTAATCTCTTGACCGAACTTTTGGCAAAGTACAAGGAATCCTATGAAAGAAGGGCTGTCTATCAATGCAGATGCTGAGATTTATGGCCAACTGTTGGGCACACAGCAGGGAATCTTAGGAAAGAAGTGATAAACAGTAAGATCTGGAGAGGACAGGAACTCTACAAGGAGAGCAACAGAACCAAAAAATCTGAAAACAAGGGTCTTTCCTGAGACTGATACTCCAAACCAACGACCATGCATAGAGATAACATAAGACCCGTGCAGAGATGTACCCCATCTCAGTGCAGGGTTCCATAGTAATAGGTACAGAGAGCGTCTCTGACATTAACTGTTCAGCCTGCTCTTTCATTAACCCCTGGCCCCCGGAAGGGTGACACAGCATTACCAGGCAATAGAAGAAGACAATGGAGCTACTCCTGATGTGGCCTAACTGACTATGATAAGAAGGAAGGAAAATAAGTCCTCCCCTATCAGTGGACTTGGGGAGTGGCATTTGTGCAGAGGGGAGAGGAAGGGAGAAATTG
The DNA here is from genome assembly GCF_030254825.1 of Meriones unguiculatus. NCBI lineage: Eukaryota > Metazoa > Chordata > Mammalia > Rodentia > Muridae > Meriones > Meriones unguiculatus. Next base: position 11,701,222 of record NW_026843707.1, read on the forward strand.
GGACTGGAGGACAGAGGCAACCACAGGGGGATACAAAGTGAATAAATTATAATTAACAAAGAATCAAAAAAAAAAAAAAGCAGGATGCATCATTCTGTGATATCCAAGAACAAGATATCAAAGTCAAAAATAAACTTTACCTCGGGATAAAAGAAAGAAAAAGCATGTTCAAAGCAAATGGAGTCAAAAACCAAGCAGGTGAAACAGTTTTAATATCTGACAAAAAACTAAACAAAATAGACTAAAAACTAATCAGAAGAGACAGGGAACACTACATAGTCATCAAAGTTGAAAAAAAAAATCTGCCAAGAATCTATTGCTGTTTTAAGCATTCATATACCAAGCACAAAAGTAACTGTCTTCATAAAAGAAATACTATTACAGATAGAAAAGTATATTGACCTCCACACAGTGGTAGTGGGAGGCTTCAGGACCTCACAGTAATTTACAAGTGATCCAGACAAAAACTAACCCGATAAAAGCTGTAGCTAAAAGATTTCACATGTACATAAGCTTAGCAGACTTTTAGAGAAGATTTAACCCAAACTCAGAATATACTTTCTTTTCAATAGCTCATAGATTTTCTTCCAAAATTGACCAAATTCTTGAAAATAAAGCAAGTCTCAACAGTAAGGAAAAAATTTAAATCACACCCTATACCCTACATGACCACCACAGATTAAGTATTGTTTTGTTTTTATCCATTCCTGTGTTTCTTATTATGTTTAGGTTGTTGTTTTCTTATACTGTTAACTGCTTACTTATGAGAGACAGAAAGGAAGTGTTTGCATGTGTAGGTTTAAGTGGTCAGGAACATCTTAGGGAAGTTATAAAAGGAGAAACTATGATCAGAATATATTATATAGTAACTCTATTTTCTTTTTTTAAAAAAGTGAGGAATTGAACATAATTTATGACCCAGGGATTTTGCAGTAGTAACCATACAGTAAAGAAGGAAAGCAATAAACACTAGAACTAGTTTAAGCAAATGCATTGCCTAAGAGACTTTTCAAGCTCTAAACTAGTCAGTTAATCTGTACTGTAAACACCACAATAATACCTAAGTACAATTTCTCAACTATTGTACCAATGTTCTTGATACATACACAAAACATTTAAATTTAACCATGCTGCTTAATCAATATTATAAAATAATTATAATACCATTATACAATTAAAGGATTTATTGATCATTTATACCAAATAAATATATAGCTTTTAATTGAAAGGATGAAGACTCTAAAGAAGAATGTCTAATTACCAAGTTTTAGATAACAAATCAGAGTACATATTGTCATAGGAGGATTTAGTGCTAATACTCTATTAACTTATTAAATAGACAAATATTCTAAAGTTGATTATGTTTTATTTCAAAAATTTACAAAGGAAAAAATAAGTATTTCAATACTTTACATGTAATCATAATATTCAAATAACACAATAAGTGTAATAGTAAATGTAGGTTAAAAGTTGAAAAAGGTTTACAATAAAATACTATACAATGTATCAATTTTCCTACTTCCCCTGTTGTTTTGAAAATGTCTCTCAACTCAGTAAGTGGTTTTTCTCTTGACCCTCATCTTTCCCAATACTCAGGCTATGTGTTGAGGAGTATTGAAACTCTCTGTTCCTACCTTCTCCTGAGTGACACTTGGGTGCACTCTTGCCTGAATATTTAGATTTAGATTTCTTCATGCTTGATCCAGGAAGATTCCCGAAACTTGGATGAGACCTGTCTCATGGAACCAGCTATTGCCTGGACACTGAGAACATGGTCTTGGATCCTTTGTTTGTTGATGATCTCCTTTGAAAGCGATATTGAGACTGAGCCAGGGATTGTGAGTGGCCTGGAGAAGATCTGGTATGATCTATGGTTTGATACCAGTGGTGGGACAAGAATGCTTGTGTCACCTTGACGTCGGAATTTATGATTGTCTTCCTCATAATGTTTTTGGCCTCCCTTGCTACAGTCAGTTTGAGAGTACTATTGATCCATTTTGTAAACCATCTGTAACTTTAGTTTATATCCGTCTAGTAAAAACCCATGTAGCAGACACATGGCATCCTTGGCATCATGTTTGTTGTGGAAATAGATTAAGGAAACCAATATGGACTTTAGGACAATGGATTTGGGGGATGTTTACATCACTATCAGGCCCATCATGCTCAAAGATATGCCTCAGGGTGCAGCATGAATTGTGGTTTGCCAGATTTTCAACCTTGAGGGAGATCATTCTCTCCACAAAGGGAAGAGGATGACTGTTACTCATGGTCTTTGATACCTCCATTTAGAATACTCTGAAATGAGCAGATTTGAAGCTCCAAGAGAGATGAAATATCTGCAACCTTTTTCTTCCAATCGTTTGACTACAATTCCTTTCACTTGTATTTGCACAGATATTCTAGAATATTTCACAACAGCCTCGCCCATAAATAGACCTAAAACCATTTGAGAAATAGAGCAATATGAATGGAACGAGTTATAAACAAGTGACATAATCAAAACAATTCTTTTCACTTTTGCAGTAGAAATCCAGATGTGCTATATCAATAAAAGATTAGAATGTTTATTTATAACATAATCATTAACTTTTATTTTTCTAACATGAAATGTTATTAAAATGATAGTAAAGTGTTTATTCCCTTCATTTACTTATATATATATATACACATATATAAAGGGATAATGAATTAGAAAAATGATTTTCGCCAGATTCGCGAGGTGGCTGCACCATCCTCCCAAGGCGCGAATCTGCCAGAGGCCATACTAGCTTGGCTGGATCACAATCACTGACAGTATGGCCTGCCCAATCCCACAGTGACAGAGAATAGGCTATATACTCACCAAAACCAGGCAGAAATGTCATACAACCTGGACATACCAGGCGCTGGGCCTCCCAAGCTTGGAGAGCACAGTGAAGAGACCCCAGGACTTCCCAGAAAGCATCCAGACTAGTGATCCAGTCTCCAGTTACAGCAGGAATTGGTGGTGAAGCAGCACTGAGCTGGTGGGGCACAACAACCCTCCTGTTTAAGACTAACCAGGGCCAAACCAGAGAACAGAGAGCCTGGTTACCCCATCCCTGCTGATGTGACCACCCTGAAATCTCCAGCTGCAGCAAGACCTCAGAACCTGGCAGTGACAGCAGCACAGATCTTTCAGAGCACATCAAAGAAGAAGGGCCAAACCAGAGAGCAGAGAACCCCGGATACCACGATCTCTGCCAAGTGACCTGCCTGTAAGTGAGTGCACCCTTGAGAATCTGCAGTTCCCCAGATCCTGGGACCTTCTGAAACAGAAGCCAGGCATCGAACCCCCTCCCACACACATACCCACTTTGGGAAACAGAGGAGCACTAGGGACATTGAAGTTCCTGCCCTGTGGGTCTAACTGAAAAGTTAAGGCAGTTAATGCCAGAAATTGCACTGCGATTATCAGTAGCGCCTGCGACATATACAGTGCAGAGCCCCTCCCACACACTCAAGGGTTCAACATTAGCCATCACTCTGTCCCTCAAGACACACGTCCACGCACACTTACACACACACACACACACACACACACACACACAGAGACACGCTTGCATTTGCCCAGTTTTTGCCTGCGTACTTTCCTCCCACAGGTACAGATATTCCTCAGCACACGCTGAGAGTTCTCAGCTTCCTTAAGAACTCTCCAGATGCCAGAGAGAGACAGCACCAGTCTGATCTGCAGAATCCAAAAACAAACAGGGAAGGTTTCAGATAAGCCAATGGCCAGGGGTAGGCAAAAGAACACTTCCAACATAAATCAGGACATCATGACTTCACCAGCAAACCCCAAAATCAATGGATACTCCAATTCAGCAGAAGCACAGGAAAATGATTTTAAAGCCATGCTTGCCCAATTATTTGAGGCTCATAAGGAGGAAATGAACAAGTCTTTCAAATATTTGACCAGTCAATTGGAGGCAAAGAAAGAAGAAATAGACAATATCCTTAAAGAAACACAGGCAAACATAGCCAAACAAATAGATACACAAGAAGAGGAAAAATTAGTTGCATACAAGAAGGAAATGAAAAAAGAAATAGAGGCCATCGTAGAGAGACAGGAATCCAAATTCAAACACATGAAAGAAATGGGGCAAGGCATGAAAACAGGATTAGAATCAATAAAGAAAACACAAAATAAGAAAACCCTTGAGCTGGAGAACTTGGAGAAAAGATCAGGAACCACAAAAGTAAGCATCACCAACAGAATACAAGAGATGGAAGACAGAATCTCTGGAGCTGAAGACACACTTGCAGAAATGGATACTTTTCTCAAAGAAAAAGTAAAATCAGAAAAGTTCCAATCACAAAATATCAAAGAAATCAAGGATGCTATGAAAAGACAAAATCTAAGAATAATAGGAATTCATGAAAAAGAAGACTCCAGGCTCCAAGGTCCAGAAAATATTTTCAAGAAAATCATAGAAGAAAATTTTCCCAACTTAAAGAGAGAGATGTCCATAAATATACAAGAGGCCTACAGAACTCCAAATAGACTAGACCAGAAAAGAAACACATCACGTCACATCATAGTCAAAACACTAAATCTACAGAACAAAGAAAAGATATTAAAAGCAGCAATGGAAAAAGGCAAAGTAACATATGAAGGTAGACGTATCAGAATCTCACCGGACTTCTCATCAGAAACTATGAAAGACAGAAGGGCCTGGGCAAGTATCATGGAGACTCTAAGAGATCACATATGTCAATCCAGACTACTATACCCTGCAAAGCTTTCAACCAACATAGATGGAGAAAACAAAATATTCCATGACAAAACTAAATTTACACAATATCTACACTGCAAACCATCCCTACAGAAGATACTAGAAGGAAAACTCCAATCCAATGAAAACAAATTCACCCAAGAAAACAGGGCATACAGATAATATCCCAACAAAAATGAAAAGAAAACAAGCAATGAAACAGGGTTAGATCATCGACGCCATTACAAAAGAAACTAATATGCATTGGTCACTATTATCTATCAATATCAATGGACTCAACTCACCAATAAAAAGACACAGGCTAACAGAATGGTTATGGAAACAGGATCCAACATTCTGTTGCATCCAAGAAACACACCTATGCAACAAAGATAAACACTAACTCAGAGTAAAGGGCTGGAAAACTGTTTTTTCAAGCAAATGGTTCCAGAAAACAAGCTGGAGTAGCCATCCTAATATCTAATAAAATAGACTTTCAACCCAAGTTAATAAAAAAAGATAAGGAGGACCACTATATTCTCATCAAAGAAAAAATCCACCAAGAGGATATCACAAACTTGAATATCTATGCCCCAAACACAAGAGCACCAATATTCGTAAATGAAACATTATTAAAGCTTAAATCATACATTGATCCTAATAACTTAGTAGTGGGAGACTTCAACACTCTACTCTCACCAAGGGACAGATCAACTAGACAGACACCAAATAGGGAAATAAAAGCACTGACAGAATCCCTAAATCAAATGGACCTAATAGACGTCTACAGATCGTTTCACCCAAACTCAAAAGAGTACACCTTCTTTTCAGCACCACATGGAACCTTTTCCAAAATAGACCATTTAGTGCGTCACAAAGCAAGCCTCAACAGATACAAAAGAATTGAAGTAATCCCTTGTATACTATCTGACCACCATGGACTAAAGCTAGACATCAACAACAACAGAAACAACAAAAAGCCAACACGCACATGGAAACTGAACAACTTACTACTCAATGACAGCTGGGTTAAGGAAGAAATAAAGAAAGAAATTAAAGACTTCCTAGAATTCAATGAAAAGGAAGGCACAACATACCCAAATTTATGGGACACAGTGAAAGCAGTGCTCAGAGGAAAATTTATAGCACTAAGTGCCTGCAAGAAGAAATTCGTAACATCACATACAAACAACTTAATGGCCCAAATGAAAAACCTAGAAAAAAAAGAAGCAGATACACCCAAGAGGAGCAGACGGCTGGAAATAATCAAACTAAGGGCTGAAATCAATCAATTAGAAACAAATAAAACTATCCAAAGAATCAATGAAACAAAAAGCTGGTTCTTTGAGAAAATCAACAAAATAGACAAACCCTTAGCCAAACTAACTAAAACGCAGAGAGAAACTATCCAGATCAGCAAAATCAGAAATGAAAATGGGGAACACAACCACAGACACTGAGGAAATGCAAACAATTATTAGGTCATACTACAAAAGCATATATGCCACAAAATTTGAAAATCTAAATGAAATGGATAATTTTCTTGAAAGATTGCATCTACCAAAACTAAGTCAAGATCAGGTAGAAAGACTGAATAGCCCTATATCTCCCAAGGAAATCGAAGCAGTCATTAACAGTGTCCCCTCCAAAAAAAGCCCTGGACCAGATGGCTTCAGCGCAGAATTCTACAATACCTTCAAAGAAGTGCTAACTCATATTCTCCTCAAGCTATTCCACAAAATAGAAACAGAAGGAACACAACCAAACTCATTCTATGAAGCCACAGTCACCTTGATACCTAAACTACACAAAGACACAACAAAAAAAGAGAACTTCAGGCCTATCTCTCTTATGAACATTGACGCAAAAATACTCAGTAAAATACTTGCAAACCGAATCCAAGACCATATCAAATATATCATCCACCATGACCAAGTAGACTTCAACCCAGGCATGCAAGGGTGGTTCAACATATGGAAATCCATCAATGTAATCTACTACATAAACAAACTGAAGGAGAAAACCACATGATCATCTCCTTAGATGCAGAAAAAGCATTTGACAAAGTCCAACACCCATTCATGTTTAAAGTCTTGGAGAGATCAGGGATACAAGGCACATACCTAAACATAGTAAAGGCAATATACAGCAAGCCTATAGCTAACATCAAACTCAATGGAGAGAAACTTAAATCAATCCCACTGAAATCAGGGACAAGACAAGACTGACCATTGTCCCCATATCTCTTCAACATAGTACTTGAAGTCCAGGCCAGAGCAATAAGACAACTAAAGGAGGTCAAGGGAATACAAATCGGGAAGGAAGAGGTCAAAGTGTCACTATTTGCAGATGATATGATAGTATACATGGGCGACCCCAAAAATTCAACCAGAGAACTCCTTCAGCTGATAAGCACCTTCAGCAAAGTGGCAGGATACAAAATCAACTCAAAAAAATCAGAAGCCCTCCTATATACCAAAGACAAAAAGGCTGAGAAAGAAATTAGGGAAACAACACCTTTCACAATAGCCACTAATAACATAAAGTACCTTGGTGTGACTCTAACCAAGCAAGTGAAAGACCTGTTTGAGAAAAACTTCAAGTGTCTAAAGAAAGAAATCGAAGAAGATATCAGAAGATGGAAAGATCTCCCGTGCTCATGGATTGGTAGGATTAACATTGTGAAAATGGCCATCCTGCCAAAAGCAATCTACAGATTCAATGCAATTCCCATCAAAATACCAACTCAATTCTTTACAGACCTTGAAAAAAAGATTCTCAGCTTCATATGGAAAAACAAAAAACCCAGAATCTCCAAAACAATCCTGTACAACAACAGATCATCTGGAGGTATCTCCATCCCTGAACTCAAGCTGTACTACAGGGCAACAGTAATAAAAACTGCATGATATTGGCATAGAAACAGAAAGGAGGATCAATGGAACCTCATAGAAGACCCAGAAATAAACCCACCCAACTATGAATACTTGATATTTGACGAAGAAGCCAAATCCATTCAATGAAAAACGACATCTTCAACAAATGGTGCTGGACCAAATGGATGTCTTAATGCAGAAAAATGAAAATAGATCCATATTTATCACCCTGCACAAAACTAAAGTCAAAGTGGATCAAGGACCTCAACATAAAACCAGATACCCTAAATCAATTGGAAAAAAAAGTGGGAAACAGCCTAGAACTCATAGGCACAGGAGACAACTTCCTGAACATAACACCAACAGCACAGGCTCTAAGAGCAACAATCAATAAATGGGACCTTGTGAAACTGAAAAGTTTCTGTAAAGCAAAGGACACCGTCATCAAAACAAAACGACTGCCTACAGATTGGGAAAGAATCTTCACTAACCCTTTATCTGACAGAGGACTAATATCCAGTATATACAAAGAACTAAAGAAGCTGAAAAGCAGTAATCCAAGTAATTAAATTAAAAGATGGGGAACAGTGCTAAACAGAGAATTCTTGACAGAGGAATATCTATTGGCAGAAAAACACTTAAAGAAATGCTCATCCTCATTAGCCATCAGGGAAATGGAAATCAAAACGACCCTGAGATATCACCTTACACCCATCAGAATGACCAAGATGAAAAACTCAAGCGATAACACATGCTGGAGAGGTTGTGGAGAAAGGGGAACCCTCCTCCACTACTGGTGGGAATATAAACTGGTACAACCACTCTGGAAAACTATCTGGCGCTTTAAAGACAATTAGGATTAGTGCTTCCTCAAGACCCAGCTATACTACTCCTAGGTATATACCCAAAGTTCGTTCAAGAACACAAAAGGGATACTTGCTCAAACATGTTTATAGCAGCTTTATTTGTAATAGCCAGAACCTTGAAACAACCCAGATGTCAATCAACGGAGGAATGGGTACAGAAATTGTGGTATTTTTACACAATAGAATACTACTCAGCAATCAAAAATGAGGAAATCATGAAATTTGCAGGCAAATGGTGGGATCTAGAAAAGATCATTCTGAGTGAAATATCCCAGAAGGAGAAAGACAAACATGGGATATACTCACTTATATAGACCTATAAGATAAGATAAACATAATGAAATCTATACACCTAAAAAAATAATCAAGTGAGCAGACATGGGGCAAGATGATCAATCCTCATTTAGAAAGACAGATGGGAAGTGCATTGAATGTATGACAGAAGTCTACTGAGCGCATCTGAAAGACTCTAACTAGCAGTGTTTTCAAAGCAAAGAATCATGACCAAACCTTTGGCAGAGTACAGGGAATCATAAGAAAGAAGGGGAGTTAGTCTGATGGGGAAAGGATAGGAGCTCCACAAGGACCAAATATATCTGGGCACAGGGTCTTTTCTGAGACTGACATTCAACCAAGGACCATGTATGGATATAACCTAGAACCTCCACTCAGATGTAGCCATTGGGAGCTCAGTAACCAATTGGTTTCCCAAAGTGAGGGGAACAGGGACTATTTCTAACAGGAACTCAATGACTGGCTCTTTGGCCTCCCCACCACTGAAGGGAGGAGCAGTCCTGTTAGGCCACAGAGGAGGGCTTTGCAGCCAGTCCTGAGGATACCTGATAAAAAAGGATCAGATGAATGAGGAGGACGTCCACCCCCTATCAATGAACTTGGAAAGGGGCACGGTGGAGATGAGGGAGGGAGGGAAGGACTGGAAGGGAATGAGGGATTGGGACATGGCTGGGATACAGATTTAATTAAATGTAACTGATAAAAAGAAACACTATTAAACCTTAAATTACACATAAAAAAAAGAAAAAGAATTTTCTAGAAAAGAACTTTGACTAATTTGGGCAAACACTATTCTTTTACTAATTTTAAGATAAAAATATTCAGTTCTTTATTCCACTTGGACTTGAGTTTCATGCACGGTGATAAATGTTGATGCATTTGCATTTTTTCATAGGTAGAAATCCAGTAAGACCTGCACCATTTGTTGAAAATGCTGTCTTTATACATTGTATGGTTTTGGCATCTTTGACAAAAATCAAAAAAGCATAGGTGTGTGAGTTTATTTCTGGGTATTCTATTCACTTTCATTGATCCACCATAGTGTTTCCATGCCAGTACCATGCAGTTTTTATAACTATTTCTCTGTAGTCCAGTTTTAGTTCAGGGATGGTGATATCTTCTGATGATCTGTTGCTGTACAGGATTGTCTTAGCAAATCTGAGTGTCTTTGTTTTCCATATTAAATTGAAAATTGTTCTTTCAAGGTCTTTAAACAATTGTATTGGTGTTTTTCATTTCATCAATTACAATTTATTCACCTTGTATCACCTCTATAGCTCTGTCTCTCCTCCCCTCCCAATCCCACTCTCCTTCCCCCATCTCCACCCATGTCCCTCAAAGCCCACCAACAGGTTAGGTCCTCCTGTCCTTCCTTCTATTCCTAGTCTATCAGGACCTATCTGGAGTGGCTGCTTCTTCTTCCTTGTGGCCTGGTAAGGCTGCAGACCCCTCAGGGAGAGGTGATCAAAGAGCAGGCCAATCAGTTACAATCCTTGTCCCCATTACTATGGAACCAAGTTGGACACTGAACTTCCATGGGCTACATTTGTTCAGGGTTCTAGGTTACCTCTATAAATGGTCTTTGGTTGGAGTATCAGTCTCAGAAAAGACCCCAGTGCCCAGAGTTTTTGCTTCTGTTCCTCTCCTTGTGTAGCTCCTTTCCCCTCCAGGTCTTACTATCTCCCCCTTTTTTCATAAAATTCCCTGCACTAGGCCCAAAGTCTGGCTCTAAATCTCAGCATCTGCTCTGATACCCTGCAGTGTAGGGCTCTTCAGAGGCCCTCTGTGGGAGGTTACTCACCTGTTCCCTGATTTCTCCCTTTTCTGATGTCCATCCTCTTTTACATTTTGAATGTGGATTGAACAACTCAGCCAGAGTGTTCTGTCTTGATTAGTTTCTTTAGGTGTAGAGATTTTAGTATGTTTATCCAATATTTTATGTCTAATACCACTTATGAGTGAGTATACACCACATGTTTCTTTCTGATACTGGGATGCCTCCCTCAGAATGATCTTTTCCAGTTCCCACCATTTACCTGCAAATTTCATGATTCCTTGTTTTTGACTGCAGAATAATATTCCATGGTGTATATGTACCACAATTTCTGTATTCATTACTCAACTGAGGGGCATCTGGGTTGTTTCCTGGTTCTGGCTGTTAGGAATACACCAGCTACAAACATGGTTTGGCAAATGTCCTTTTTGTATACTTGAGCATCGTCTGGATATATGTCTAGGTGTGTTATACCAGGATCTTGAAGAAAAGATACTCTTACTTTATTCATTTTGTATCACAACTCTAGCCCCCTCTCTAGAACCCTCCCAATTCTATCATTCCTCCCTGATCTCTTCTTATGCCTTTCCCCCAGTCCAAAGATAGGGGCAGTCCTCCTTCCCTTCCATCTGACCCTAGCCTATGAGGTCTCATCAGGACTGGCTGCACTGTTTTCCTCTGGAATGGTATGGCTCTTCCCATGGCTCCCCCATCAGAAGGAGATGATCAAAGAGCCAGCCACTAGTAAGGGGAACAGGGGTTGTCGCTGAGAGCCTAGTATTATAAGCAAAGGGAGAAGAAATGTTTGGATCATTTCCCTTGAGAAAGACTCATCTTATCCTAAATAAATTTAGAGAAATTTAAATGAGAATAAAAATATTATATTTTAATATTTCTCTCAGTATACAACATCATAGACTACTATAGAAAACTTGTCAATAAATTCATTGAGGTTCATGGTAATTACATTTTTATGATGATTTACAGTATTCTTTTTTAATGCTTTAGTAATTACACTTCATTCACTTTGTATTCTCTTTGTGGTTCCTTCCCTCCTCCTGCCCCAATCCCTCCCTTCCTTCACCCACTGCATGCATGATTCTCCTCATGTCCACTGATAGCTAGGTCTTCTTTTTCGTCCTCCTGATCCTAGTCAAATAGGTCTCATCAGGAGTGGCTGCATTGTCTTCTTCTATGGACTGGTAATGCTGTTTATCCCTCATGGGGAGTTAATTAAAGAGCAGTCCAATCAGTTCATGTCAGATAGAGTCCCTGATCCTATTACAATGGAACCCAATTGGATTCTATAGTACTCCTTGTTGATAGTTCATTGAATGGTGTGGTTTTCATAATTCATGAGGTTAAGTCATAGGAATGTTGAAGATCATAAAAAAATTAAACAAGGTATATAGGTTTAAATTAGTTTAAATACTCTTAATGTTGCTAGACTCTAGAAGTGACATAAATTGCCTCTCAAAACAAATGAGTATATTGATCCTAGCCTTATATACTTGTAATAAAACCAAAAGAGACAAATTGTTAAAATAAACTCTCCACAGAAAGACATAAGGCTACAATAATAAATATCTGATTATAGTGAGTCTTTTAAGATAATATTCACCCCCATTTCATATTTGGAGAAAATTGTAGTCCTGTGGATAAATTTCATAACATCAATATTCTTCAGTTTGGGAGCCTAACAGCAGTTCAGGGACACTATCCTTTGTGTTGTAGGATGTCCAACAGAATTTTTGGACTCTCAAGGCTAGTTGAATACATCACCACACTTACTCTTAATTCTGGTAACCCACAACTATTTCATGGCATCTATGTAGGCCCTATTGGGAAAGACATTTGTTTCAATTAAGTTCTATTTGATTAGAGTTTTATACTTCTATTTGTTGTGAAAAGAGGTGTATGACCAATAGCTCATAAAAAAAACCAATGGAATTGCTACTAGATATATGAAATTGTTGAAGATAATACTCTTTATGTAAAGGTATCATCAGAATATAGCTAAATATCATCTCAACACATTTTCAACGGCTATCATTACAATAAATATACATCAAATTTCACAGATTTGCTAATGCTGGTTGCATATGTATCATTTTCTACTACAAATGCATTTATGGTCAGTTCAATAACATCACCTCATGATTTTGGACTTCACAAAAATCATTGCCTTTACTTGAAAGATAGGATGAGAGATAACAAGCTGTGTCTGGGTGCTCCTATGAATTATTTCAGTGCAGATAACATAAGAATAAACTCCAATCCAGAGATGTAAATATGGCAGTGTTTTGTTAATCACAAAATGGCTGAGAGAACATCTTTAAAAAGCTCCAAAGAACAGAAAGAGTCACAGTTATGTGAATCAAGTATCACTTAGCTTTGTTATGTGTTTGTCTGTGTTAATAGGGGTGGTGATAAATTACTAAGGTGCCAACCTAAGAATCCAACAGCTGAGCTGAAAACTAAAGCTAAAAACATTGAGAATGCATTCACCAGAATTATATCAGAAAATTTTCTAAGTCCTACAAATTCATAATCAAGCACAACCAACTAGAATACCACACAGAAATGAATAGATAAGAACTCTAGAGTCATCTGAAATTGAAAACTCACTTTTCTAAACATTTATCAAGCAGGAAGAGAAAATCTCTGAAGCAAGTTTGTAATAAAAACTGTTTACAATTTAAAAAATCAGAGAGATATCAAACAACACAAGGATATAGATTTACTGGTGGATTTGGAAGTAGTTTTAGCAAACCTCTATGAATGACCACAGACCAAGATTAAAATGAGAACAAAATATAATTAAAATTGAAAGTTAGGTGGACACAGGATCTGATGCAAATATAACCTCAAAGGGATTTTGGAATCTACATTGGTCCCTTCAGAAGGTGTCCACACAGATTTTAGGAATTGTAACATTATCCCAAGTAAAACAAAGCCTAAGACAAATTAAATGGAAGACTCAAGATGGCAGGGCCAATCACACAGTGTCTATAAATAGCAGCTCAGCACTGGGAGGATAGTGACCAGCAGGTCTTACTGTGGGCTCCAAACTCCTGCAGTCTGTTTCTCAGGTGAAAGAAGAATCCATGTGAATATGTGAAGATCCAAATTCTGGCCACCAGGATCATTCCAGAAAAATAAAATAAAATTCTAGACTCCTGCCCAAGCCCACCTGCTATGGATGCATTCCTGGAAACATCAGGTTGCAGCTCTGAACATGCAGCCTTAGGCCATCCAGCAAATCCTAACTTCTGTGAAAACATTCCTAGGACAAATCGATCTTGACTCTGACTTTGGTTGTTCACTCTCACTGCCTGTTCAATGGAAAATTCTGGTACCGAGGGTAAGACTCCAAACTTGGGCACCCACTCTCACAGTCCGTTGAACACCTTCTGGGTACAAGCTGCTCCTGGCACTTAACCAAGAAGCCCAGTTTCACTATCTTGTTGAAACCTTCCAGGATGTTGTGGCTAATGGCACTGACTCTCCCCATCCTGTAGAGAGGATACCTTCTGGTATTGCTGGGGAGATATTGCCCCATTCTGCCTACTCCACAACTGCACAACTCACCTGAGTCAGAATCAGCAAACACAGCACAGACAGAGAAAACTACAGAGCAGAGCTGGCTCGGGACCCAAGTCCTATTGCCTACCATCTTGAGGAAGCCAGTACAACACTGGAGCAGATCTAGATTCACTTTGGTTGTGTTGTCTTGTTTAGAAAATAAAATAGGGGAGGAGGGGCAAGATGGCGGTGCCGGGAGGACTCTCATTCTGAGCAGCAGCAGCAGGATCAGCAAAGTGAGCAGTAATCAGAACTCCCGGCCATAAAACACAGTCATTGTGTTTCCCAGGTGAGAGGATTCCCCACGGTGGGTGATTCAATCAGCTTTTTACTCACCCAGCTAAGCTGTGGAAGAGATCCCGGTTCCACAAATTTGGCTGCTGGTCGCCAGCCCCAGTCCCAGCCCAGAGCCACAAGCCAGTGTCTCTGGTCATGGTCCCAGACTGAACCTTGCGCACCTAACTATCAGAGACTGGAATTTGCAGTCAAGAGATAACCCCAGGGTACAGGAAATGACTGGGACCGGCCTTAGGTCACCCAGACATCCCCTAGAAAAGACTCGGTGTCCACGGGCACCCCAGGAGACAGCCCGGAGCCAGAGCCGGGGACCCAGGTTCCCGCACTGAGCCCTGCCTGCCTGCGCACCTGACGTGCCGCCTGAGATAGAAATGTGGGCACCAGGGCACCAGCAAATGAGTTTCACTGTCCTGTCCAGTGCAAACACACAGGGAGGGAAACGGCTGGTCTGATCTCAGAGCACTCAGCCGACACCCCGAACCTGAAAAGGTCCCCGGAAAATTACCCAGCTTAGGGAGGCACCCAGGTTCCCAAAGGCGCAAAGGCAGACACAGGCAGTTTCTGCGCACCAGACAGCTGGCAGAGACTGAGCAGCCATCACACAGCTGTCCGCCAGGCACAGGCAGTTTCTGTGGCGAGTCAGCTGGCGGACACTGAGCAGTGTGCACCAGGGCAAAAAAAGACACTGGGAGTCCGTGTCTCCAGAGAATCCACAGGGAAGGAAGGAAACTGTACTGACCTAAATCACCCAATCCTTCCCTAGAAAAAGTCTAGCAGACTAGTGGGGCCGAGGCGCCAGCACTCAGCTGTGCTTCAGGTACAGGCACAAACAGTTGATGCGTGCCTGATGTCCAACTGGGTCACAGCAGCTGATCATTAAATTTACAACAAGAAACCCAGAAACAGGGCAGCTGCCCTCAGGACTTCCCTGGGTGAGAGGAGAACCCTCTCGACTAACAAAGACCGCAGTTACCACTCAGGTCTATATCCCTGAGGTGAGCAACTCCTGAAAAAACACCAGCCATCCAGGGACTATACCCAAAAAGCTGAGAAGACACCCTTCAGGAAAAACCAGCTTTCTGCAAAGGGGATTCTCTCCACCACAGGATTCCCAGGAACCACCAGAAAATAACCCCAAACACCTAAGATAGCACAATGGGTAGAGGCCAGCGTAAAAGCTCAAGCAACAAAAGACTGAGCAATATGGCATCTCCAGAACCCAGTTACCCGGGGGCAAGTAGCCCTGGACACCCCAGCATAACTGAAATCCAAGAAGATGACCTAACAAGTATGCTCATGAAGATGATAACAGAGGAAACAAATAAGATTCGTAAAGACATAGAGGAAGATAAACTCAAACAGAATATTGCCATCTGTTAAGAAATAGAGGAAGCTGCAGCCAAACAGTTTATGGTCTTTAGAAAGGAAATGCTTAAAACACTGAATGAAATAAAAGAAACAGAGTTGAAGGAACTAAAAGAGAAACAGGAAAGTACAATCAGACAGGTTAAGGAAGTAAACAAAACAACTCAAGACCTGAAGATAGAATTGGAAAAATTAAAGAAAACAAAAACGGAAGAAATAATGGAAAGGAAGAATCTAGGGAAGAAAACAGGAACGACAGAGGTAAGCATAACCAACAGACTACAAGAGATGGAAGAAAGAATCTCAGGTGTAGAAGATACAATGGAAGAAATCGATGGATCTGTCAAAGAAAATGTTAAATCCGAAAATTTCCTGACACAGACCGTCCAAGAAATCCAAGACAATATGAAAAGACAAAACCGAAGAATAATAGGTAAGGAGGAAAAAGAAGACTCCCTTCTCCAAGGCCCAGAAAATATTTTCAACAAAATCATTGAAGAAAATTTCCCCAAGCTAAAGGAGAGGCCAATTAGAATACATGAGGACTACAGAACACCCAACAAATTTGACCAGAAAAGAAAATCCTCCTGCTACATAGTAATCAAAACAGTAAATATACAGAACAAAGAATAAAAGCTGCAGGGGAAAAAGGCCAAGTAACATATAATGGCAAACCCATTAGAATCACACCTGAATTTTCAACAGAGACTATGAAAGCCAGAAGGGCCTAGACGGATATCATGCAGACCCTAAGAGAACACAGATGTCAGCCCAGGCTACTATACCCTGCAAAACTCTCAGTCCTCATAGATGGAGAAAGCAAGATATTCAATGACAAAAACAAATTTCAAAAATACCTACGTACAAATCCAGCATTACAGAAGACACTGGAAGGGAAAATACAACCCAAGAAAGCTAGCTACATTCAAGAAAACACAGGTAATAAACAACCTCACTTCAGTAAAACAAAAAGCAACCAAGCACACAACCGGATGACCACAGCCAACATCAAAATCAAGAGATCTAACAGCCACGGGTCATTAATCTCTCTCAACATCAATGGATTCAACTCTCCAATAAAAAGACACAGATTAACAGAATGGATACGTAAACAAAACCCAGCAATCTGTTGCATACAAGAAACACACCTAAGACACAAAAGTAGACATTACCTCATGGAACCTTCTCCAAAATAGACCATATAGTGGGTCACAAAGCAAGCCTCAACAGATACAAGAAGATTGAAATAATCCCATGTATCTTTTCTGATCACCATGGAATAAAGCTGGACCTCAACAAAAACAGAAATAACAAAAAGCCTACACACACGTGGAAACTGAACAACTTGTTACTAAATGACAGCTCGGTCAGGGAAGAAATAAAGAAAGAAATTAAAGTCTTTCTAGAAACCAATGAAAATGAAGACACAACATACCCAAACTTGTGGGACACAATGAAAGCAGTGATAAGAGGAAAGTTCATAGCACTAAGTGCCTTCAAGAAGAAATTCGAGACAGCTCATTCAAACACACTAATGGCTCACTTAAAAACCCTAGAAAAAGAAGAAGCAGACACACCAAGAAGGAGTAGATGGCTGGAAATAATCAAACTCGGGGCTGAAATCAATCAATTGGAAACAAATAAAACAATTCAAAGAATCAATGAAACCAAGACCTGGTTCTTTGAGAAAATCAACAAGATAGACAAACCCTTAGCCAGGCTAACTAAAAGGCAGAGAGACACCACCCAAATCAACAAAATCAGAAATGAAAAGAGGGATATAACTACAGACACTGAGGAAATCCAAACAATCATTAGGATTTACTTCAAAAGTCTATATGCCACAAAATTTGAAAATCTAAATGAAATGGACAATTTTCTTGATCGATTTGACTTACCAAAGCTGATTCAGGACCAGGTAAATCAACTAAATAGTCCTATATCCCCCAAAAAAATAGAAGCGGTCATCAAAAGTCTCCCATCCAAAAAGAGCCCAGGACCAGATGGCTTCAGCGCAGAATTCTACCAGACCTTCAGAGAAGAGCTAACACTAATTCTCTTCAAACTATTCCACAAAATAGAAACAGAAGGAATATTACCAAATTCATTCTATGAAGCCACAGTCACCTTGGTACCTAAACCTCACAAAGACTCAACAAAGAAAGAGAATTTCTGGCCAATCTCCCTTATGAACATTGATGCAAAAATACTTAATAAAATATTGCAAACCGAATCCAAGAACACATCAAAGATATTATCCACTATGACCAAGTAGGCTTCATCCCAGGTATGCAGGGGTGGTTCAATATACGGAAATCCATCAATGTGATCCACCATATTAACAAACTGAAAGAAAAAAAAACATATGATAATCTCCCTAGATGCTGAAAAAGCATTTGACAAAATCCAACATCCATTCATGTTCAAAGTATTGGAGAGATCAGGGATACAAGGCACATATCTAAACATAGTAAAGGCAATATACAGCAAGCCTATATCCAACATCAAACTGAATGGAGAGAAACTTAAAGCAATCCCACTGAAATCAGGGACAAGACAAGGCTGCCCACTCTCTCCATATCTCTTCAACATAGTGCTGGAAGTCCTTGCTAGAGCAATAAGACAGTTGAAGGAGATCAAGGGGATACAAATTGGAAAGGAAGAAGTCAAATTATCACTATTTGCAGATGATATGATAGTATATGTGAGTGACCCCAAAAACTCTACCAGGGAACTCCTACAGCTGATAAACACCTTCAGCAAAGTGGCCGGATACAAAATTAACTCAAAAAAATCAGTAGGCCTCCTGTATACAAAAGACAAAAGGGCTGAGAAAGAAATTAGGGAAACAACACCCTTCACAATAGCCAAAAATGACATAAGGTACCTCAGAGTAACCCTAACCTAGGAAGTCAAAGACTTGTATGAAAAAAATTTCAAATTTCTGAAGAAAGAATTAGAAGAAGATATGAGAAGATGGAAAGATCTCCCATGCTCATGGCTTGGCAAGATTAACATAGTAAAAATGGCAATCTTATCAAAAGCAATCTACAGATTCAATGCAATGCCCATCAAATTACCAACACAATTCTTTACAGACCTGGAAAGAAAAATTCTCAACTTCATATGGAATAACAAGAAACCCAGAATTGCTAAAACAATCCTCTACAATAAAAGATCTTCTGGAGGTATTTCCATCCCTGATCTTGAGTTGTACTATAGAGCAACAGTTTTAAAAACTGCATGGTACTGGCATAGAAACAGAATGGTGAATCAATGGAACCTAACAGAAGACTCAGAAATAAACCCACACAGTTATAGACACCTGATCTTCGACAAAGACGCCAAAACCATATAATGGAAAAAGATAGCATCTTCAACAAATGGTGCTGGTCTAACTGGATGTCTACATGTAGAAAAATGAAAATAGATCCATACTTGTCACCCTGCACAAAACTGAAGTCCAAGTGGATTAAAGACCTCAACATAAAACCAGACACATTAAATCGGTTAAACAAAAAGTGGGAAATACCCTAGAACTCATTGGTACAGGGGAAAACTTCCTGAACAGAACACCAACAGCACAGGCTCTAAGAGCAACAATCAATAAATGGGACCTCTTGAAACTGAAAAGCTTCTGTAAAGCAAAGGACACCGTCATCAAAACAAAGCGACCGCCTACAGATTGGGAAAGAATCTTCACCAACCCTTTATCTGACAGAGGACTCATATCCAGTATATATAAAGAACTAAAGAAGCTGAAAAGCAGCACACCAAATAATCCACTTAAAAAATAGGGAACAGAGCTAAACAGAGAATTCTCTGTAGAGGAATACCGAATGGCAGAGAAGCACTTAAAGAAATGCTCAACCTCACTAGCCATTGGGGAAATGCAAATCAAAACAACCCTGAGATTTTACCTTACACCCATGAGAATGGCCAAGATCAAAAACTCAAGTGACAACACATGCTGGAGAGGTTGTGGAGAAAGGGGAACCCTTCTGCACTGCTGGTGGGAATGTAAACTTGTACAACCAGTCTGGAAATCAATATGGGGCTTTCTCAGACAACTAGGAATGGCACTTCCTCAAGATGCAGCCATACCACTACTGGGCATATATCCAAAAGAGGCTCAAGTACACAAAAAGGACATTTGCTCAACCATGTTTGTAGCAGCTTTATTTGTAATAGCCAGAAGCTGGAAACAACCCAGATGCCCCTCAACTGAAGAATGGATGCAGAAATTGTGGTACATCTACACAATGGAATATTACTCACCAATGAAAAGTAAGGAAATCATGAAATTTGCAGGTAAATCGTGGGATCTGGAAAGGATCATTCTGAGTGAGTTGTCCCAGAAGCAAAAAGACACACATGGTATATACTCACTCATATAGACATACAACATAGGACAAAACCACTAAAACCTGTGCATCTACAGAAACTAAGCAAGAGAGAGGACCCTAACTAAAATGTCCAATCCCCATCTGGAAAGGCAAAGAGGATGGACATCAGAAGAAGAAGAAATCAGGAAACAACCTAGGAACCTACCACAGAGGGCCTATGAAAGCCTCTGCCCTACAGACTATCAAAGCAGATGCTGAGCCTGATGGGCAACTGTTGGGCAGAGTGAATGGAATTTTAGGTAAGAACTGGGAAATAGTAAGAGCTGGAGAGGACAGGGTCTCTACAAGGAGAGCAACAGTGAAAAAGATTTTTAACTATTTCAAAATTCTACTTGGGAGCTGCAGAAATGGCATATCACAGTGGTAGAGCCTATTGTGTGTCTAAGCATGAAATTCAAATTAAGTTTCTATTCCCCAGCACAACACAGTTTATAATAGCAAATAAGTGAATGAATGAATAAATAGCTCTGTATCACAGCTCCTTAGTACAGGATTTATGTTAGAGATTTCGTTTCCTGTTTTTATTTTTCTTTTTATTTTATTTTATTTTTCCTGAATATAGTAAATACTTAACCAGAACTCTAAAATGTGACAGGCATGCTTAAAACATATGATGTATATTTTAGATAGAACTGATAATTTCTCCCTGGACTTTCCAGGGTGCATGGAGGATTGGAAATTTTGGATGTGTGGTGATGATAACAATACTTTTTCATTTTTTCTTTCTTTTTTTGTTTTAGCAATACTTTTACAAAACAAAGAACAAAACCAAAAAAGGACATTAATACACTTGTTATGTGGGATGAGTGACTCATCAATAAACACAGAACTAAAGGCAATTAATAACTGCTGGTAGAGGACATTCTACTACCCCCAAAAGACACCACAAGTTAGTAATCCAGTACCAAGTGTTCTGCACTGGAATCATATTCACAAAGCAACAGGAATTAAATTTAGTGTGTTGTATGACTATATTTATCTTTTTACATGTACATGTAACAATAAATATGAATTTAATAAAGTCATGAATTTTAGAAGATATAAAGGCAGGAAGAAAGGGGGAAGGTTGGAGGGAGGAAATGGAAGTGGGGAAAGGTAGAAATTTTATTTTAATTATGACATTACTAATCTGGTTGCATATGTCTTGATTCTGCCAGGATGAATTGGAAAAAATAATACTTATTTGCAATACCATTATACATCCTAGAATTTTATAACATGTTAGTGTTACAATCTCCATTTACTTGTTTTAATATATTTTGTTTTATTTTAATTTTAAAATTACTTTATAATTAATTACAGTTTACTCCCTTTGTATCCCAGCTATATTCCCCTGCCACATCCCTTCCCAATCCCAGCCTTCCTCCATCCCTCCTCTACTCCATGCCCCTCCCTAAGTCCACTGATAGGGGAGGTCTTCCTCCCTTTCCATTTGATCCTAGCCTATCATGTCTTATCAAACAAGCTACATTTTCTTCCTTTGTGACCTGAGCTGTCCATGGGCTACATCCCTGCTTGGATTCTAAGTTATCTCCAAGCAAATTTCTTGGTTGGAACATTCATCCAAGAATAGACCCGTTGCACAGATTTTTTTGTTTCTGTTGCACTCATTGAGGAGCTCCTGTCCCCTCTATGTCTTTTTATCTCCCCCTTGTTTTATACGGTACCCTCCACTCTACCCAAATTATTTCTGTGAGTCTCAGCATCTGCTCTGATACCCTGCTGGGTAGAATCTATCTGTGGCTCTCTGTTGTAGGCTCCTGTGCTCTTCCCTGTTGGCTCTTCCCAATTGGCTGTTCACTCTTCCAAATTCGCTGTCTGAGTGAGGCTTGATCATCTAACTCAGGGTCCTCCTTCATGTTTAGCTACCTCTGATATACCTATCATGTATGTTTATCCTATATCTTATGTCTACTGTCCACAAATAACTAAGTTATATATCAAGTATGTCTTTCTGCTTTGGGGATACCTCACTCAGGATGATCTTACACCTGTCAGTATGGCTCAGATCAAAAAGTCCAGTGAGAAAACATGCTGGAGTGAATGTGGAGAAAAGGGAGACCTCCTTCATTGCTAGTGGGAATGGAAAATGTACATGCGTTTAGAAATCAATTTGGATCTTTCTCAGACAATTACGAATAGTGCAGCCTCAAGATCCTGTCATTCTACTATTTGACATATATCCAAAATATATTCAAGCACACAACAAGGTCATTTGTTCTACTACGTTCCTAGCACCTTTATTCATAATTGTCAGAATCTGGAAACAACCCAGATGTACATAAACTGAGGAATGAATGCAGAAATTTTGGAACATTTACACACTGGAATACTATTCAGTAATTAAGAACCAGTAAATCACAAAATTTGCAGCCAAGGAAAGGAAAAAAAATATGAAATTTGAAAAGAAAAATGGGAGCTATAAGATAAATCATGAAGACAGAGCCATTAAATAAACCTTATTTCTTAATGTAGGTTCTAGAAAAGAGAGGGCCTGACACATATTCTCCAAATGATGAGAGAAAATTTGGCAGCCAAACTATGAACCACATTAGTTGGAGAAACCAAATTTAAGCAGGATCTATCTACAACAATTTCTAATCTCCATATGGCACTAGAAAGAAAATTTCAACTTAAAGATGTTTACCACACTCAATAAAAATAAAACGTATAAATATTTAATCTCTTGACCCGAACTTTGTGCAAAGTACAAGGAATCCTATGAAAGAAGGCCTGTCTATCAATGCAGATGCTGAGATTTATGGCCAACTGTTGGGCCCACAGCAGGGAATCTTAGGAAGGAAGTGGTAAACAGTAAGATCTGGAGAGGACAGGAACTCTACAAGGAGAGCAACAGAACCAAAAAATCTGAGCACAGGGGTCTTTCCTGAGACTGATACTCCAAACCAAGGACCATGCATAGAGATAACAAAAGACCCCTGCAGAGATGTAGCCCATGGCAGTTCAGGGTTCCATAGTAATAGGTACAGAGAGCATCTCTGACATGAACTGTTTAGCCTGCTCTTCAATTAACCCCTGGCCCTCGGAAGGGTGAAGCATCATTAACAGGCAATAGAAGAAGACAATGGAGATACTCCTGATGTGGCCTACCTGACTAGGAAAAGAAGGAAGGAAAATAAGTCCTCCCCTGTCAGTGGACTTGGGGAGTGGCATTTGTGCAGAGGGGAGAGGAAGGGAGAAATTGGGACTGGAGGACAGAGGGAACCACAGGGGAATACAAAGTGAATAAAGTATAATTAACAAAGAATCAAAGAAAAAAGCAGGATGCATCATTCTGTGATATCCAAGAACAATATCTGAAAGTCAAAAATAAACATTACCTCGGGATAAAAGAAAGAAAAAGCATGTTCAAAGCAAATGGAGACAAAAACCAAGCAGGTGTAACCGTTTTAATATCTGACAAAAAACAAAACAAAATAGACTAAAAACTAATCAGAACAGACAGGGAACACTACATAGTCAGCAAAGTTGAAAAAAAATCTGCCAAAAAATTATTGCTGTTTTAAGCATTCATATACCAAGCACGAAAGTAACTGTCTTCATAAAAGAAATACTATTACAGATAGAAAAGTATATTGACCTCCACACAGTGGTAGTGGGAGGCTTCAGGACCTCACTCTCAGTAATTTACAGGTGATCCCGACAAAAACTAAACCGAGAAAAGCAGTAGCTAAAAGATTTCACATGTACATAAGCTTAGCAGACTTTTAGAGAAGATTTAAACCAAACTCAGAATATACTTTCTTTTCAATAGCTCATAGAATTTCTTCCAAAATTGACCAAAGTCTTGAAAATAAAGCAAGTCTCAACAGTAAGGAAAAAATTTAAATCACACTCTATACCCTACATGACCACTACAGATTAAAACTACATGAAAACAAGAACAATAGCAGTTTAAAAACATGTTAAAAGTGATCAACTCACTACTGACAGAAAATTGATTCAAGATAGAAATTAAGAAGGAAATTAAAAACTAAAACCATTTAAAAAAAAATTGAAATCAAGTGAAAATACTATTTACCCAAATAGATAAGACACAGGAAGTCAGTTTTAGAGGCAAATGCAAAGCACCAACTATTTACATATAAAAATTAGAGAGACCTCATCTGAGCAACTTAAAAACATACTTTAATGCAATACAATGAAAAGAAAAACAAAATCACAAAGGAGTAGGAAGCAAGAAACACTCAAACTTACATATGACATCAACAAAACAGAATGAAACAAAACAATGCAAAGAAAATAGGTAAGATTGATATTTAGCCAAATTAACAATAACATATAGAGAGAATATCCAAATTAATAGAATTGCAGATTATACATGGGAGGAAAAACACACAACAACAACAACAACAAAAAAAAAAAAAAAAACCAGAGAATTGTAAGGACATATTTTAAAAGTCTGTGCTCCAAGAAAATAGAAAACCTGAAATAAACAGATAAACTTATATGCAGCCTACTAAATTTAAATCAAATCTGGATAAGTAATTATATTAGAACTAGTGAAATAGAGGCACTAGTTAAATCATTCAAACAAAAAAGGTTAGAGAAAATTAGATTTAACACAGACGATTACAATCTTTCATATAAATATCATTGCTGATACCTCTAATTATTCTGCAATATAGAAAGAAAAAATACAAAGTGTAATTATTTTTCACAAGGACACACCTCAATACCTAAACCACACCAAGACCCAACAGGGAAGAATATAGAGCAATTTCTGTTAAGAACATATATTAAAAAAATCTCATTAAAAATATTTCAGCCCTAATTCCAGTAGCATATAGAAAGATTATGCACCATAATCAGCTTGGATGCATACCAGATTTATAGAAAGACAGATGGAGAAACTCTCCATGGAGGATTAAATGGAAAACGGAAAAAAGAATGGTTAAGGCTGGGAGTATGAGAAGAGATAGCTAATACCAAGGGTGAATTGAGGGTTTATGTAGAACTGTTTTATAAAATACATACATATATGACAGGAATCAAAATGCAATCACCAAATAATCGGGGAGACATATCTCCACTAGCTATATCTTGCCACCAAATGAAACCTTCAGCACCAGGAATGTGTTATGTCTAATTGAGTTCATACCAAAATGTCCCAAAGAAGAACTCAGGTAACTCAGTCTGTCTCTGGCAATATCCATTGCTCTCCAGAAATGGATAGTAAGGCTGCATAGCTGCATTGCTGAAGAAAAAGCCTACATATGTCACTGAACATGGAGAAGTTGAGCTGGTGGCAACTGAGAACCTTCATCTCTACTGACTAGTGTTCAGTGTACTGGAAGGTACTGTGCATGGGTCTGAGGCAGTTGGGTTTCCAAGGCAGAGTGGGGATATGGACAGAAGCCTCACACTTAATGCAGAAACGATCTCTGATTGCTAATCCCTTCCAAGGGAAAGTCAGTTTTCTCCAATGCTGTCTAGCTAGTTTTACCAACAATACTTAATGGCAGGCCCTATGCCTAGAAGTAAATAGCAAACATAAATGATCAATGTATTTTTGGAGGTTTTTTATCTCATAATGACTTATTTGAATTATTTTAACCTTACATGTTATTGTTTATATGTTATAGCCGATTATTTTCTGTTCTTATGGAATTTCTGTGTAAGTAAAATTGTTTCTGTGATAGCTGTGTTTCTTTTATGTCTTTCTTTGAGGTTTCTATTAGTATTGGTTTGTTTTTATCTGTTCCTGTGTTTCTTATTATGTTTATGTTGTTGTTTTCTTATACTGTTAACTGCTTACTTATGAGAGACAGAAAGGAAGTGTTTGAGTGTGTGGGTTTAAGTGGTCAGGAACATCTTAGAGAAGTTGTAAAAGGAGAAACAACAATCATAATATATTATATAATAACTCTATTTTCTTTTTTTAAAAAGTGAGGAATTGAACATAATTTATGACCCAGGGATTTTGCAGTACTAACCAGAAAGTAAAGAAGGAAAGCAATAGACACTAGAACTAGTTTAAGCAAATGCATTGCATAAGAGACTTTTCAAGCTCTAAACTATTCAGTTAATCTGTACTATAACACCACAATAATAACTAAGTACAATCTCAGCTATTGTACCAATGTTCTTGATACATACACAAAACATTTAAATTTTACAATGCTGCTTAATCAATATTATAAAACAATTCTAATATCATTATACAATTGTAGGATTTAGTTATCATTCATACCAAATAAATATATAGCTTTTATCTTGAAAGGATGAGGACTATAAAGAAGTATGTCTAATTACCAAGTTTTAGATAACAAATCAGAGTACATATTGTCATAGGAGGATTTGGTGCTAATACTCTATTAACTTAATAAATAGATAAATATTCTAAACATGATTATGTTTTATTTCAAAAATTTACAAAGGAAAAAAATTAAGTATTTCCATACTTTATATGTAATCATAATATTCAAATAACACAATAAGTGTAATAGTAAATTTAGGTTAAAACTTGAAAAAGGTGGACAATAAAATACTATACAATGTATCAATTTTTGTACTTCCGCCTTTTTTTTCAAAATCTCTCTCAACTTAGTAAGTGGTTTTTCTCT
Organism: Meriones unguiculatus; assembly: GCF_030254825.1. NCBI lineage: Eukaryota > Metazoa > Chordata > Mammalia > Rodentia > Muridae > Meriones > Meriones unguiculatus. Next base: position 11,728,008 of record NW_026843707.1, read on the forward strand.
TGACCCTCATCTTTCCCAATACTCAGGCTATGTGCTGAGGAGTATTGAAACTCTCTGTTCCTACCTTCTCCTGAATGACACTTGGGTGCACTCTTGCCTGAATATTTAGATTTAGATTTCTTCATGCTTGATACAGGAAGATTCCCGAACTTGGACGAGACCTGTCTCATGAAACCAGCTATTGCCTGGATGCTGAGAACATGGTCTTGGATCCTTTGTTTGTTGATGATCTCCTTTGAAAGCGATATTGAGACTGAGCCAGGGATTGTGAGTGGCCTGGAGAAGATCTGGTATGATCTATGGTTTGATACCAGTGGTGGGACAAGAATGCTTGTGTCACCTTGACGACGGAATTTTTGATTGTCTTCCTCATAATGTTTTTGGCCTCCCTTGCTACAGTCAGGTTGAGAGTACTGTGGATCCATTTTGTAAACCATCTGTAACTTTAGTTCATGTCCATCTAGTAAAATCCCATGTAGTGGACGCATGGCATCCTTGGCATCAGGTTTGTTGTAGAAATAGATTAAGGAAACCAATATGGACTTTTAGTCAATGGATTTGGGGGATGTTTACATCACTATCAGGCCCATCATGCTCAAAGATATGCCTCAGGGTGCAGTATGAATTGTGGTTTGCCAGATTTTCAACCTTTAGGGAGATCATTCTCTCCACAAAGGGAAGAGGATGACTGTTACTCATGGTCTTTGATACCTCCATTTAGAATACTCTGAAATAAGCAGATTTAAAGCTCCAAGAGAGATGAAAAATCTGCAACCTTTTCTTCCAATCGTTTGATTACAATTCCTTTCATTTGTATTTGCACAGATATTCTAGAATGTTTCACAACAGCTTTGCCCATCAATAGAGATAAAACCATTTGAGAAACAGAGCAATATGAATGTGAACCAGTTATAAACAAGTGAAATAATCCAAACAATTCTTTTCACTTTTCCAGTAGAAATCCAAATGTGCTATATCAATAAAAGATTAGAATGTTTATTTGTAACATAATCATTAACTTTATTTTTCTAACTTGAAATGATATTAAAATTATTGTAAAGTTTTTATTCCCTTCATTTACTAATATATATATATATATATATATATATAGCAACAATATGTAGAAGGGGATAATGAATTAGAAAAATAATTTTCTAGAAAAGTACTTTGACTAATTTGGGCAAACACTATTCTTTTACTAATTTTAAGATAAAAATATTCAGGTCTTTGTTCCACTTGGACTTGAGTTTCATGCAGGGTGATAAATATTGATGCATTTGCATTTTTTCATAGGTAGAAATCCAGTAAGACCTGCACCATTTGTTGAAGATGCTGTCTTTTGTACATTGTATGGTTTTGGCTTCTTTGACAAAAATGAAAAAGGCATAGGTGTATGGGTATATTTCTGGGTTTTCTATTCACATTCATTGATCCACAATCGTGTTTCTATGCCAGTACCATGCAGTTTTCATAACTATTTCTCTGTAGTCCAGTTTGAGCTCAGGGATGGAGATATCTTCTGATGATCTGTTGCTGAACAGGATTGTCTTAGCAAATCTGAGTTTCTTTGTTTTCCATATTAAATTGACAATTGTTCTTTCAAGGTCTGTAAACAATTGTATTGGTGTTTTTCATTTTATCAATTACAATTTATTCACCTTTTATCCCCTCTATAGCTCTGTCTCTCCTCCGTTCCCAATCCCACTCTCCTTCCCCCATCTCCACCCATGTCCCACCAAGCTCACCAACAGGGGAGGTCCTCCTGTCCTTCCTTCTATTCCTAGTCTATCAGGACCTATCTGGAGTGGCTGCTGCTTCTTAATTGTGGCTTGGTAAGGCTGCAGACCCCTCAGGGAGAGGTGATCAAAGAGCAGGCCAATCAGTTACAGTCCTTGTCCCCATTACTATGGAACCAACTTGGACCCTGACCTTCCATGGGCTATATCTGTTCAGGGTTCTAGGTTACCTCTATAAATGGTCTTTGGTTGGAGTATCAGTCTCAGAAAAGTCCCCAGTGCCCAGAGTTTTTGCTTCTGTTGCTGTCCTTGTGAAGCTCCTTTCCCCTCCAGGTCTTACTATATCCCCCTTTTTTTTCATAAAATTCCCTGCACTAGACCCAAAGTCTGGCTCTAAATCTCAGCATCTGCTCTGATACCCTGCAGTTTAGGGCTCTTCAGAGACCCTCTGTGGGAGGTTACTCACCTGTTCCCTGATTTCTCCCTTTTCTGATGTCCATCTGCTTTGACATTTTGAATGTGGATTGAACAACTCAGCCAGAGTGTTCTTTCTTGATTAGTTTCTTTAGTTGTAGAGATTTTAGTATGTTTATCCAATATTTTATGTCTAATACCACTTATGAGTGAGTATACACCACATGTTTCTTTCTGATACTGGGATGCCTCCCTCAGAATGATCTTTTCCAGTTCCCACCATTTACCTGCAAATTTCATGATTCCTTGTTTTTGACTGCGGAATAATATTCCATGGTGAATATGTACCACAAATTCTGTATCCATTTCTCCACTGAGGGGCATCTGGGTTGTTTCCCGGCTCTTAAGAATAAACCTGCTACAAACATGGTTTGGCAAATGTCCTTTTTGTATACTTGAGCATCTTCTGGATATATGTCTATGTGTGTTATACCGGGATCTTGAAGAAAAGATACTCCTAATTGTTTGAAAACATGCCCGATTAATTTCCAAAGTGGTTGTAAAAGTTTGCATTCCCACTAGTAGTGGAGTAGGTTTCCCCTAACTCCACACCCTCTCCAGCATGTGCTGTCAATTGAATTTTTGATCTTAGCCATTCTGATGGTTGTTAGGTGAAATCTCAGGGCTGATTTGATTAGCATTTCCCTGATGACCAAAGACATGATGGGAATTACATTGAATCTCTACATTGCTCTTGGTAGGAAGGCCATTTTCCCTCTTAATCCTACGGATCCATGAGCATGGGAGATCTTTCCATCTTCGGATATCTTCCTCAGTTTCTTTCTTCAGAGACTTGAAGTTTTTCTCAAACCAGTCTTTCACATGCTTGATTAGGGTCACCCAAGCTACTTCATGTTATTAGTGGCTATTTTAAAGGGTGTTTCCCTCCTAGTTGCTATCTCAGCCCTTTGGAATTTCCTATATGGGAGGGCTACTGAATTTTTTGAGTTAATTTTGTATACAGCCACATTGCTGAAAGTGATATCAGCTGAAGTTGCTCTCTAGTTGAATATTTGCCGTCACTCATGTATACTGTTATATCATCTGCAAAAAGTGATACTTTGATTTCTCCCTTTCTGATTTAGATCCTAATGATCTCCTTTAGTTGTCTTATTGCTCTAGCTTTGACTACAAGTAATCTCTCGTAGAGATATGGAAGAAGTGGGTAGCCTTGCCCTTTCCCTGTGTTCAGTAGGATTGATTTATATTCCTCTCCATTTTGTTTGATAGCAACTATAGGTATGCTATATATTGTCTTTAATATGTTTAGGTATGTGCCTCGAATCCCTGATTTCTACAAGACTTTGAACATGAATGGTTGTTGGATTTTTTCAAATTAATCATTTATTTGATTATTTATTCATTTATTTGCATCTGAGGAAAATTATACTAAAATCTGTAAACCTAAAGAAGCTAAGAAAAATAAATGAACATAGGAAGAGGGAGAAAACAGGCAATGGGACAAGAGCTTACGACAGAGGCCCATTGAAATGCTTTATATAGCAAGGTATTGAAGGAGATGCTGAGAGTCATGGTCCAACTCCAGGCAGAGTGCATGGAATCTTTTGAAACTAGGGGGAGAGAGGAAGTCTTAGAGGGTACAGGAGCTTCATGAGGAGAACAACAGATAACAAAATTCTGTCCAAGTATGTATTTTCTCAGACTGATACGCCAACCAAGGACCATGCATTGAGATACCCTAGAACACCCAGAACCTGTGCACAGCTATAGCCCATGGCAAGTCAGTATCCAAGTGGGTATCCTAGTAATAGAAACAAGGACTGTCTCTGACATGAACTCAGAGACTGGCTCTTTGGTCACCTCCCTCTGAGGGAGGATCAGCCTTACCAGGCCACAGAGGGAAACAATGCTGCCACTCCTGATGAGACCTGATAGGCTAGGTTCAGATGGAAGGGGAAGAGGACCTCTCTTATGAGAAGACTAGGGAAGTTTCCTAGTCTTTGGGAGGGAGGGGCCTAGAGCTGGGATTCAAAGTGAATAAACTAATTTATAAAAACATACATAAATTTTTTAAAAGTAAAAAAATGAACAGATAAATATTATTTTCTTCGTTTTTATTGACTTATATATATTGATATTTAGTATCATATATTTCATATATCCATATCTATTTTTTGATGTATATAACATTGGATGTCATGAAACTCACCTTGTAAAAGAGGATAACCTTGAACTTCCAAGGTCCTATCGGCCTCTTCCTTCCAAGTGTTAATATTAATAATCTCTAAGATCTTTAATATATATGATCCTTAATATGAACTCTCTGAACTGAACTGCAAAATATGTTTTTACAATGATAGGAGTGGAAGCATATGCTCACACATGTTAGCCAAGTGCTGTACCGCTATCCTACACATTTTAAATAAATATACTTAAATAAATACAACATAAATATTCAGGCAAGCAAAACCTGGTAAAAAAAATAGATTCCCTGAATTTGTAGCTTTCCATCTTATTGAATTCAACAATTTTTTAAATTTGTTTTCATGATCCTATGTCGGCTAAACCAAATCAGTTAACGACTTCTTTCAGTTAAGCACCAGTATTTCTTTACAATGACTATGATGATTATGCTCTTTTAAGTCTACATAATAACAAACTTGTAAATAGTGTTGTTCTTATCTAATGAGAGTTCAAAAGTGACTTAACAAGGTTAGCAAGAAGTGGAACTTATAGCTTGTTTGTTTTTCTTTGCCTCCAAAGTTCTTGTAGAGAAGTAAATATTCACAAAAATTAAAGATTATTGAAAGAAGTAAGTAAAAGAGTCTGAGAAGGCAGGTGATTCATGTTTACTAAAATATAGCCGATTTAGGTTTTTCAATGAAAGTTTTGTCATGAACAAAGATCATTTAGTGCATTACAGTGAAACGTCTTATCCAGCTAGATCTTTTGTATAGGTTCTTATTTTGACAGATAATATAATTTTTTAAAAAATGTACTAATCATTGGACTGGAAAGCTTCTTATTGAATATGGAGAAAAAAAATAATTCAAACATGCTGAATATATCAACAATTGATGAGGAAAGCAATTTGCAAAAGAAGAAAGAATAAAAGTACAATTTCTGAGCTAGAAAAAAAAAAACTTGTAAACTCAGCAGGGAAATGAAATAATTCCATTGAGTGAGCCAGGCCAAAAAACAAAACAAAACAAATCAAAACAAAACAAAACAAAACAAAAAGTCCCAACTGTGGGAATCAGCAAGATTTAGGATTTTGGCTTTTGTAAAGAAAAGAGATGTTGGAATAAAAGAAAAAGGTTTTATAAAAGCCAAAAGATTTAGCCTTGAGTATTTAGGCAACTGCCTCAGACAAGGAGGTTTGGGGTCTATACTTGTATTTAGTTATGTAAAGAGATTCTTTTTTTATGCCTTAAAGTTGCATTTTTATTTATTTGTGTATCAGGGTATCATTATGTACACCACAAATGTGTAGATACTCAATGATGCTGATGGGTATATGTCTCCCTGGAATTGCTAATACAGACAGCAGTAAGCTGCCAATGTGTGAAGTTGGGAACTGAACAAAAGTCCTCTATACAACATTAAATGCAATTAACCGTTGAGCTCTATGTCCAGCCTCACTTCTATCAGTGACTGATCATGTCACAAAAACTGTTTTTTACAATAAATACATTATTATTATTATTATTTAATACAATTTATTCAATCTGTAAACCAGCTGTGGTCCATTTCCTCATCTCTCCCCAACGCACCTTCCCTCACTCTTCTCCTTTTATGCCCTTCCTCTAGTCCACTGATAAGGGAGTTTCTCCTCCCCTTCAATCTGACCTTACCCTATCAAGTTCTTTTTAGGGCTGGAGCATTGTCTCCCTCTGTGGCCTTGCAAAGCTGCATCATGCAGGGGGATGTGTTCAAAGAGTATGCCATTGAGTTCATGCCAGAAAAGGAGCTATGGGCTGCCTTCCTGAAGTATCTTTTTTTCATCCTCAAACAGAATATATATATATATATATATATATATATATATATATATATAATATTAAGGAAATAGAAGCTATCATCCAAAATCGCTCATGCAAAAAAAAAGGCCAGGGCCAGATGGTTTTAGGCCAGAATTCTCCCAAACATTCAAAGAAGTGCTAACACCATTACTCTTAAAACAATTCCACTAAATAGAAACAGAAGGAAAACTACCCAACTCATTCTATGAAGCCACAGTCACCTTGGTACCTAAACCTCACAAAGACCCAACAAAGAAAGAAAATTTCAGGCCAATCTCCCTCATGAACATTGATGCAAAGTATTCAACAAAATACTTAACAACTGAACCCAAGAACACATCAAAGATACCATCCACTGTGACCAAATAGGTTTCATCCCAGGTATGCAGGGGTGGTTCAATATACAGAAATCCATCAATGTGATCCACCACATAAAAAAATTTGAAGAAAAAAATCACATGACCGTCTCCTTAGATGCTGAAAAGCCATTTGACAAAATCCAGCATCCATTTATGTTTAAAGTCTTAGAGAGATCAGGGATACAAGGCACATACCTGAACACAGTAAAGGCAATTACATTACAGCAAGCCTATAGCCAATATCAAACTCAATGGAGAGTAAATTAAATCATTTCCACTGAAATCAGGGACAAGGCAAGGCTGCCCACTCTCTCCATATCTCTTCAACATTGTTCTGGAAGTACGTGCTAGAACAATATGGGAATTGAAGGAGATCAAGAGGATACAAATTAGAAAGGAAGATGTCAAATTTCACTATTTGCAGATGATATGATAGAGTATCTGAGTAACCACAAAAATTCCAGTAAGGATCTCCTACAGCTGACTAACACCTTCAGCAAAGTGGCAGGTTATAAATCTAACTCAAAAAATAAAATAAAATCAGCACCCCTCCTGTATACAATAGACAAAAGAGCTGAGAATGAAATTAGGGAAACAACACAGTTCACAATAACCACAAAGGACAAAAAGTACCTTGGTGTGAACCTAAAAAGCTAGTCAAAGACTTGTATGAAAAAATTTCAGTATATGAAGGAAGAATTAGAAGAATATATCAGCAGATGGAAAGATCTTCCATACTCAGGGCTTGGCAGGATTAATGTAGTAAAAATGCACATCTTACCAAAAGCAATCTACAGATTCAGTGCAGTTCCCATCAAATAACCAACACAATTCTTTACAGGCCTTTAAAGAAAAATTTTCACCTTCATATGGAACATCAAGAAAACAAAAATTACTAAAACAATTCTCTACAATAAAAGATCTTTAGGGGTTAATTCCATCCCTAATCTCAAGTTGTCATATACAGCAACAATACTAAAAACTGTGTGGTATAGGAATTGAAACAGACTGGTGGATCAATGGAATCATATAGAAGACCCTGACATAAATCCATACAGTTATGGACACCTGATATTTGACAAAGATGTCAAAAACATTCAATGGAAAACAAAACAAAACAAAACAAAAAAAAAAAAAAAAAAAACAGGACCTTCAACAAATGGTGCTATTGTAACTGGATGTCTAAAATATAAAAAAATTCAAATAGATCCATATTTACCACCCTGCACAAAACTAAAGTCCAAGTGGATCAAAGACCTCAAAATAAAACCAGAGACACTAAACCACTTTAAAAAAAAATTGGGGAAGAACCTTAAACTCATTGGCACAGGAGACACCTTTCTAAACTAAACACCAACAGCACTGACTCTAAGAATAGCAATCAATAAATGAGACCTCCTGAAACTGAAAAGCTTCTGTAAAGCAAAGGACCCTGTCATCAGAATAAAACGACTGCCTACAGATTGGGAAAAGATGTTCACCAACCCTATATCTGACAGAGGACAAACATCCTGTATACACAAAGAACTGAAGAAGTTAAACAACAAGAAATCAAGTAATGCAATTAAGAAATGGAGTACGGAGCTAAATAGAGAATTCTCAATGGAGGAATATCAAATGGCAGAGAAAAAGTTAGAGAAATATTCAATTTACTTAGTCATAATGAAATGCAAATCAAAATGACCCTAAGATTTCACCTTACACCCATCAGAATGGCTAAGATCAAAAACTCAAGTGATAACAATATGCTGGAGGTTGTGGAGAAAGAGGAACCCTTCTCCACTGCTGGTGGGAATGTAAATATGTATAACTACTCTTGAAAACAATTTGGCAGTTTCCCAAACAACTAGGAATAGGGTTTCCTCAAAATTCAGCTACACCACTCCTAGGCATATACCCAAAATAGCCTCAAGTACACAATAAGGACCTGAGCTCCTCCATGTTTGTAGCAGGTTGACTTGTAATACCCAGAAGCTGGAAACAGTCCAGGTGCCACTCCGCGGAGGAATGGATAGAGAAATTGTGGTTCATCTACAGAATGGAATATTACTTAGCATTACAAAACAATGAAATCATAAAATTTGTAATAAACTGTGAGATCTGGAAAAGATCATCCTGAGTGAGGTATCCCAGAAGCAAAAAGACACACAGGGTATATACTGACACATAATTGGATATTAGACATAAAATATAGATCACACCTACTAAAATCTGTACACCTAAAGAAACTAATCAAGAAGAAGGTCTCTGGGTAAATGCTCAAACCCCATACAGCAAGGCAAAGAGGATGAACATCAGAAGAAGGAGAAAACAGGGAAGTGTATGGGATCCTGCTATAGAGGACCTGTGACATGCTCTATCATGCCAGATATCAAAGCAGACTCTTAGTTTTATGGCCAACTTTTGGGCAGAGTGTAGGGAAATTCATGAAAGAAGTAGGAAATAATAAGACCTGGAGGAGAAAGGAGCTCCACAAGTAGAACAACAGAACCAAAAAATCTGGGCACAGTGGTCTTTTTTCAGACCAAAACCATTGATGGAGATAAACTAGAATCCTTGCACAGATGTTGCAAATGGCAGTTCAGTTTCCACGTGGGTCCCATAGTAATGGCAACAGGGACTGTCTCTGAAATGAACAGATTGGCCTGTTCTTTGATCACCTACCACTGAGTGGGGAGCTACCTCACCAGGCCACAGCAGAAGACATTGCAGCTACTCCTGATGAGACCTGATAGACTAGGATTAGAAGGAAGAAGAGGAAGACCTCCCTTATCAGTGGACTTGGAGAGGGGCATGTGTGGAGAAGAGGGAGGGACAGTGGGATTGGAAGGGAAGGAGGGAGGAGGCCAAGGGTTCTTACAAAATGAATAAAGTATAATTAATTGAAATGGAAAAAGCAGAGTCTGAACAGATAAAAATCCAATATCTAAATGAAGCAGTCATTGTAGCAAAACAAATCTCTACCATTAAAGATGATGAATAAAACATTTAAAATAAAATGATAATGAATAATTCAAAAAATTGGTTTGTATGCAGGCATTCCTACAGGGAATTTTGTCAATCATTGGTTAATGGAAGAGGGCCCATAAGTGTTGCATAAGGAACATTGTTCAGCCATGAATGGTGTGGACCCTTGTGACTCCAGCACCTGAGATTTCAGAAACAGGCTGATCTCTGTGAATTTGAGGCCAGCCTAGTCTACACAGTAAGTCCAGGGCACTCAAGGCTATTAAGCATAACCCTGTCTTGAAAGCCCCCAAACCAAAAGCACACAAATATAAAAGTTACTCTATAAAGAACAAGCCATTCATGATGACACCTAATTGACTAGGATCAGAGGGAAGAAAAAAAAGACCTCTGCTTTTCTGGTCTAGTCTGTTTGGTGATCTGTAGGCCTCCTGTATATTTATGGACATCTCTTTCTTTAAGTTGAAAAATTTTCTTCTATGATTTTCTTGAAAATATTTTCTGGAACTCGGAGCCTGGAGTCTTCTTTTCAATAAATTCCTCTTATTGCTAGATTTCATCTTTTCATGGTGTCCTTGATTTCTTGGATATTTTGTGTTTTGAACTTTTCTGATTTTACTTTTTCTTTGAGAGAAGTATCAATTTCTACAAGTGTATCTTTAGCTCCATAGATTCTCCCTTCCATCTCTTGTATTCTGTTGGTGATGCTTACCCCTGTGGTTCCTGAACTTTTCTCCAAGTTCTCCTCCAGCTCCATGGTTTTCTCAGTTTGTGTTTTCTTTATTGATTCTAATTCTGTTTCCATGCCTTGCACCATTTCTTTCATCTGTTTGAATGTTGATTCCTGACTCTCTATGATGGTCTCTATTATTTTGTTAATTTCCTTTCTATATGCCACTAATTTTATCTCTACTTGTGTCTCTATTTTTTTGGCTATGTTTGCCAGTGTTTCTTTAAGAAATTTGTCTATTTCTTCTTTCTTTACCTCCAATTGACTGGCCAAGTCTTTGAAAGATTTGTTCATTTCCTCTTTAACTGACTGAATTTGCATGGTTATTGTTCTAAGAGAGTTGTTTGTTTCTGCTTTATGGGCCTCAAATAATAGGGTACACATAGCTTTAAATTCATTTTCCTGTGTTTCTGATGAATTGGAGTATCCATCAATTTGGGAGGTTGAAGTCATGATGTCCTGATTTAAGTTGGGAGTGTTCTTTCGCTGACCACTATCTATTGGCTTATATGAAACCTTCCCTGTTTATTTTTTGGGTTCTGCAGTTCAGACTGGTACTGTCTCTCTCTAGTGTCTGGAGAGTTCTTCAGAAAGCTGAGAGCAGTCCCATGTCCTCAGCATGTGCTGAGGACTAGCTCTACCTGTGAGAGAAAAGTAAGCAGACACAAACGGGGCAAATGCAGGCAGGCCTTATGTGTATATGTGTGTGTGTGTGTGTGTGTGTGTGTGTGTGTTTGTGTGTGTGTGTGTGTAATTGTGCCCAGTGCAATTTCAGGCATTAACTGCCTTAACTCCTCAATTGGACACACAGAGCAGGCTCTTCTTTGTCCCAAGGGACCCTGTGTTTCCCAAAGTGGGTATGTGGGTGGGAGGTGTTTGATGCCTGGCTTCTGTTTTAGAAAGACCCTGGATCTGGGGCTCTGCAGATTCTCAAGGGTGAAATCTCTCTCAGTCAGGTCACTGGTCAGGGAAAGGGGTATCTGGGCTCTCTGCCCTCTGGTTTGGCCCTGTTTGTTTGATGTGTTCTGCCAGCTCAGTGCTGCTGCCATTGCCAGGTTAGGAAATTCTGTTGCAGCTGGAGACCAGGATGCAAGGCCAGATGTTTTCTGCTAAGGCCTGGGGGGCCCTCCACTGTACTCTCCAAACTTGGGATGCCCAGCACTGGTGTGCTTAGATTTTATGGCAGGTCTGCTTGGTTTTGGTGGGTATCTAGTATAATATCTTTCAGTGAGGGATTGGACAGGCCGTGCAGTCAGGGTCTGAGTGACCCTATGAGGCCAGTATTTTGGCTAACAGATCCAGGACTCTGGGATGAAGGTGCCACAGGTCTGGACTAGCAGTGCAGGGACCTCGATGTCGCAAATATATCTGGGCATAGGGTTGTTTTCTGAAACTGTTTCTCCAACCAAGGACCATGTATGGATATAACTTAGAACCTTTGCTCAGAGGAAGCTCATGGTAGCTCAATAACCAATTGGTTTCCCATAGTAAGGGAAGCAGGGACCATCTCTGACAGGAAATCAATGGTAGGGTTTTTGACCTCCCGACTCCCCAAGGGAGGAACAGTCCTGCAAGGCCACAGAGGAGGACTTTGAAGCCAGTCCTGAAGATACCTGATAAAAAAGGGCCAGATGAAATGGGAGTAGGTCCTCCCCAATCCTTGGACTTCTAAAGAATCAGGGAGAAGCTAAGGGAGGGAGGGTGGGATTACTAGGGAATAAGGGAATGGGATGTAGCTGGGATAGTGTTAATAAAATGTAACTAATAATAATAATAAAATAATAATAAAATTAAATCTTTACAAACAAAGAGCCAGTTAATGAATTCCAAAACTCAAAAAGAAAAAGTATTATTCATTCATGGGACTTTCAAAATCAAATTTCTCTTTTTGAATGGTACTATATTTTCTTGAGTTAGAAATTGTATTTTGTTATTACTGTATTTCTGGAAATGTACTTTCAAAGGATGGAACATTCACTAAACTTTACAGACATTATGCAAATGATATGTTTCAGAAAGAATCATGAATCTACTTTTACCAGTTTGAAGTTAAAATCTTCAAGTGGGAACATGATCATGTGGGAAGAAGTCCATTCAGGGTGAATCTGAAATTTACCTAAGACATGTGTGAATTCAAAACCTATCCATTGTTTCCAGGCTATCATGTGAAGGTTTTCATACATGTTGAAACCATAAGGTGTTGCCTTGAGATTGGTACTCTGGGCCTGCTTTCCTGTGTCAAGTTTGGCATTTATTATGCTTATTTTGTCTCAGAGCTTTTCAGTCTTCCAATGCACTTCGCTGTTATGTCTGTGAATAATCTACTCTATTAAAGCATATTTGTCAGTTCCAGCTTAACTGTGTCTCTGTATAATATTAATATTAAAAGGTTTCTCCCTCCTCAACAAACTTCCACCATTCCAATTATACAAGAAGCTGAGATGTATCACTGGAGTTCTTAGTTGTATTCAATTGAGAAATAGTCAAAAAAAAAAAAAAAGCAGACCTCCCCTATCAGTGGACTTGTGGTGTGGCATGCATGCAGAGGGTGGAAGAAGGGGGGACTGGGACAGGAGGAGGGAGGAAACCACAGGAAGGATACAAAGTGAATAAATTGTAATTAATAAAAAATTAAAATAGACCTTCCAAAAAACAGATAAATAAACTGTAGTTAATAAAAATTTAATTAGAAAAGGACTAATATCCAGAATATGTAATAAACTCTAGAGGTCATCTTCAGTGCAAGCCTTTCCGTATTACACCATGAGCATCTTTCTTAACACATGTTGATGGCCATTTAATGACTGACCATAACAGGGAAATGTGAGAAAAGATACTTCACCATAGACTCTTCTCAATAGAAGAGTACAATCTTTGAATGTGACTCTATATCAAATTATGGGTTTCATCCAACAGTTTGTACAGATAGAAAAGCAACTGAAAATATATATCAGAAGTAAAACATCTAACAATGAAATCTGGGTAATGGGTGTCTGGATGAAAATATTGCAACTGGAAAAAAAAAAAAAAAGGAACAAGCAAATAAGCATCATTCTTCTGTCCTGTCTGCATCATCACCTGCTTCCAGGTTCTTGCCTTGGTTTCTCTCAGCTGATTGTTACCCAGTATATATATATATATATATATATATATATATATATATATATATATTCAATTCTTTCAGCCCAATGCTGCTTTTGCTCATGACTGTTTCAAGGAAATGGACCCCAAATGAAGACAGCAAATGACATTTATTCATTCAATATTTAAAGAATTTATTTTTCTGAGGTCCAGAACTCAAATTCGAATTTTTGTGTCAGCAGGACTTATTATATGTAGGCGACAAATGGGACAAGTTGAGTTGTCAGATAGCCAACGATCAATGCATTTATGATGATATTCATGAAGGCAAGGTAGTATACGAATCTTACTGCCTTGTTTATACCTTGTAATACAAATACTGCACTGGTTTAATTTATCATGTTTACAAAAATCTCTTAGTTTTAAAGCGTTAATCTGTTGTTTGGTAAGTCCATTATGGTGGTTATTATGAACATGATTGAAGATGGTAAAATGAGGCAAAGATGGCAAAGAATCACTATCATCAGAAATTTCTGGATCGGTAACATGCCTTCCCTGTATGGCCTCAGAGGGTGGGTGAGGTAGTATTAGTAAGTCGTAAGTGTCTTCACTTTGTGAGCTAGCTGATGAATTTATATTATTGACTACAGTATTGTCACGAGCCACAGGAGTAGGTAAAGTATGCCGATTGAATCTTAAATTGGAAAATGGTAAGGAATTTGTGATAGAATTACGGGTAGAACTGGAAATATCGCTCTCACCAGAATGAACTCTTCTATTATTTTCACTTGATGGTGAGTCAAAATCCTCTAACTGAATCGCAATGCAATTGTCATCGAGTATCTCAAAAACTCCTCTCTTGATGTACCCTGATGGTCCAAAAGGAGATGCAGCCACTGTAAAATCTAAACTAGTATTTGCGGTTTGATCAACAGAAATTATTTCAGAATCCTCTATACCTGTCTGATTAGGACAGGAAGAGGTGTTTGTGTTTTCTTCTTGATCAGTTTCCACAGGGACAAATTGAATTGGCTTTACAGCTGTAGACTGACTGTTATGATCAGTGTTCTCTGTCGATATGTGTTCTATCGTTGGAGAAGATGTTCTTTGCAAATCAGATATAGACAAATCATCTCCCAATTGCAAACCTGTGTGACCATTAGAACCAAGGGAAGACTCATCCATCCTATGATGTGACTGTGTTTCAGACAATACATGATGACCAGCTCTCACATCCTGAGTATGTGGAAGTGGCCTACTTCCTGTTGTTTCTCCAACTATCAGAACTTCTGGACTCTCACTTCTGGTGATTCTATCTTTAATACATGGCCCTTCGATTAAAACATCAGTTATATCTTCCTCTGGTGAGAAAGGAATTACACAGGTTGACTCAGGTCGTTGATGTTCCACTTCATTCTGGCTTTTCCTACTACAGTCATGGTACGTATGTTCTGAAGGTAGTTCATGGTCAATTTGAGGACTTGAATTCCCATCATTAAAGGTAAATCTCATCTCTCCAGTGATGTCATCATTCTTTGGTTTGCACTGACTTTTTCTTCCCCAAGCCCCCACTCCAGTATTTTTCTTTGTGTTATACTTTCAGATTGTTGAAAAGAGGTAATCTGGACTCTGTCAGAATCATCACTAGGCACAACATCTGAAGTGCTGGCTTCACCTGTAAACATAAAACAGAAGTTAATCAAAATCAACTCTCAAAATTAGAATGCATACTTCTTTCACACTGCTTCAAAAATAAATAAAATAACCCCAAAGATTCAGATATTTTAATCTGAATTTGTGTAATATTTCACATAGAATCAATAAAAGTCAAAAATGAAAAACATAAAAATCAAAATTTACACACAGAGTTCAAATTTGCCTTTGAAATAACCAATTTTGTTCTAGATATATTTATGAAAATTTAAAGTGAATCAGAAGACATTTCCACTCAGTTTCAGAATCTCCTATATCACCTTCTAGAGTAATCTATTCTATCATATTAATATAACCAGCAACATGATACTTAAAATTTTAAAAAGATTTTTTTATCTTTCACTCATATTAAGGACACATATATGTATCTGTGTGAGCATATATCAAATGTGTGCAAATATTGTTAAAGCACTAAGGAATCAGATTCCCGAGATCTCCAATCCTAGACACATAACTGAAAAGGGGAATAGAAATTGGACATAGTTCCTGTCCAAGAACACAAGGTGATCTTCACTTATATTTTAAAAATTACTTATAACTTAAAAAGTAACTTATAACTTAAAACAAATTCTACACAGGGTGCAATATGAGTCTCAAAATTCAAATTTTTTGTTTTAAAAATACTTTTAGTCTATAACTTTATTTTTAATCTCATGAATTGCAAAAAATAAAACATGATAGTGGACATTTATTATACAGTAATATTTGTTATTCAACCCTGAGAAAGAAAGACCAATTCTTGATAGACCAATTTTGGTAGGTTTTTTCAGTGAAGAACAAACTCCTGTTTGTATTAGGTGGGAATCTGTGTGTTAAAATCATTGAAAGCACACTTAACCTTGTAAAACTGTATAGAATTAAACATACACAAACACACACACACACACACACAGATATAACTACCCATTATCACTACCAAAATTTTTCTGAGGATATTAACAGATGTCTTTTGGGGAGGGGATTAGAATTATGCCAAATTTCATTTGTTGATATACAGTGTCTTTGTATGACTTCTGTAAAGAAGAAATAGAAGTGACAAACAAATACATGGAAAATGGTAAATATCATTTGCCACTTTAGATGTAAGTGAGTGCATATCAAGATTCCATTGCAGTGCTCTCTCAATGATTGACAGTCTTTTACTACCATAATTGTTATTATTATAGCACACAGTTTACAATTTACAACCAAGAAAAAATAAAATAATAGTGTTTTGAGAATATTCCTTGT
The DNA here is from genome assembly GCF_030254825.1 of Meriones unguiculatus. Taxonomy (NCBI): domain Eukaryota; kingdom Metazoa; phylum Chordata; class Mammalia; order Rodentia; family Muridae; genus Meriones; species Meriones unguiculatus. Next base: position 11,744,281 of record NW_026843707.1, read on the forward strand.
TGTAAAAACCTTAAAAAAAGACTTTTAGTTTGCAACGTAAAACTTCAATCCCAACTAAGTGTTTGTTCTGCTAAATTATAGAAAATATTAGTTTTGTTTAATGTAAGATGCTCAAAAAACTCATATAGAAATTTTAACAATGTTGAATTTGGAGTATTCAGAGGTCACTGACATCTAGTTGAATCATTAAATCTTGGAAGCCCTTGGCTCCTCCTTCCTTTTCTTTACTGAGACATATTACAAAACTTGAGTATTTCAGGTTCACCTGTTTGATACTCATGTGTTTTTTTTTAAATATTGACTCAGATTGTAGATATCTCATTTGCTTTTTCATTAATTGCCATATATTCTCCAGCAATAACTTTGCCAAACATTAGTGCTCCATGCATTTAAAATTTTATGATGCACCACTCCACTGATATTGGATCAGTTTAAATTACTGTGATGTAATGTAAGACAGTTGTTCACTCTCTGCCAAATTTTAGTAATAAAAGAAAGATGTTAGCCTGAATCTTAAAAAAATTCCAATAGGCACATCCTACAAGTGATTGTCTACACCTATTATCATCAAGTGGAACAATGTCATAAAGGAACTCCAAAATAGAGAGCCATTATGTAACAGTGCTTTGAAATTTTGCTTCAAAAACAGTAATAACAAGGGGCCAAGAGGATAGCAGATCATGCCATGTCAAGGTTTGGTATTGTTCCCAAGGTCTAACAGGTATAGCAGGAAATCTTTTCTCCAGTACAGTGAGTGGTGACAGGAAAACATGGTGGTCAGCAGCAAGAAAAGTAACAAGTTCATTTTGAAAGGCTCATTGTTAATTGGGGTTAATTCTAGTGTGAAGTGACTACAACTGAGATGTTTGGAAATGGAGCTGAAGATGAAGTGTCTCAGAAAATTTACACAGCATACACAATAGCAGAAAAGTTTCAGGGTAGATGTATAGAAGAGAGAAGAACCCCTGTGATAGCTGTATTAACAAAGGGAAGGACAAAGGCCAAAGGAAAGAGTAGCAAGAGACAAAACAGAGGTAAAAAACCACAGAACCCTTCACATATCACAACACAGATTTAAAATGCAACAAAACAGATATTTCAGGATTTACATACCTTAGAAAAACCCCAGAGAATCTTTGTTTTCAGTATTTTATTGGAAGAGTTGCAAGAATATATATCCAGCATGGTTGCTACAACAAAACTGCATAAAGACCTCACCAGTACACATACAAATAGGGTTACAGTAACTCATAAGATTCCCCACTCCTAGATGAAGAGTTATAAGCAGTGGATGGTAAGAGTGTATAAATAGGGAGTTTCCTCCAAAGAACAGACAGGTTATCCATTCCACAAAGTAGCCAGCCTCAGACACATATAAACATGAGGTACAGTAAATTTACTCAGTAGTCATTACATTTGTATATTACATTATTGAAAGGAGGGGCCATGGTTTGAGAAGTTAGAGATAGATGGGAGGACGTTCAGGTGATGGAGAGAGATTGAAATGACCAATGCAGCCACTCCTGATTAGACCAGATAGACTAGGATAGACTAGGATCAGAGGGAACGGGAGGAAGACCTCCCTTATCAGTGGACTGTGGGAGGGGTGCAGGTGGGGAAGAGGGAGAGACAGTGGGATTGGGAGGGACTGAGGGAGGAGGGTACAGAGGTGATACAATGTGAATAAACTGTAATTAATAAAAATAAAAATAATTTAGAAAGATATAACTTCCTAATAAAGATCTATATTGATATATAAAAAGAAATGATGTAAATACAGTGTACTCATGTATAAAATTCTAAAAAGAAAACATAATATGCCTACAAACAGTTTTTAAACAAGGACCAGACTAGTGCTGATGTAGTAACAAGATGATTCAGAGACAAAAGAAATTTCCACCATTATCAGTGGATTTGGGAGTGGCTTGGAAGTATATGGGTTAGGGAGGGGATGAGGGAATATGCTAATATTGGCTACAAAGTGAATAATCTGTACTATTTAAAAAAATAAATGAATTTAAAAAAAAATAAAGAAGTCTACAAAAAGTTTAAGCAAAATTGACAAGACTCCTGCTGATGCAGTAACAAGGTGAGTCAGAGAGAAAGGAAGATTTCTTCCTTGACAGTCCACTGTGGAAACCCAAAGCAAGTGTCCTGCAAGTATTCTTTGAATCCTGGCATGCATAATAATTTTACTGGGAGAAAAAATGCTTAAAAGCAGCAGCACAGTGTTCCATTCAGAGGAAATCTAGTCTGCCCTAGGCTACAGTGAGACTCACTAACACCTCAGCAGAGGGATGAGAAGAAGCAACTGTACAAAGATTCTATATAGCCAAACTCCAACCAAGGAAAGCTTTATTGATTGTCTTTTCTCCTACCTAGAGACCTAAAGACACCTTTAGTTATAAAACCTCTTCCTAACTGATTGATCACATCATCTATTTGCAAGAGAAATAGCAGAAAGGGGAACATGAGGGGAATCTTTGTGATATTTTACTCTGCAAGATAGGTCAACGGCCACATTCTTATATCTCATGGCCAAGGTACTCAAATGGACATTTAATGAATACTCCAGATATGATAGTGTGTATTAGTTTTGTATTTCAAGTTAAATTATTATATAATATTCATTTTCCGTGGAATTATTTCTAGGCTTGTCTAACATGATTTTGATAATACGTGTGTTCTTCAAAATATATGACTAATATAGAGGCAAAAAAATGAAGTAAGTTCCATTTAGATTTAAATCATTTACATATGTCTTCTGGATGATGTGTTTTAAACAGACTTTCTGTCATAATGAAATAACTTAAAGCCTATAAAATTTACTTACATAATGTACTACAGAAGTCAGTCTACTTTTCAGCGTTGGTAGAAAGGTAAAAAAGAAAGGGAAAGTGGTTTAAAATAATTGGTAAGCATATCAGAACGCAAATGGTAAACATATGGAACTATTTTGATGTGGCATGATTTTTAAAATCCCAAATTAGTGCTGATCCTTAAAGACACAAAGAAAAAGTAAAATTTTCTTTGATTCATGCAATACTCAGAATCCTAGACAAATCAGTGTATTTTAAATTAATGCAAAATGCTGTTGCTTATATGTAATATCGAGTTGGGCTCTTTTCTCAGATAATGTGTTGTTAGTAGGTTTCGTTTTTTTTTTTTTTTGGTGTTTGTTTCGTTTATTTTAGTTGGGTTGGGTTATTAGGTTTGGATGTTGTTGTTGTTTCTGTTTTTCTGGCTTATTTATTTATTTATTTATTTATTTATTTATTTATTTATTTTTGGTCAACCTAACTCAATCTAGAGTCATCTGTGGATGAACTACAGCTGTGAAAAATGCATCCAATTTATTGGCCTGTAGGCAGGTTTGTTGTGCAAATGCCTGTTCAGTGATTGATGTGAGAGAGCTAGTTCAATGTTGTTGCTGCCACACCTGGGAGAAAAGGATAGTATGGTGTAAGGCAACAGGCTGAGCATGTCAGGAGAGCAAACCAGTAAGTAGTATTCTCTAACATCTCTTCTTCATTTCCTGCCTGAAGGTTTGTTCCTTGAGTTCTGCCTCTAAATTCTCTTCAGGGCGGATTATAGTTTACAATATAATACTGTAAATTAAAGTATACTTTATTATAAAATTACATGAACCTCTTTCTCCCCAATTTAATTTTGATTATGGTGTTTCACTAAAGAAATAAACTAAGACATATAATAATAGATAATATTTCTCTTTAACTACTAAGTAAGGCATAAGAAAGACAAGAGACAGACCTTCAGTGATGCATCTCATTAACATTTGAGCAAAATAATATCAGGGATGAGGGCATGTTCAGAGAATACATATTGGCAGGATTTTCTATATCATTCTCAATGTTTTGTTGATTTGGAGTTGAAATAAATTAACTATCATACAAAATCAATATGCTGGGTCTACAATAGTATATATAAGAGCATGCTACAAAACCTAAATTTATATTGTATGATCTAGGGACTTAATATAATACTATTTTCAAGTAGAAAACTTTTAATAATCCTTGGCACTAGAGTAAAAATTCGTATTTCACATTGTGAAGAAAAATATAAATTCTTTGGTTAGAATACATATTTGTTTTTATTTTTTCAAGGTTACTATTACAGTCACTATTATGCCATGGAGAAACCCCTCGGAAGATGCACTTTATGTTGTATGAAACCAGAAGCATTTTTGGTAATTTCACAGTAGGTAAGTCACAGTATGTTGCCTAAACTTAGTTTTAACCAATCATAATAATTTCTCAAGATTAAAAATGCCTCCAAAGACAGACATAATTGGCTAAGGATAAGAGATAGTTGGTTATCATAATGAAACATTGTTTGCACTGTTGAATTTCTCCTGCATCTTACTTTATAAAAGAGAACTATAAATTGCTAACATATATGTAAAATTGATGACTATCACTAAATACTAGAGAGTATTATAAAAATAAATGGCTATGTTAACAATCCTCCTGAAAATGGGTGTCAAAAAATTAATGAAAGTTCCATGTCAGAAATTGACAATTTACTGGAACCCATTTTACTGAATAGCCATTCTTTGGAAGAGAATTAAAAAAAAAATCTGTAACAGTATGTTCACTGAATTCAGTGGTGACCTAGTTCAGGTCCAAAGACAGTCAATTAGCCAAACTTCAAAAGGCAGTTCAAACATGCTGAAATGAACTCAACATGGACAATACATGGATTTCTGGCAGTTAGATCAATGTCAGCATAACCCAGGAACTCGTTATGATAGTTCCCTGGCTACCAAAAGGAGCAATTTGCTTTACCTCTAGCAAAAGGAATGTCTTGCTCTTCAATTAACATATTCCTATGATGCCTATGAGCATATCAAGTTCCATGCTAGCCACTAGGTTCTCCCATTCCCTACACAAAAAATGCCCTTCAAATCAACCTTAGCTACCCTGGCCTCCCCCAGCTACTGATCCTACTTATAATCTAGATATTCTCACTAGGTATTCTTTACTGTCCATCTCCTGCTATTCTCCCATCTCTTACAGAAAACTCTGGTATTGCCCAGAATGCTAGATATGTTTATTCTACCTTTCCTTTCTTTTTGCTGTGCATACTTCCAAATGCCTCTGGCTGTTCTCTTTTTCATGCTACAATAAATCCTTTCCATATGGTGGAACAATCATGTTGTCACTTGATATAACTTACTTTCCATCCATGAACTTTCTCTCCAAATTTGTGAATTTCTGCATCTTTTCCTAGTCTGACTTCTGGTAGATGGACCCACCATCAGTGTATCACTTGCATTTCTCTTTGATTTACTTGGCCTTTCAAGCACAGGCTTGGATGGTGTATTTTCCACTTGTCTCTGGTTGTCCTCCATATTTTCTTCTCCAAGAAATCTTGTAACATGTTTTGCAGCTGGGTTCTCATAATTATTCTTAGCACCACTTCCTTTCACAGAATTATGAATGTGTGAATTGTTCAGTGGTCCCCCTTTCCATGATGGAGATTTTCTTTTTTCTCTTCCTGGTTTGACTTCATATTGTTCAAAGGTATTTGGCTGGTAATTAGGAGTATCATATCTAAGCATGTTATGTATAGGGCCGTCTTTACCTATTATCAAAATAAGAAGTAAGAAGGGATTCTAAATATCAAACACATCATAAAATACTTCTCAAAAATTTGTTTTATAACCTGCATAGGTCCTCTACCTATATTTTATGGCTGTTACCTTTGTGTTTTTCAGGGACTACAAACATTGAGACTGGGTGTGATCCTGACTTCTTGCCTATTTTTTTTCTTACTATTGGGTTTTTTTTTTTTTTTGTCTGTCCTCAATATAAGGGATTTAGTACTGTCTTACTGTATCTTGTTTTGCCACGTTTGGTTGCTGTTTTTTGGAGGCCTGTTGTTTTCTAAAGGAAAACAGAGGCAGAGTATATCGTGGGGTAGAGGTGATGTGGAGTGGAGCTAGAGGAATATAAATAGGTAAAATTGTAATAGGGGAGTACTGTATGAGAGAATAATTTATTTTCTTTAATAAAAATTCCACATGAAGAAGAACCTAATGAATTATCTCATTCATGAATTAAAATCTTTCAGAATCAATGCCTTTGCTTATATAAACAATATTTAAGTAAAAGAAGGAGAGTCCAAATTCATTTTAGCAAGCTTAATTTGTTCCTGGATAAGTTTAGAAACGTCTTAGACAAAATCAAAAACTGCTTTATTTAAATTTTACTTTGAAAAGTTATCTCCACCAACAAAATAAGCCAATTTCAGTCAGGTAAAATGTTAAAATAATAAGCATGGAATCTTATGAATGTAGAGAGAGTGAGGAAAACCTGGAGGGGGTGGAGCTCAACAGCGAGAGCAAAAGAACCAAAAAAATCTGTGCAAAGTGGTCTTTTCTGAGACTAATACTCCAAGGACCATTCTTAGAGATAACTTAGAACCCCTGCAGAGATGTAACCTATGGCAGTTTAGTGTCTAAGTGTGATCCCTAGAAATGGGAACAGGAACTGTCTCTGACATGAACTCAATGGCTGGCTCTTTGACACCTACTCCTCCCTCGATGGGGGAGCAGTATGTGGCCAGTACTGATGAGATCTGATAGGCTAAGGTCAGAGGGAAGGACAGGAGGATCTCGCCTATCAGTGTACTTGGGTAGAGGCATGATGGAACACAAGGATATAGATTTACTTGTGGTTTTGGAAGTAGTTTTAGCAAACGGCTATGAATGACCACAGACCAAGATTAAAATGAGAACAAAATATAATTAAAATTAAAAGTTAGGTGGACACAGGATCTGATGTAAATATAACCTCAAATGAATCTTGGAATCTACATCGGTCCCTTCAGAAGGTGTCCACACAGATTTTAGGAATTGTAACATTATCCCAAGTAAAACAAAGCCTAAGACAAATTAAATGGAAGACTCAAGATGGAAGGGCCAACCACACAGTGTCTATAAATATAAATAGCAGCTCAGCACTGGGAGGAGAGTGACCAGCAGGTCTTCCTGTGGGCTCCAAACTCCTGCAGTCTGTTTCTCAGGTGAAAGAAGAATCCATGTGAATATGCAAAGATCCAAATTCCGGCCACCAGGATCATTCCAGGAAAAATAAAATAAAATTCTAGACTCCTGCCCAAGCCCACCTGCTATGGATGCATTCCTGGAAACATCCGTTTGCAGCTCTGAACATGCAGCCTTAGGCCATCCAGCAAATCCTAACTTCTGTGAAAACATTCCTAGGACAAATCGATCTTGGTTCTGACTTTGGTTGTTCACTCTCACTGCCTGTTCAATGGAAAATTCTGGTACTGATGGTAAGACTCCAAACCTTGGCACCCACTCTCATAGTCCTGTGAAAACCTTCTGGGTACAAGCTGCTCCTGGCACTTAACCAAGAAGCCCAGTTTCACTATCTTGTTGAAACCTTCCAGGATGTTGTGGCTAATGGCACTGAATCTCACCATCCTGTAGAGAGGATACGTTCTGGTATTGCTGGGGAGATATGGCCCCATTCTGCCTGCTCCACAACTGCACGACTCACCTCAGTCAGAATCAGCAAACACAGCACAGACAGAGAAAACAACAGAGCAGAGCTGGCTCGGCACCCAAGTCCAATTGCCTACCATCTTGAGGAAGCCAGTAGAGCACTGGAGCAGATCTAGACTCTCTTTGGTTGTGTTGTCTTGTTTAAAAAATAAAATAAAATAAAATAAAATAAAATAAAATTAAATTAAATTAAATTAAATTAAATTAAATTAAATAAAACATTATCTTACTGGCTTTGTCTTATGCTGGTAAAACCCTTGAACTCAGTGAAAAAGATTTTTAACTATTTCAAAATTCTACTAGGGAGCTGCAGAAATGGCATAGCACAGTGGTAGAGCCTATTGTGTGTGTAAGCATGAAATTCAAGTTAAGTTTCTATTCCCCAGCACAACACAGTTTATATTAGCAAATGAATGAATGAATGAATGAATAAGCTCTGTATGAGAGCTTAGTACAGGATTTATGTTAGAGATTTCGTTTACTGTTTTTTTTTCTTTTATTTTTCATGAATATAGTAAATACTTAACCAGAACTCTAAAATGTGACAGGCATGCTTAAAACATGTGATGTATATTTTAGATAGAAGTGATAAGTTCTGACTGGACTTTCCAGGGTGCATGGAGGATGGGAATATTTGGATGTGTGGTGATGATAACAATACTTTTTCTTTTTTTCTTTCTTTTTTTTTAAGCAATACTTTTTCAAAACAAAGAACAAAACCCAAAAAAGGATATTAATAGACTTGTTGATGTGGGATGAGTGACTCATCAATAAACACAGAACTAAAGGTAATTAATAACTGCTGGTAGAGGACATTCTACTACCCCCAAAAGACACCACTAGTTAGTAATCCAATGCGAAGTGTTCTGCACTGGAATCATATTCACAAAGCAACAGGAATTAAATTTAGTGTGTTGTATGACTATATATCTCTTTTTACATGTACATGTAACAATAAATATGAATTTAATAAAGTCATGAATTTTAGAAGATATAAAGGCAGGAAGAAAGGGGGAAGGTTGGAGGGAGGAAATGGAAGTAGGGAAAGGTTGAAATTTTATTTTAATTATGACATTACTAATCTGGTTGCATATGTCTTGGTTCAGCCAGGATGACTTGGAAAAAAATAATACTTATTTGCAATACCATTATACATCCTAGAATTTTATAACATGTTAGTGTTACAATCTCCATTTACTTGTTTTAATATATTTTGTTTTATTTTAATTTTAAAATTACTTTATAATTAATTACAGTTTACTCCCTTTTTATACCAGCTATATACCCCTGCCACATCCCTTCCCAATCCCAGCTTTCCTCCATCCCTTCTCTCCTCCCATGCCCCTCCCTAAGTCCACTGCTAGAGGAGGTCTTCCTCCCTTTCAATCTGATCCTAGGCTATCATGTCTCATCAAAACAGGCTACATTTTCTTCCGTTGTGACCTGAGCTGTCCATGGGCTACATCCCTGCTTGGATTCTAAGTTATCTCCAAGCATGTTTTTGGTTGCAACATTCATCTAAGAATAGACCCCTTTGCACAGATTTTTTTTTGTTGTTTATGTTTCTCTCCTTGAGGAGCTCCTGTCCCCTCTAGGTTTTTCTATCTCCTCCTTGTTTTATAAGGTACCCTCCACTCTACCCAAATTATGTCTGTGAGTCTCCGCATCTGCTCTGATACCCTGCTGGGTAGAATCTATCAGTGGCTCTCTGTTGTAGGCTCCTGTGCTCTTCCCTGTTGGCTCTTCCCAATTGGCTGTTCACTCTTCCAAATTGGCTGTCTGAGTGAGGCTTGATCATCTAACTCAGGGTCCTCCTTCATGCTTAGCTACCTTTGATATACCTATTATGTATGTTTATCCTATATTTTATATCTACCGTCCACTAAGAACTAAGTTATATAGCAAGTATGTCTTTCTGCTTTGGGGATACCTCATTCAGGATGATCTTACACCTGTCAGTATGGCTCAGATCAAAAAGTCCAGTGACAAAACATGCTGGAGTGAATGTGGAGAAAAGGGAGACCTCCTTCATTGCTAGTGGGAATGGAAAATGTACATGCACTTTGGAAATCATTCTGGATCTTTCTCAGACAATTAGGAATAGTGCCTCCTCAAGATCCAGCTATTCCACTCCTTGGCATATATCCAAAAGATATTCAAGCACACAACAAGGACATTTGTTCTACTATGTTCCTAGCACCTTTATTCGTAATTGTCAGAATCTGGAAACAACACAGATGTCCATAAACTGAGTAATGGATGCAGAAATTGTGGAACATTTACACACTGGAATACTATTCAGTAATTAAGAACCAGTAAATCATGAAATTTTCAGGCAAGGAAAGAAAGGAAAAAAATATGAAATTTGAAAAGAAAAATGGGAGCTATCAGAAAAATCATGAACACAGAGCCATTAAATAAAGCCTGATTTCTCAATGGAGGTTCGAGAAAAGAGAGGGCCTGACACATATTCTCCAAATGATGAGAGAAAATTTGGCAGCCAAACTATCAACCACATTAGTTGGAGAAACCAAATTCGAGCAGGATCTATCTACAACAATTTCTGCTCTCCCTATGGCACTTGAAAGAAAATTTCAACTTAAAGATGTTTACCACACTCAATAAAAATAAAACGTATAAATATTTAATCTCTTGACCCGAACTTTGTGCAAAGTACAAGGAATCCTATGAAAGAAGTCCTGTCTATCAATGCAGATGCTGAGATTTATGGCCAACTGTTGGGCACACAGCAGGGAATCTTAGGAAAGAAGTGGTAAACAGTAAGATCTGGAGAGGACAGGAACTCTACAAGGAGAGCAACAGAACCAAAAAATCTGAGCACAGGGGTATTTCCTGAGACTGATACTCCCAACCAAGGACCATGCATAGAGATTACATAAGACCCCTGCAGAGATGTAGCCCATGGCATTTCAGGGTTCCATAGTAATAGGTACAGAGAGTGTCTCTGACATGAACTGTTTGGCCTGCTCTTTCATTAACCCCTGGCCCCCGGTATTGTGAAGCAGCATTACCAGGCAATAGAAGTAGACAATGGAGCTACTCCTGATGTGGCCTAACTGACTAGGAAAAGAAGGAAGGAAAATAAGTCCTCCCCTATCAGTGGACTTGGGGAGGGGCATTTGTGCAGAGGGAGAGGAAGGGAGAAATTGGGACTGGAGGACAGAGGGAACCACAGGGGGATACAAAGTGAATAAAGTATAATTAATAAAGAATCAAATAAAAGCAGGATGCATCATTCTGTGATATCCAAGAACAAGATCTGAAAGTCAAAAATAAATATTACCTCGGGATAAAAGAAAGAAATAGCATGTTCAAAGAAAATGGAGAAAAAAACCAACCAGGTGTAACAGTTTTAATATCTGACAAAAAAAAAAAAAAAAAAAAAAAAAAAAAACAAAACAAAATAGACTAAAAACTAATCAGAAGAGACAGGGAACACTACATAGTCATCAAAGTTGAAAAAAAAAATCTGCCAAGAAGCTGTTTTAAGCATTCATATACCAAGCACAAAAGTAACTGTCTTCATAAAAGAAATACTATTACAGATAGAAAAGTATATTGACCTCCACACAGTGGTTGTGGGAGGCTTCAGGACCTCACTCTCAGTAATTTACAGGTGATCCAGACAAAAACTAAACCGAGAAAAGCTGTAGCTTAAAGATTTCACATGTACATAAGCTTAGTAGACTTTTAGAGAAGATTTAACCCAAACTCAGAATATACTTTCTTTTCAATAGCTCATAGAATTTCTTCCAAAATTGACCAAATTCTTGAAAATAAAGCAAGTCTCAACAGTAAGGAAAAAATTTATATCACACCCTATACCCTACATAACCACCACAGATTAAAACTACATGAAAACAAGAACAATAGCAGTTTAAAAACGTGTTGAAAGTGAGCAACTCACTAATGACAGAAAATTGATTCAAGATAGAAATTAAGAAGGAAATTAAAAACTAAAACCATTTTTTAAAAAAATTGAAATCAAGTGAATATACTATTTACCCAAATAGATAAGACACAGGAAGTCAGTTTTAGAGTCAAATGCAAAGCACCAACTATTTACATATAAAATCTGGAGAGATTTCATATGAGCAACTTAATGACATACTTTAATGCAATGCAATGAAGAGAAAAACAAAATCACAAAGGAGTAGGAAGCAAGAAATAATCAAACTTACAGATGACATCAATAAAACAGAATGAAACAAAACAATGCAAAGAAAATAGGTAAGTTTGATACTTAGCCAAATTAACACTAACATATAGAGAGAATATCCAAATTAATAGAATAACAGATTAAACATGGGAGGAAAAACACACAACAAAAAAACCCAGAGAATTGGAAGGACATATTTTAAAAGTCTGTGCTCCAAGAAAATAGATAACCTGAAATAAACAGATAAACTAATATACAGCCTACTACATTTAAATCAAAACTGGATAAGTAATTATATTTGACCTATAAAGCCTAGTCAAATAGAGGCACTAATTAAATCACTCAACCAACAAAGGTTAGAGAAAATTAGATTTAACACAGACTATTACAGGGCTTTCATATAAATATCATTGCAGATACCTCTAATTATTCTGCAATATAGAAAGAAAAAATACAAAGTGTAATTTTTTTTCACAAGGACACAATTACCTCAATACCTATTCCACACCAAGAATCAACAGGGAAGAGTATAGAGCAATTTCTGTTAAGAATATATTTGCCATCCTGCCAAAAGCAATCTACAGATTCAATGCAATTCCCATCAAAATACCAACTCGATTCTTTACAGACCTTGAAAAAAAGATTCTCAGCTTCATATGGAGAAACAAAAAACCCAGAATCTCCAAAACGATCCTGTACAACAACAGATCATCTGGAGGTATCTCCATTCCTGATCTCAAGCTGTACTACAGGGCAACAGTAATAAAAACTGCATGGTACTGGCATAGAAACAGAAAGGAGGATCAATGGAACCGCATAGAAGACCCAGAAATAAATCCACACACCTATGAATACTCGATATTCGACAAAGAAGCCAATTCCATTCAATGGAAAAAAGACAGCATCTTCAACAAATGGTGCTGGACCAACTGGATGTCTACATGCAGAAAAATGAAAATAGATCCATATTTATCACCCTGCACAAAACTAAAGTCAAAGTGGATCAAGGACCTCAACATAAAACCAGATACCCTAAATCAATTGGAAAAAAAAGTGGGGAACAGCCTAGAACTCATTGGCACAGGAGACAACTTCCTGAACAGAACACCAACAGCACAGGCTCTAAGAGCAACAATCAATAAATGGGACCTCATGAAACTGAAAAGTTTCTGTAAAGCAAAGGATACCGTCATCAAAACAAAACGACTGCCTACAGATTGGGAAAGAATCTTCACTAACCCTTTATCTGACAGAGGACTAATATCCAGTATATACAAAGAACTAAAGAAGCTGAAAAGCAGCAATCCAAGTAATCCAATTAAAAAATGGGGAACAGAGCTAAACAGAGAATTCTCGACAGAGGAATATCGAATGGCAGAAAAACACTTAAAGAAATGCTCATCCTCATTAGCCATCAGGGAAATGCAAATCAAAACGACCCTGAGATATCACCTTACACCCATCAGAATGGCCAAGATGAAAAACTCAAGCGATAACACATGCTGGAGAGGTTGTGGAGAAAGGGGAACCCTGCTCCACTGCTGGTGGGAATGTAAACTGGTACAACCACTCTGGAAAGCTATCTGGCGCTTTCTAAGACAAATAGGAATAGTGCTTCCTACAGACCCAGCTATACCACTGCTAGGTATATACCCAAAGTTTGTTCAAGTACACAAAAAGGACACTTGCTCAACCATGTTTATAGCAGCTCTATTTGTAATAGCCAGGACCTGGAAACAACCCAGATGTCCATCAACGGTGGAATGGGTACAGAAATTGTGGTATTTTTATACAATGGAATACTACTCAGCAATCAAAAAGGAGGAAATCATGAAATTTGCAGGCAAATGGTGGGATCTAGAAAAGATCATTCTGAGTGAAATATCCCAGAAGGAGAAAGACAAACATGGGATATACTCACTTATATAGACCTATAAGATATGATAAACATAATGAAATCTATACACCTAAAAAAGATAATCAATTGAGCGGACATGGGGTAAGATGATCAATCCTCATTTAGAAAGACAGATGGGATGTGCATTGAACGTATGACAGGAGTCTACTGAGCGCATCTGAAAGACTCTAACGAGCAGTGTTTTCAAAGCAAAGACTCATGACCAAACCTTTGGCAGAGTACAGGGAATCATAAGAAAGAAGGGGAGTTAGTCTGATGGGGAAAGGATAGGAGCTCCACAAGGACCAAATATATCTGGGCACAGGGTCTTTTCTGAGACTGACATTCAACCAAGGACCATGTATGGACATAACCTAGAACCTCCACTCAGATGTAGCCTGTGGTAGCTCAGTAACCAATTGGTTTCCCAAAGTGAGGGGAACAGGGACTATTTCTAACAGGAACTCGATGACTGGCTCTTTGGTCTCCCCACCCCCGAAGGGAGGAGCAGTCCTGTTAGGCCACAGAGGAGGGCTTTGCAGCCAGTCCTGAAGATACCTGATAAAACAGGATCAGATGAATGGGGAGGAGGTCCCCCCCATCAGTGGACTTGGAAAGGGGCACGGTGGAGATGAGGGAGGGAGGGAGGGAGGGACTGGGAGGGAATGAGGGATCGGGACACGGCTGGGATAAAGAGTTAATAAAATGTAACTGATAAAAAAAAATAAAATAAAAATAAAACATAAAAAAAAGAATATATTAAAAAAAAACACATTTAAAATATTTCGGCCCAAATTCCAGTAGCATATAGAAAGATTATGCACCATTATCAGCTTGGATGCATACCAGATTTATAGAGAGACAGATGGAGAAACTCTCCCTGGAGGATTAAATGGAAAACGGAAAAAAGAATGGTTAAAGCTGGGAGTATGAGAAGAGATAGCTAAAACCAAGGGTGAATTGAGGGTTCATATAGAACCGATTTATAAAATATATTCATATGTGACAGGAATCAAAATGCAATCACCAAATAATGGGGGAGACACATCTCCACTAGCTACATCTTGCCACCAAATGAAACCTTCAGCACCAGGAATGTGCTCTGTCTAATTGAGTTCTTACCAAAGTGTCCCAAAGAGAAACTCAGGTAACTCAGGCTGTCTCTGGCATTATCCATTGCTCTCCACAAATGAACAGTAAGGCTGCATTGCTGCATTGCTGAAGACAACTCCTACATATGTCACTGAACATGGAGAAGTTGAGCTCGTGGCAACTGAGAACCTTCATCTCCACTGACTAGTGTTCAGTGTACTGGAAGGTACTGTGCATGGGTCTGAGGCAGTTGGGTTTGCAAGGCAGAGTGGGGATATGGACAGAAGCCTCACACTTAATGCAGAAATGATCTCTGATTGCTAATCCCTTCCAAGGGAAAGTGAGTTTTCTCCAATGCTGTCTAGCTAGTTTTACCAACCATACTTAATGGCAGGCCCCATGCCTAGAAGTAAATAGCAAACATAAATGATCAATGTATTTTTGGAGGTTTTTTTTTTTATCTCATAATGCCTTGTTTGAATTATTTTAACCTTACATGTTATTTGCCTATATGTTATAACCTATAATTTTGTGCTTCTATGGAATTTCTGTGTAAATAAAAATGTTTCTGTGATAGCTGTGTTTCTTTAATGTATTTCTTTGAGGTTTCTATTAGTATTGGTTTGTTTTTATCTGTTCCTGTGTTTCTTATTATGTTTATATTGTTGTTCTCTTATATTGTTAACTGCTTACTTATGAGAGACAGAAAGGAAGTGTTTGAGTGTGTGGGTTTAAGTGGTCAGGAACATCTTAGAGAAGTTGTAAAAGGCGAAACTACGATCAGAATATATTATATAATAACTTTTTTTCCTTTTAAAAAGTGAGGAATTGAACATAATTTATGACCCAGGGATTTTGCAGTACTAACCATACAGTAAAGAAGGAAAGCAATAGACACTAGAACTAGTTTAAGCAAATGCATTGCATAAGAGACTTTTCAAGCTCTAAACTAGTCAGTTACTCTGTACTGGAAACACCACAGTCATAACTAAGCACAATTTCTCAACTATTGTACCAATGTTCTTAATACATACACAAAACATTTAAATTTTACAATGCTGCTTATTCAATACTATAAAATAATTCTAATATCATTATAAAATTGAAGGATTAATTTATCATTTATACCAAATAAATATATAGCTTTTAACTTGAAAGGATGAAGACTCTAAAGAAGAATGTCTAATTACAAAGTTTTAGATAACAAATCAGAGTATATATTGTCATAGGAGGATTTAGTGCTAATACTCTATTAACTTATTAAATAGACAAATATTCTAAAGTTGATTATGTTTTATTTCAAAAATTTACAAAGGAAAAAATAAGTATTTCAATTCTTTACATGTAATCATAATATTCAAATAACACAATAAGTGTAATAGTAAATGTAGGTTAAAAGTTGAAAAAGGTTTACAATAAAATACTATACAATGTATCAATTTTCCTACTTCCACCTTTTTTTTCAAAATCTCTCTCAACTCAGTGAGTGGTTTTTCTCTTGACCCTCATCTTTCGAAATACTCAGGCTATGTGCTGAGGAGTATTGAAACTCTCTGTTCCTACCTTCTCCTGAATGACACTTGGGTGCACTCTTGCGTGAATATTTAGATTTAGATTTCTTCATGCTTGATCCAGGAAAATTCCTGAAACTTGGAAGAGACCTGTCTCATGGAACCAGCTATTGCCTGGACACTGAGAACATGGTCTTGGATCCTTTGTTTGTTGATGATCTCCTTTGAAAACAATATTGAGACTGAGCCAGGGATTGTGAGTGGCCTGGAGAAGATCTGGTATGATCTATGGTTTGATACCAGTGGTAGGACAAGAATGCTTGTGTCACCTTGATGACGGAATTTATGATTGTCTTCCTCATAATGTTTTTGGCCTCCCTTGCTACAGTCAGTTTGAGAGTACTGTGGATCCATTTTATAAACCATCTGTAACTTTAGTTTATGTCCATCTAGCAAAAACCCATGTAGGGGACCCATGGCATCCTTGGCATCACGTTAGTTGTGGAAATAGATTAAGGAAACCAATATGGATTTTAGTCAATGGATTTGGGGGATGTTTACATCACTATCAGGCCCATCATGCTCAAAGATATGCCTCAGGGTGCAGCATGAATTGTGGTTTGCCAGATTTTCAACCTTGAGGGAGATCATTGTCTCCACAAAGGGAAGAGGATGAATGGTACTCATGGTCTTCAATACCTCCGTTTAGAATACTCTGAAATGAGCAGATTTAAAGCTCCAAGAGAGATGAAAAATCTGCAACCTTTTTCTTCCAATCATTTGACTACAATTCCTTTCACTTGTATTTGCACAGATATTCTAGAATGTTTCACAACAGCCTCGCCCATCAATAGAGCTACAACCATTTAAGAAACAGAGCAATATGAATGTGAACCAGTTATAAACAAGTGACATAACGAATACAATTCTTTTCACTTTTGCAGTAGAAATCCAGATGTGCTATATCAATAAAAGATTAGAATGTTAACTTGTAACATAATCATTAACTTTTATTTTTCTAACATGGAATGATGTTAAAATGATAGTAAAGTTTTTATTCCCTTCATTTACTAATATATATATATATATATATATATATATATATATATATATATGTATATATATCTCAACAATATATAGAAGGGGATAATGAATGAGGAAAATAATTTTCTAGAAAAGAACTTGGATCAATTTGGGCAATCACTATTCTTTTACTAATTTTAAGATAAAAATATTCAGGTCTTTATTCCACTTGGACTTGAGTTTCATGCACGGTGATAAATATTGATGCATTTGCATTTTTTCATAGGTAGAAATCCAGTAAAACCTGCACGATTTGTTGAAGATGCTGTCTTTTATACATTGTATGGTTTTGGCTTCTTTGACAAAAATCAAAAAAGCATAGGTGTGTGAGTTTATTTCTGGGTATTCTATTCACTTTCATTGATCCACCATCGTGTTTCTATGCCAGTACCATGCAGTTTTTATAACTATTTCTCTGTAGTCCAGTTTGAGCTCAGGGATGGAGATATCTTCTGATGATCTGTTGCTGTACAGGATTGTCTTAGCAATTCTGAGTGTCTTTGTTTTCCATATTAAATTGACAATTGTTCTTTCAAGGTCTGTAAACAATTGTATTGGTGTTTTTCATTTCATCAATTACAATTTATTCACCTTGTATCCCGTCTGTAGCTCTGTCTCTCTTACCCTCCCAATACCACTCTCCTTCCCCCATCTCCACCCATGTCCCACCAAGCCCACCAAAAGGGGAGGTCCTCCTGTCTTTCCTTCTATTCCTAGTCTATCAGGACCTATCAGGAGTGGCTGCTTCTTCTTCCTTGTGGCCTGGAAAGGCTGCAGACCCCTCAGGGAGAGGTGATCAAAGAACAGGCCAATCAGTTACAGTCGTTGTCCCCATTACTATGGAACCAACTTGGACACTGAATTTCCATGGGTTACATCTGTTCAGGGTTCTAGGTTACCTGTAAAACATACTCCTAATTGTCTGAAAACATGCCAGATTAATTTCCAAAGTGGTTGTAAAAGTTTGCATTCCCACTAGTAGTGGAGTAGGGTTCCCTAACTCCACATCCTCTCCAGCATGTGTTGTCAATTGAGTTTTTGATCTTAGCCATGCTGATGGTTGTTAGGTGAAATCTCAGGGCTGATTTGATTAGCATTTCCCTGATGACCAAAGACATGGTGGGAATTACATTGAATCTCTACATTGCTCTTGGTAGGATGGCCATTTTCACTGTTAATCCTACAGATCCATGAGAATGGGAGATCTTTCCATCTTCTGATATCTTCCTCAGTTTCTTTCTTCAGAGACTTGAAGTTTTTCTCAAACCAGTCTTTCACGTGCTTGATTAGGGTCACACAAGCTATTTCATGTTATTAGTGGCTATTTTAAAGGGTGTTTCCCTCTTAATTTCTATCTCAGCCCTTTGGAATTTCCTATATGGGTGGGCTACTGATTTTTTTGAGTTAATTTTGTATATAGCCACATTGCTGAAAGTGTTATCAGCTGAAGTTGCTCTCTAGTTGAATATTTGCCGTCACTCATGTATACTGCTATATCATCTGCAAAAAGCGATACTTTGATTTCTTTCTTTCTGATTTGTATCCTAATGATCTCCTTTAGTTGTCTTATTGCTCTAGCTTTGACTTCAAGTACTCTGTTGTAGAGATATGGAGGGAGTGGGCAGCCTTGCCTTGTCCCTGTGTTCAGTAGGATTGATTTATATTCCTCTCCATTTAGTTTGATATCAACTATAGGTATGCTGTATATTGTCTTTAATATGTTTAGGTATGTGCATCAAATCCCTGATTTCTACAAGACTTTAAACATGAATGGTTGTTGGATTTTTTCAAATTAATCATTCATTTATTTATTTATTTATCTATTTATTTATTTGCATCTGAGGAAAATTATACTAAAGTCTGTACAACTAAAGAAGCTGAGAAAAATAAATGGACATAGGAAGAGGGTGAAAACAGGCAACAGGACAAGAGCTTACGACAGAGGCCCATTGAAATGCTTTACATAGCAAGGTATTGAAGGAGATGCTGAGAGTCATGGTCCAAATCCAGGCAGAGTGCATGGAATCTTTTGAAATAAAGGGGGAGAGAGGAAGTCTTAGAGGGTACAGGAGCTTCATGAGGAGAACAACAGATCACAAAATTCTGGCCAGATACGTATTTTCTCAGACTGATATGCCAACCAAGGGCCATGCATCGAGATACCCTAGAACACCCATAACCTGTGCACAGCTATAGCCCATGGCAAGTCAGTATCCAAGTGGGTGTCCTAGTAATAGAAACAAGGACTGTCTCTGACATGAACTCAGAGACTGGTTCTTTGGTCACCTCCCCCTGAAGGAGGATCAGCCTTACCAGGCCACAGAGGGAAACAATGCTGCCACTCCTGATGAGACCTGATAGGCTAGGTTCAGATGGAAGGGGAAGAGGACCTCCCCTATGAGAAGAATAGGGAAGTTTCCTAGTCTTTGGGAGGGAGGGGCCTACAGCTGGGATTCAAAGTGAATAAACTAATTTATAAAAACATACATAAATTTTTTAAAAGTAAAAAAAATGAACAGATAAATGTTATTTTCTTCTTTGTTTTTATTGACTTATATATTGATATTTAATATCATCTATTTCATATATCCATATATATATTTTGATGTATATAACATTGGATTTCATGAAACTCACCTTGTAAAGCAGGGTAACCTTGAACTTCCAAGGTCCTATCGACCTTTTCCTTCCAAGTGTTGATATTAAGAATCTCTAAGATCTTTAATATATATGAACTCTCTGAACTGAACTGCAAAGTAATTTTTAACAATGATAGGAGTGGAAGTATATGCTCACACATGTTAGCCAAGTGCTGTACCACTATCCTAGACATTTTAAATAAATATAATTAAATAAATGCAACATAAATATCCAGGCAAGCAAAACCTGGTAAAAAATAGATTCCCTGAATTTGTAGCTTTCCATCTTCTTGGATACAACAATTTTTTAAATTTATTTTCATGATCCTATCTCGGCTAAACCAAATCAGTTAACGACTTCTTTCAGTTAAGCACCAGTATTTCTTTACAATGACTATGATGATTATTCTGTTTTAAGTCTACATAATAACAAACTTGCAAATAGTGATGTTCTTTCTAATGAGAGTTCAAAAGTGACTTAACAAGTTTAGCAAGAAGTGGACCTTACAGCATGCTTGTTTTTCTTTGCCTCCAAAGTTCTTGTAGAGAAGTAAATATTCACAAAAATTAAAGATTATTGAAAGAACTAAGTAAAAGAGTCTGAGAAGGCAGGTGATTCATGTTTACTAAAATATAGCCGAGTTAGGTTTTTCAATAAAAGTTTTGTCATGAACAAAGATCATTTAGTGCATTACAGTGAAAGTTCTTATCCAACTCGATCTTCTGTATAGGTTCTTAGTTTGACAGATAATAGAATTTTAAAAAAATGTACTAATCATTGAACTGGAAAGCTTCATTTTAAATATGGAGAAAAAACATAATTCAAACATGCTGAATATATCAACAATTGATGAGGTAAGCAATTTGCAAGAGAAGAAAGAATAAAAACTATAATTTCTGAGCTAGAAAAAAAAACTTGTAAACTCAACAGTGAAATGAAATAATTCCATTGAGTGAGCCAGGCCAAAAAACAAAACAAAACAAATCAAAACAAAACAAAATAAAACAAAGCAAAACAAAAAGTCCCATATGTCTGAATCAGCAAGATTTAGGATTATGGCCTTTGTAAAGAAAAGAGATGATAGGGATAAAAGAAAAAGGTGTTATAAAAGCCAAACTGTTTAGCCATGAGTATTTAGGCAACTGCCTCAGACAAGGTGGTTTGGGGTCTATACTTATATTCAGTTAAGTAAAGAGATTCTTTATTTATGCCTTAAAGTTGCATTTTTATTTATTTGTGTATCAGGGTATGATTATGTATACCACAAATGTGTAGATTCTCAATGATGCTGATGGGTATATGTCTCCCTGGAATTGGTAATACAGACAGGAGTAAGCTGCCAGTGTGTGAAGTTGGGAACTGAACACAAGGCCTCTATACAACATTAAATGCAATTAACCACTGAGCTCTATGTCCAGCCTCATTTCTATCAGTGACTTATCATGTCACAAAAAACATTTTTTTACAATAAATTCATTATTATTATTATTATTATTATTATTATTATTTAATACAATTTATTCAATCTCTAAACCAGCTGTGGTCCATTCCCTCATCTCTCCCCAAACACACCTTCCCTCACTCTTCTCCTTTTATGCCCTTCCTCTAGTCCACTGATAAGGGAGTTTCTCCTCCCCTTCAATCTGACCTTACCCTATCAGGGCTGGTGCAATGTCTCCCTCTGTGGCCTTGCAAAGCTGCATCATGCAGGGGGATGTGTTCAAAGAGTATGCCACGGAGTTCATGCCAGAGAAGGAGCTATACGCTGACTTCCTGAAATATCTTTCTTCATCCTCAAACAGAAATTTATATATATATATATATATATATATATATATATATATATAATATTAAGGAAATAGAAGCTGTCATCCAAAATCTCCCATGCAATAAAAAGGCCAGGGCCAGATGGTTTCAGGGCAGAATTCTTCCAGACATTCAAAGAAGTGCTAACACCAGTACTCTTAAAACTATTCCACAAAATAGAAACAGAAGGAAAACTACCCAACTCATTCAATGAAGCCACAGTCACCTTGGTACCAAAACCTCACAAAGACCCAACAAAGAAACAAAATTTCAGGCCAATCTCCCTCATGAACATTGATGCAAAAGCACTCAACAAAATACTTGCAAACAGATTCCAAGAACACATCAAAGATACCATCCACTAGGACCAAGTAGGTTTCATCCCAGGTATGCAGGGGTGGTTCAATATACGGAAATCCATCAATGTGATCCACCACATAAAAAACCTGAGGAGAAAAACCACTTGACTGTCTCCTTAGATGCTGAAAATCCATTTGACAAAATCCAGCATCCATTTATGTTTAACGTCTTGGAGAGATCAGTGATACAAGGCACATACCTGAATATAGTAAAGGCAATTGCTATACAGCAAGCCTATAGCCAATATCAAACTCAATGGAGAAAAACTTAAATCAATCCCACTGAAATCAGGGACAAGTCAAGGCTGCCCATTCTTTCCATATCTCTTCAACATTGTTCTGGAAGTCCTTGATAGAACAATAAGGCAATTGAAGGAGATCAAGGGGATTCAAATTAGAAAGGAAGATGTCAAACTATCACTATTTACAGATGATATGATAGAATATCTGACTAACCACAAAAATTCCAGTAAGGATCTCCTACAGCTGATTGTGTTGTCTTGTTTAAAAAATAAAATAAAATAAAATAAAATAAAACATTATCTTACTGGCTTTGTCTTATGTTGTTAAAACCCTTGCACTCAGTGAAAAATATTTTTAACTATTTCAAAATTCTACTAGGGAGCTGCAGAAATGGCATAGCACAGTGGCAGAGCCTATTGTGTGTCTAAGCATGAAATTCAAGTTAAGTTTCTATTCCCCAGCACAACACAGTTTATAATAGCAAATAAGTGAATGAATGAATAAATAAGCTCTATATCAGAGCTCCTTAGTACAGGATTTACGTTAGAGACTTCGTTTCCTGTATTTTTTTCTTTTTTTTATTATTTTTCATGAATATAGGAAATACTTAAAGGATGACTTGGAAAAAAATAATACTTATTTGCAATACCATTATACATCCTAGAATTTTATAACATGTTAGTGTTACAATCTCCATTTACTTGTTTTAATATATTTTGTTTTATTTTAATTTTAAAATTACGTTATAATTAATTACAGTTTACTCCCTTTGTATACCAGCTATATACCCCTGCCACATCCCTTCACAATCCCAGCTTTCCTCCATCCCTCCTCTCTTCCCATGCCCCTCCCTAAGTCCACTGATAGGGGAGGTCTTCCTCCCTTTCCATCTGATCCTAGCCTATCATGTCTCATCAAAACAGGTTACATTTTCTTCCTTTGTGACCTGAGCTGTCCATGGGCTACATCCCTGCTTAGATTCTAAGTTATCTCCAAGCAAATTTCTTGGTTGGAACATTCCTCTAAGAATAGACCCCTTTGCACAGATTTTTTTTGTTCCTGTTACTCTCCTTGAGGAGCTCCTGTCCCCTCTAGGTCTTTCTATCTTCTCCTTGTTTTATAAGGTACCCTCCACTCTACACAAATTATGTCTGTGAGTCTCAGCATCTGCTCTGATACCCTGCTGGGTAGAATCTATCAGTGGCTCTCTGTTGTAAGTCTCCTGTGCTCTTCCCTGTTGGCTCTTCCCAATTGGCTGTTCACTCTTCCAAATTGGCTGTCTGAGTGAGGTTTGATCATCTAACTCACGGTCCTCCTTCATGCTTAGCTACCTTTGATATACCTATTATGTATGTTTATCCTATATTTTATGTCTACCATCCACTAAGAACTAAGTTATATATCAAGTATATCTTTCTGCTTTGCGGATAACTCACTCAGGATGATCTTACACCTGTCAGTATGGCTCAGATCAAAAAGTTCAGTGAAAAAATATGCTGGAGTGAACGTAAAGAAAAGGTAGAACTCCTTCATTGCTAGTGGGAATGGATAATGTACATGCACTTTGGAAATCAGTCTGGATCTTTCTCAGACAATTAGGAATATTGCCTCCTCAAGATCCAGCCATTCCACTCCTTGGCATATATCCAAAAGATATTCAAGCACACAACAAGGACATTTGTTCTACTACGTTCCTAGCACCTTTATTCATAATTGTCAGAATCTGATAACAACCCAGATGTCCATAAACTGAGAAATGGATGCAGAAATTGTGGAACATTTACACAATGGCATACTATTCATTAATTAAGAACCAGTAAATCATGAAATTTACAGTCAAGGAAAGAAAGGAAAAAAATATTAAATTTGAAAAGAAAAATGGGAGCTATAAGATAAATCATGAAGACAGACCCATTAAATAAAGCCCGATTTCTCAATGGAGGTTCTAGAAAAAAGAGTGCCTGACACATATTCTCCAAATGATGAGAGAAAATTTGGCAGCCAAACTATCAACCACATTAGTTGGAGAAACCAAATTTGAGCAGGATCTATCTACAAAAATTTCAGCTCTCCATATGGCACTAGAAAGAAAATTTCAATTTAAAGATGTTTACCACACTCAATAAAAATAAAACGTATAAATATTTAATCTCTTGACCGAACTTTTGGAAAAGTACAAGGAATCTTATGAAAGAAGGGCTGTCTATCAATGCAGATGCTGAGATTTATGGCCAAATGTTGGGCACACAGCAGGGAATCTTAGGAAAGAAGTGATAAACAGTAAGATCTGGAGAGGACAGGAACTCTACAAGGAGAGCAACAGAACCAAAAAATCTGAGCACAGGGGTCTTTCCTGAGACTGATACTCCAAACCAAGGACCATGCATAGAGATAACATAAGACCCCTGCAGAGATGTAGCCCATCTCAGTGCAGGGTTCCATAGTAATAGGTACAGAGAGCGTCTCTGATGTCAACTGTTTAGCCTGCTCTTTCATTAACCCCTGGCCCCCGGAAGGGTGACACAGCATTACCAGGCAATAGAAGAAGACAATGGAGCTACTCCTGATGTGGCCTAACTGACTAGGAAAAGAAGGAAGGAAAATAAGTCCTCCCCTATCAGTGGACTTGGGGAGTGGCATTTGTGCAGAGGGGAGAGGAAGGGAGAAATTGGGACTGGAGGACAGAGGCAACCACAGGGGGATAGAAAGTGAATAAAGTATAATTAACAAAGAATCAAAAAAAAAAAAAAGCAGGATGCATCATTCTGTGATATCCAAGAACAAGATCTGAAAGTCAAAAATAAACTTTACCTCGGGATAAAAGAAAGAAAAAGCATGTTCAAAGCAAATGGAGACAAAACCCAAGCAGGTGTAACAGTTTTAATATCTGACAAAAAACAAAACAAAATAGACTAAAAACTAATCAGAAGAGACAGGGAACACTACATAGTCATCAAAGTTGAAAAAAAATATCTGCCAAGAATCTATTGCTGTTTTAAGCATTCATATACCAAGCACAAAAGTAACTGTCTTCATAAAAGAAATACTATTGCAGATAGAAAAGTATATTGACCTCCACACAGTGGTAGTGGGAGGCTTCAGGACCTCACTCTCAGTAATTTACAAGTGATCCAGACAAAAACTAACCCGATAAAAGCTGTAGCTAAAAGATTTCACATGTACATAAGCTTAGCAGACTTTTAGAGAAGATTTAACCCAAACTCAGAATATACTTTCTTTTCAATAGCTCATAGATTTTCTTCCAAAATTGACCAAATTCTTGAAAATAAAGCAAGTCTCAACAATAAGGAAAAAATTTAAATCACACCCTATACCCTACATGACCACCACAGATTAAGTATTGTTTTGTTTTTATCCATTCCTGTGTTTCTTATTATGTTTATGTTGTTGTTTTCTTATACTGTTAACTGCTTACTTATGAGAGACAGAAAGGAAGTGTTTGAGTGTGTGGGTTTAAGTGGTCCGGAACATCTTAGGGAAGTTGTAAAAGGAGAAACTACAATCAGAATATATTATATAATAACTCTATTTTCTTTTTTTAAAAAGTGAGGAATTGAACATAATTTATGACCAAGGGATTTTGCAGTAGTAACCATACAGTAAAGAAGGAAAGCAATAAACACTAGAACTAGTTTAAGCAAATGCATTGCCTAAGAGACTTTTCAAGCTCTAAACTATTCAGTTAATCTGTACTGTAAACACCACAAAAATAACTAAGTACAATTTCTCAGCTATTGTACCAATGTTCTTGATACATACACAAAACATTTAAATTTAACCATGCTGCTTAATCAATATTATAAAATAATTATAATACCATTATACAATTAAAGGATTTATTGATCATTTATACCAAATAAATATATAGCTTTTAACTTGAAAGGATGAGGACTATAAAGAAGAATGTCTAATTACCAAGTTTTAGATAACAAATCAGAGTACATATTGTCATAGGAGGATTTAGTGCTAATACTCTATTAACTTATTAAATAGACAAATATTCTAAAGTTGATTATGTTTTATTTCAAAAATTTACAAAGGAAAAAATAAGTATTTCAATACTTTACATGTAATCATAATATTCAAATAACACAATAAGTGTAATAGTAAATGTAGGTTAAAAGTTGAAAAAGGTTTACAATAAAATACTATACAATGTATCAATTTTCCTACTTCCCCTGTTGTTTTGAAAATCTCTCTCAACTCAGTGAGTGGTTTTTCTCTTGACCCTCATCTTTCCCAATACTCAGGCTATGAGTTGAGGCGTATTGAAACTCTCTGTTCCTTCCTTCTTCTGAGTGACACTTGGGTGCACTCTTGCCTGAATATTTATATTTAGATTTCTTCATGCTTGATCCAGGAAGATTCCCGAAACTTGGATGAGACCTGTCTCATGGAACCAGCTATTGCCTGGACACTGAGAACATGGTCTTGGATCCTTTGTTTGTTGATGATCTCCTTTGAAAGCGATATTGAGACTGAGCCAGGGATTGTGAGTGGCCTGAAGAAGATCTGGTATAATCTATGGTTTGATACCAGTGGTGGGACAAGAATGCTTGTGTCACCTTGATGACGGAATTTATGATTGTCTTCCTCATAATGTTTTTGGCCTCCCTTGCTACAGTCAGTTTGAGAGTACTGTGGATCCATTTTGTAAACCATCTGTAACTTTAGTTTATATCCGTCTAGTAAAAACCCATGCAGCAGACACATGATAGTAAAGTTTTTATTCCCTTCATTTACTAATATATATATATATATATATATATATATATATATATATATATAAAGGGATAATGAATTAGAAAAATGATTTTCGCCAGATTCGCGAGGTGGCTGCACCATCCTCCCAAGGCGCGAATCTGCCAGAGGCCATACTAGTTGGCTGGATCGCAATCACTGTCAATATAGCCTGCCCAATCCCACAGTGACAAAGAATACGCTATATACTCACCAAAACCAGGCAGAAATGTCATCCAACCTGGACACACCAGGTGCTGGGCCTCCCAAGCTTGGAGAGCACAGTGAAGAGACCCCAGGACTTCCCAGTAAGCATCCAGATTAGCGACCCAGTCTCCAGTTACAGCAGGACTTGGTGGTAGAGCAGCACTGAGCTGGTGGGGCACAACAACCCTCCAGTTTAAGACTAACCAGGGCCAAACCAGAGAACAGAGAGCCTGGTTACCCCATCCCTGCTGATGTGACCACCCTGAAATCTCCAGCTGCAGCAAGACCTCAGAACCTGGCAGTGACAGCAGCACAGATCTGGCGGAGCACATCAAAGAAGCAGGGCCAAACCAGAGAGCAGAGAGCCCCGGATACCATGATCTCTGCCAAGTGACCTGCCTGTAAGTGAGTGCACCCTTGAGAATCTGCACTTCCCCAGATCCTGGGACCTTCTGAAATGGAAGCCAGGCATCGAACCCCTCCCACACACATACCCACTTTGGGAAACAGAGGGGCACTAGGGACATTGAAGTTCCTGCCCTGTGGGTCTAACTGAAAAGTTAAGGCAGTTAATGCCAGAAATTGCACTGCAATTATCATTAGTGCCTGCGACATATACAGTGCAGAGCCCCTCCCACACACTCAAGGGTTCAACATTAGCCATCACTCTGTTCCTCGAGACACACGTCCACGCACACTTACACACACACACACACACACACAAACACACACACACACAGACACGCTTGCATTTGCCCCATTTGTGCCTGTGTACTTTCCTCCCAAAGGTACAGCTAGGTCTCAGCACACGCTGAGAGTTCTCAGCTTCCTTAAGAACTCGCCAGACACCCGAGAGAGACAGCACCTGTCTGATCTGCAGAATTCAAAAACAAACAGGGAATGTTTCAGATAAGCCAATGGCCAGGGGTAGGCAAAAGAACACTTCCAACATAAATCAGGACATCATGACTTCACCAGCAAACCCCAAAATCGATGGATACTCCAATTCAGCAGAAGCACAGGAAAATGATTTTAAAGCCATGCTTGCCCAATTATTTGAGGCTCATAAGGAGGAAATGAACAAGTCTTTCAAAGAGATGGCCAATCAATTGGAGGTAAAGAAAGAAGAAATAGACAATATCCTTAAAGAAACACAAGCAAACATAGCCAAACAAATAAATACACAAGTAGAGGAAAAAATAGTGGCATATAAGAAGGAAATGAAAAAAGAAATAGAGGCCATCGTAGAGAGACAGGAATCCAAATTCAAACACATGAATGAAATGGGGCAAGGCATGAAAACAGAATTAGAATCAATAAAGAAAACACAAAATGAGAAAACCCTTGAGCTGGAGAACTTGGAGAAAAGATCAGGAACCACAAAGTAAGCATCACCAACAGAATACAAGAGATGGAAGAGAGAATCTCTGGAGCTGAAGACACACTTGCAGAAATGGATACTTCTCTCAAAGAAAAAGTAAAATCAGAAAAGTTCCAATCACAAAATATCCAAGAAATCAAGGTTGCTATGAAAAGACAAAATCTAGGAATAATAGGAATTCATGAAAAAGGAGACTCCAGGCTCCAAGGTCCAGAAAATATTTTCAAGAAAATCATAGAAGAAAATTTTCCCAACTTAAAGAAAGAGATGTCCATAAATATACAAGAGGCCTACAGAACTCCAAATAGACTAGACCAGAAAAAAAAAAAAAAAAAAAAAAAACACATCACATCACATCATAGTCAAAACACAAAATCTACAGAACAAAGAAGAGATATTAAAAGCAGCAAGGGAAAAAGGCCAAGTAACATATAAAGGTAGACCTATCAGAATCTCACCGGACTTCTCATCAGAAACTATGAAAGCCAGAAGGGCTTCGGCAAGTATCATGGAGACTCTAAGAGATAACATATGTCAACCCAGACTACTATACCCTGCAAAGCTTTCAACCAACATAGATGGAGAAAACAAAATATTCCATGACAAAACTAAATTTACACAATATCTACACTGCAAACCAACCCTACAGAAGATACTAGAAGGAAAACTCCAATCCAATGAAAACAAATTCACCCTAGAAAACAGGGCATACAGATAATATCCCAACAAAAATGAAAAGAAAACAAGCAATGAAACAGGGTTAGATCACCGACTCCATTACAAAAGGAACCATCATGCATTGGTCACTATTTTCTGTCAATATCAATGGACTCAACTCACAAATAAAAAGACACAGGCTAACAGAATGGTTAAGGAAACAGGATCCAACATTCTGTTGCATCCAAGAAACACACCTATGCAACAAAGATAAACACTACCTCGGAGTAAAGGGCTAGAAAACTGTTTTTCAAGCAAATGGTTCCAGAAAACAAGCTGGAGTAGCCATCCTAATATCTAATAAAATAGACTTTCAACCCAAGTTAATCAAAAAAGATAAGGAGGGCCACTATATTCTCATCAAAGGAAAAAATCCACCAAGAGGACATCACAATCTTGAATATCTATGCCCCAAATACATGAGCACTGACATTCATAAATGAAGCATTATTAAAGCTTAAATTATACATTGATCCTAATACCTTAGTAGTGGGAGACTTCAACACTCTACTCTCACCAAGGGACAGATCAACTAGACAAACACCAAATAGGGAAATAAAAGCACTCACAGAATCCCTAAATCAAATGGACCTAATAGACGTCTACAGATCATTTCACCCAAACTCAAAAGAGTACACCTTCTTTTCAGCACCACATGGAACCTTTTCCAAAATAGACCATTTAGTGAGTCACAAAGCAAGCCTCAACAGATACAAAAGAATTGAAATAATCCCTTGTATACTATCTGACCACCATGGACTAAAGCTAGACATCAACAACAACAGAAACAACAAAAAGCCAACACGCACATGGAAACTGAACAACTTACTACTCAATAACAGCTGGGTTAAAGAAGAAATAAAGAAAGAAATTAAAGACTTCCTAGAATTCAATGAAAAGGAAGGCACAACATACCCAAATTTATGGGACACAGTGAAAGCAGTGCTCAGAGGAAAATTTATAGCACTAAGTGCCTGCAGGAAGAAATTCGTAACATCACATACAAACAACTTAATGGCCCAACTGAAAAACCTAGAAAAAAAAAGAAGCAGATACACCCAAGAGGAGCAGACGGCTGGAAATAATCAAACTAAGGGCTGAAATCAATCAATTAGAAACAAATAAAACTATCCAAAGAATTAATGAAACCAAAAGCTGGTTCTTTGAGAAAATCAACAAAATAGACAAACCCTTAGCCAAACTAACTAAAAAGCAGAGAGAAACTATCCAGATCAGCAAAATCAGAAATGAAAATGGGGACATAACCACAGACACTGAGCAAATCCAAACAATTATTAGGTCATACTACAAAAGCCTATATGCCACAAAATTTGAAAATCTAAATGAAATGGATAATTTTCTTGAAAGATTCCATCTACCAAAACTAAGTCAAGATCAGGTAGAAAGAATGAATAGCCCTATATCTCCCAAGGAAATCGAAGCAGTCATTAACAGTGTCCCCTCCAAAAAAAGCCCTGGACCAGATGGCTTCAGCGCAGAATTCTACAAGACCTTCAAAGAAGTGCTAACTCCAATTCTCCTCAAGCTATTCCACAAAATAGAAACAGAAGGAACACTACCAAACTCATTCTATGAAGCCACAGTCACCTTGATACCTAAACCACACAAAGACCCAACAAAAAAAGAGAACTTCAGGCCTATCTCTCTTATGAACATTGACGCAAAAATACTCAGTAAAATACTTGCAAACCGAATTCAAGAACATATCAAAGATATCACCAACCGTGACCAATCATTCACCCAGGCATGCAAGGGTGGTTCAACATACGAAAATCCATCAATGTAATCCACTACATTAACAAACTGAAGGAGAAAAACCACATGATCATCTCTTTAGATTCTGAAAAAGCATTTGCCAAAGTCCAACATCCATTCATGTTTAAAGTCTCTGAGAGATCAGGGATACAAGGCACATACCTAAAGATAGTAAAGGCAATATACAGCAAGCCTATAGCTAACATCAAACTCAATGGAGAGAAACTTAAATCAATCCCACTGAAATCAGGGACAAGACAAGGCTGACCATTGTCCCCATATCTCTTGAACATAGTACTTGAAGTCCTAGCCAGAGCAATAAGACAACTAAAGGAGGTCAAGGGAATACAAATCGGGAAGGAAGAGGTCAAAGTGTCACTATTTGCAGATGATATGATAGTATACATGAGCGACCCCAAAAATTCAACCAGAGACCTCCTTCAGCTGATAAGCACCTTCAGCAAAGTGGCAGGATACAAAATCAACTCAAAAAAAATCAGAAGCCCTCCTATATACCAAAGACAAAAAGGCTGAGAAAGAAATTAGGGAAACAACACCTTTCACAATAGCCACTAATAACATAAAGTACCTTGGTGTGACTCTAACCAAGCAAGTGAAAGACCTGTTTGAGAAAAACTTCAAGTGTCTGAAGAAAGAAATCGAAGAAGATATCAGAAGATGGAAAGATCTCCCGTGCTCATGGATTGGTAGGATTAACATTGTGAAATTGGCCATCCTGCCAAAAGCAATCTACAGATTCAATGCAATTTCCATCCAAATTCCAACTCGATTCTTTACAGACCTTGAAAAAAAGATTCTCAGCTTCATATGGAAAAACAAAAAACCGAGAATCTCCAAAACAATCCAGTACAACAGCAGATCATCTGGAGGTATCTCCATCCCTGAACTCAAGCTGTACTACAGGGCAACAGTAATAAAAACTGCATGATATTGGCATAGAAACAGAAAGGAGGATCAATGGAACCGCATAGAAGACCCAGAAATAAACCCACACAACTATGAATACACGATATTTGACAAAGAAGCCAAATCCATTCAATGAAAAAAGACAGCATCTTCAACAAATGGTGCTGGACCAACTGGATGTCTTAATGCAGAAAAATGAAAATAGATCCATATTTATCACGCTGCACAAAACTAAAGTCAAAGTGGATCAAGGACCTCAAAATAAAACCAGATACCGTAAATCAATTGGAAAAAAAAAGTGGGAAATAGCCTAGAACTCATAGGCACAGGAGACAACTTCCTGAACATAACACCAACAGCACAGGCTCTAAGAGCAACAATCAATAAATAGGACCTCGTGAAACTGAAAAGATTCTGTAAAGCAAAGGACACCGTCATCAAAACAAAACGACTGCCTACAGATTGGGAAAGAATCTTCACTAACCCTTTATCTGACAGAGGACTAATATCCAGTATATACAAAGAACTAAAGAAGCTGAAAAGCAGCACACCAAGTAATCCACTTAAAAAATGGGGAACAGAGCTAAACAGAGAATTCTCTGTAGAGGAATACCGAATGGCAGAGAAGCACTTAAAGAAATGCTCAACCTCACTAGCCATTAGGGAAATGCAAATCAAAACAACCCTGAGATTTTACCTTACACACATGAGAATGGCCAAGATCAAAAACTCAACTGACAACACATGCTGGAGAGGTTGTGGAGAAAGGGGAACCCTCCTCCACTGCTGGTGGGAATGTAAATTGGTACAACCACTCTGGAAAGCTATCTGGCACTTTATAAGACAATTAGGATTAGTGCTTCCTCAAGTTCCAGCTATACCACTACTAGGTATATACCCAAAGTTCGTTCAAGTACACAAAAGGGATACTTGCTCAACCATTTTTATAGCAGCTTTATTTGTAATAGCCAGAACCTGGAAACAACCAAGATGTCCATCAACAGAGGAATGGGTACAGAAATTGTGGTATTTTTACACAATAGAATACTACTCAGCAATCAAAAATGAGGAAATCATGAAATTTGCAGGCAAATGGTGGGATCTAGAAAAGATCATTCTGAATGAAATATCCCAGAAGGAGAAAGACAAACATAGGATATACTCACTTATATAGACCTATAAGTTAGGATAAACATAATGAAATCTATACACCTAAAAAAATAATCAATTGAGCAGACATGGGGCAAGATGATCAATCCTCGTTTAGAAAGACAGATGGGAAGTGCATTGAATGTGTGACAGAAGTCTACTGAGCGCATCTGAAAGACTCTAACTAGCAGTGTTTTCAAAGCAAAGACTCATGACCAAACCTTTGGCAGAGTACAGGGAATCATAAGAAAGAAGGGGAGTTAGTCTGATGGGGAAAGGATAGGAGCTCCACAAGGACCAAATATATCTGGGCACAGGGTCTTTTCTGAGACTGACATTCAACCAAGGACCATGTATGGATATAACCTAGAACCTCCACTCAGATGTAGCCTGTGGTAGCTCAGTAACCAATTGGTTTCCCAAAGTGAGGGGAACAGGGACTATTTCTAACAGGAACTCAATGACTGGCTCTTTGGCCTCCCCACCCCTGAAGGGAGGAGCAGTCCTGTTAGGCCACAGAGAAGGGCTTTGCAACCAGTCCTGAGGATACCTGATAAAACAGGATCAGATGAATGAGGAGGACGTTCCCCCCCCCCATCAATGGACTTGGAAAGGAGCACGGTGGAGATGAGGGAGGGAGGGAAGGACTGGGAGGGAATGAGGGATTGGGACATGGCTGGGATACAGATTTAATTAAATGTAACTGATAAAAAGAAACACTATTAAACCTTAAATTACACATCAAAAAAAAAAAAGAAAAACAATTTTCTAGAAAAGAACTTTGACTAATTTGGGCAAACACTATTCTTTTACTAATTTTAAGATAAAAATATTCAGTTCTTTATTCCACTTGGACTTGAGTTTCATGCACGGTGATAAATATTGATGCATTTGCATTTTTTCATAAGTAGAAATCCAGTAAAACCTGCACCATTTGTTGAAAATGCTGTCTTTATACATTGTATGGTTTTGGCTTCTTTGACAAAAATCAAAAAAGCATAGGTGTGTGAGTTTATTTCTGGGTATTCTATTCACTTTCATTGATCCACCATCGTGTTTCCATGCCAGTACCATGCAGTTTTCATAACTATTTCTCTGTAGTCCAGTTTGAGCTCAGGGATGGAGATATCTTCTGATGATCTGTTGCTGAACAGGATTGTCTTAGCAAATCTGAGTTTCTTTGTTTTCCATATTAAATTGACAATTGTTCTTTCAAGGTCTGTAAACAATTATATTGGTGTTTTTCATTTCATCAATTACAATTTATTCACCTTGTATCCCCTCTATATCTCTGTCTCTCCTCCCCTCCCAATCCCACTCTCCTTCCCCCATCTCCACCCATATCCCAACAAGACCACCAACAGGGGAGGTCCTATTGTCCTTCCTTCTATTCCTAGTCTATCAGGACCTATCTGGAGTGGCTGCTTCTTCTTAATTGTGGCCTGGTAAGGCTGCAGACCCCTCAGGGAGAGGTGATCAAAGAGCAGGCCAATCAGTTACAGTCCTTGTCCCCATTACTATGGAACCAACTTGGACACTGAACTTCCATGGGCTACATTTGTTCAGGGTTCTAGGTTACCTCTATAAATGGTCTTTGATTGGAGTATCAGTCTCAGAAAAGACCCCAGTGCCCAGAGTTTTTGCTTCTGTTCCTCTCCTTGTGAAGCTCTTTCCCCTCCAGGTCTTACTATCTCCCCCTTTTTTCATAAAATTCCCTGCACTAGGCCCAAAGTCTGGCTCTAAATCTCAGCATCTGCTCTGATACCCTGCAGTGTAGGGCTCTTCAGAGGCCCTCTGTGGGAGGTTACTCACCTGTTCCCTGAATTCTCCTATTCTGATATCAATCAACTTTGACATTTTGAATGTGGATTGAACAACTCAGCCAGAGTGTTCTGTCTTGATTAGTTTCTTTAGGTGTAGAGATTTTAGTATGTTTATCCTATATTTTATGTCTAATAACACTTATGAGTGAGTATACACCACATGTTTCTTTCTGATACTGGGATGCCTCCTTCAGAATGATCTTTTCCAATTCCCACCATTTACCTGCAAATTTCATGATTTCTTGTTTTTGACTGAGGAGTAATATTCCATGGTGTATATGTACTAAAATTTCTTTATTCATTACTCTACTGAGGGGCATCTGGGTTGTTTCCTGGTTCTGGATGTTAGGAATACACCAGCTACAAACATGGTTTGGCAAATGTCCTTTTTGTATACTTGTGCATCTTCTGGATATATGTCTAGGTGTAATATACCAGGATCTTGAAGAAAAGATACTCTTACTTTATACATTTTGTATCACATCTGTAGCCCCCTCTCTACAACACTCCCAATTCTATCATTCCTACCTGATCTCTTCCTATGCCTTTCCCCCAGTCCAAAGATAGGGGCTGTCCTCCTTCCCTTCCATCTGACCCTAGCCTATGAGGTCTCATCAGGACTGGCTGCACTGTTTTCCTCTGAAATGGTAAGGCTCTTCCCATGGCTCCCCCATCAGAAGGAGATGATCAAAGAGCCAGCCACTAGTAAGGGAAACAGGGGTTGTCGCTGAGAGCATAGTATTATAAGCAAAGCGAGAAGAAATGTTTGGATCATTTCCCTTGAGAAAGACTCATCTTATCCTAAATAAATTTAGAAAAATTTAAATGAGAATAAAAATATTATATTTTAATATTTCTCTCAGCATACAACATCGTAGACTACTATAGAAAACTTGTCAATAAATTCATTGAAGTTCATGGTAATTACATTTTTATGATGATTTACAGTATTCTTTTTTAATGCTTTAGTAATTACACTTTATTCACTTTGTATTCCCTCTGTGGTTCCTTCCCTCCTTCTGCCCCAATCCCTCCCTTCCTTCAGCCACTGCATGCATGCTTCTCCTCATGTCCACTGATAGCTAGGTCTTCTTTTTCTTCCTCCTGATCCTAGTCAATTAGGTCTCATCAGGAGTGGCTGCATTGTCTTCTTCTGTGGACTGGTAATGCTGTTTATCCCTCATGGGGAGTTAATTAAAGAGCAGTCCAATCAGTTCATGTCAGATAGAGTCCCTGATCCTATTACAATGGAACCCACTTGGATTCTATAATACTACTTGTTGATAGTTCATTGAATGGTGTGGTTTTCATAATTCATGAGGTTAAGTCATAGGAATGTTGAAGATCGTAAAAAAATTAAACAAGGTATATAGGTTTAAATTAGTTTAAATACTCTTAATGTTGCTAGACTCTAGAAGTGACATATATTGCCTCTCAAAACAAATGAGTATATTGATCCTAGCCTTATATACTTGTAATAAAACCAAAAGAGACAAATTGTTAAAATAAACCCTACACAGACAGACATAAGGCTACAATAATAAATATCTGATTATAGTGAGTCTTTTAAAATAATATTCACCCCCATTTCATACTTGGAGAAAATTGTAGTCCTGTGGATAAATTTCATAACATCAATATTCTTCAGTTTGGGAGCCTAACAGCAGTTCAGGGACACTATCCTTTGTGTTGTAGGATGTCTAACAGAATTTTTGGACTCTCAAGGCTAGTTGAATACATCACCACACTTACTCTTAATTCTGGTAACCCACAACTATTTCATGGCATCTATGTATGCCCTGTTGGGAAAGACATTTGTTTCCAATTAAGTTCTATTTGATTACAGTTTTATACTTCTATTTGTTGTGAAAAGAGGTGTATGACCAATAGCTCTTAAAAAAAACAATAAAATTGCTACTAGATATATGAAATTGTTGAAGATAATACTCTTCATGTAAAGGTATCATCAGAATATAGCTAAATATCATCTCAACACATTTTCAACGGCTATCATTACAATAAATATACATCAAATTTCACAGATTTGCTAATGCTGGTTGCATATGTATCATTTTCTACTACAAATGCATTTATGGTCAGTTCAATAACATCACCTCATGATTTTGGACTTCACAAAAATCATTGCCTTTACTTGAAAGATAGGATGAGAGATAACAAGCTGTGTCTGGGTGCTCCTATGAATTATTTCAGTGCAGATAACATAAGAATAAACTCCAATCCAGAGATGTAAATATGGTAGTGTTTTATTAATCACAAAATGGTTGAAAGAACATCTTTAAAAAGCTCCAAAGAACAGAAAGAGACACAGTTAAGTGAACCAAGTATCACATAGCTTTGTTATGTGTTTGTCTGTGTTAATAGGGGTGGTGATAAATTACTAAGGTGCCAACCTAAGAATCCAACAGCTGAGCTGAAAACTAAAGCTAAAAACATTGAGAATGCATTCACCAGAATTATATCAGAAAATTTTCTAAGCCCTACAAATTCATAATCAAGCACAACCAACTAGAATACCACACAGAAATGAATAGATAAGAACTCTAGAGTCATCTGAAAATGAAAACTCACTTTTCTAAACATTTATCAAGCAGGAAGAGAAAATCTCTGAAGGAAGTTTGTAAGAAAAAATGTTTACATTTTAAAAAATCAGAGAGATATGAAACAATACAAGGATATAGATTTACTGGTGGATTTGGAAGTAGTTGTAGCAAACGGCTATGAATGACCACAGACCAAGATTAAAATGAGAACAAAATATAATTAAAATTGAAAGTTAGGTGGACACAGGATCTGATGCAAATATAACCTCAAAGGAATCTTGGAATCTACATTGGTCCCTTCAGAAGGTGTCCACACAGATTTTAGGAATTGTAACATTATCCCAAGTAAAACAAAGCCTAAGACAAATTAAATGGAAGACTCAAGATGGCAGGGCCAACCACACAGTGTCTATAAATAGCAGCTCAGCACTGGGAGGAGAGTGACCAGCAGGTCTTACTGTGGGCTCCAAACTCCTGCAGTCTGTTTCTCAGGTGAAAGAGGAATCCATGTGAATATGTGAAGATCCAAATTCCGGCCACCAGGATCATTCCAGGAAAAATAAAATAAAATTCTAGACTCCTGCCCAAGCCCACCTGCTATGGATGCATTCCTGGAAACATCAGGTTGCAGCTCTGAACATGCAGCCTTAGGCCATCCAGCCAATCCTAACTTCAGTGAAAACATTCCTACGACAAATCGATCTTGGCTCTGACTTTGGTTGTTCACTCTCACTGTCTGTTCAATGGAAAATTCTGGTACTGAGGGTAAGACTCCAAACTTGGGCACCCACTCTCAAAGTCCTGTGAACACCTTCTGGGTACAAGCTGCTCCTGGCACTTTACCAAGAAGCCCAGTTTCACTATCTTGTTGAAACCTTCCAGGATGTTGTGGCTAATGGCACTGACTCTCACCATCCGGTAGAGAGGATATCTTCTGGTATTGCTGGGGAGATATGACCCCATTCTTCCTGCTCCACAACTGCACAACTCACCTGAGTCAGAATCAGCAAACACAGCACAGACAGAGAAAACTACAAAGCAGAGCTGGCTCGGGAACCAAGTCCTATTGCCTACCATCTTGAGGAAGCCAGTACAGCACTGGAGCAGATCTAGACTCACTTTGGTTGTGTTGTCTTGTTTAGAAAATAAAATAGTGGAGGAGGGGCAAGATGGCGGCGCCGGGAGGACTCTCATTCTGAGCAGCAGCAGCAGGATCAACACAGTGAGCAGTAATCAGAACTCGCGGCCATAAAACACAGTCATTGTGTTTCCCAGGTGAGAGGATACCCCACGGTGGGGGATTCAATCAGCTTTTTACTCACCTGGCTAAACCGCGGAAGAGATCCCAGTTCTGCCAATTTGGCTGCTGTTCGCCAGCCCCAGTCCCAGCCCAGAGCCACAAGCCAGTGTCTCTGGTCATGGTCCCAGACTGAACTGTGCGTACCAAACTATCAGAGACTGGAATTTGCATTCGAGAGATGAACCCAGGGTACAGGAAATAACTGGGACCGGCCTTAGGTCACCCAGACATCCCATAGAAAAGACTCGGGGTCCACGGGCACCCCAGGAGACAGCCCGGAGCCAGAGCCGGGGACCCAGGTTCCTGCAGTGAGCCCGGCCTGCCTGCACACCTGACGCGCTGCCTGAGATAGAAAAGTAGGCACCAGGGTACCAGCAAATGAGTTTCACTGTCCTGTCCAGTGCAAACACACAGGGAGGGAAACGGCTGGTTTGATCTCAGAGCACTCAGCCGACACCCCGAACCTGAAAAGGTCCCCGGAAAATTACCCAGCTTAGGGAGGCACCCAGGTTCCCAAAGGCGCAAAGACAGACACAGGCAGTTTCTGCGCACCAGAGAGCTGGCAGAGACTGGGCCGCCATCACACAGCTGTGCTCCAGGCACAGGCAGTTTCTGTGGCCAGTCAGCTGGCGGACACTAAGCAGTGTGCACCAGGGCAATAAAAGACACTGGGAGTCTGTGTCTCCAGAGAATCCACAGGGAAGGAAGGAAACTGTACTGACCTAAATCACCCAATCCTTCCCTAGAAAAAGTCTAGTAGACTAGTGGGGCCGAGGCGCCAGCACTCAGCTGTGCTCCAGACACAGGCACAAACAGTTGATGCGCGCCTGATGTCCAACTGGGTCACAGCAGCTGATCATTAAATTTACAACAAGAAACCCAGAAACAGGGCAGCTGCCCTCAGGACTTCCCTGGGTGAGAGGAGAACCCTCTCGACTAACAAAGACCGCAGTTACCACTCAGGTCTATATCCCTGAGGTGAGCAACTCCTGAAAAAACACCAGCCATCCAGGGACTATACCCAAAAAGCTGAGAAGACACCCTTTAGGAAAAACCAGCTTTCTGCAAAGGGGATTCTCTCCACCAGAGGATCCCCAGAAACCACCAGAAAATAACCCCAAACACCTAAGATAGCACAATGAGTAGAGGCCAGCGTAAAAGCTCAAGCAACAAAAGACTGAGCAATATGGCATCTCCAGAACACAGTTACCCGGGGGCAAGTAGCCCTGGACACCCCAGCATAACTGAAATCCAAGAAGATGACCTAACAAGGATGCTCATGAAGATGATAACAGAGGAAACAAATAAGATTCATAAAGACATAGAGGAAGATAAACTCAAACAGAATATTGCCATCTGTAAAGAAATAGAGGAAGCTGCAGCCAAACAGTTTATGGCCTTTAGAAAGGAAATGCTTAAAGCACTGAATGAAATAAAAGAAACAGAGTTGAGGGAACTAAAAGAAAAACAGGAAAGTACAATCAGAAAGGTGAAGGAAGTAAACAAAACAACTCAAGACCTGAAGATAGAATTGGAAAAATTAAAGAAAACAAAAACGGAAGAAATAATGGAAAGGAAGAATCTAGGGAAGAAAACAGGAATGACAGAGGTAAGCATAACCAACAGACTACAAGAGATGGAAGAAAGAATCTTAGGTGTAGAAGATACAATGGAAGAAATCGATGTATCTGTCAAAGAAAATGTCAAATCTGAAAAATTCCTGACACAGACCGTCCAAGATATCCAAGACAATATGAAAAGACAAAACCTAAGAATAATAGGTATAGAGGAAAAAGAAGACTCCCTTTTTCAAGGCCCAGAAAATATTTTCAACAAAATCATTGAAGAAAATTTCCCCAAGCTAAAGGAGAGGCCAATTAGAATACATGAGGACTACAGAACACCCAACAAATTTGACCAGAAAAGAAAATCCTCCTGCTACATAATAATCAAAACAGTAAGTATACAGAACAAAGAAAAAATACTAAAAGCTGCAAGGGAAAAAGGCCAAGTAACATATAATGGCAAACCCATTAAAATCACACCTGAATTTTCAACAGAGACTATGAAAGCCATAAGGGCCTGGATGGATATCATGCAGACCCTAAGAAAACACAGATGTCAGCCCAGGCTACTATACCCTGCAAAACTCTCAGTCCTCATAGATGGAGAAAACAAGATATTCAATGACAAAAACAAATTTCAACAATACCTACAAACTAATCCAGCATTACAGAAGACACTGGAAGTGAAAATACAACCCAAGAAAGCTAGCTACGTTCAAGAAAACACAGGAAATAAATAACCTCACTTCAGTAAAACAAAAAGCAACCAAGCACACAACCGGGTGACCACAGCCAATATCAAAATCAAGAGATCTAACAGCCACTGGTCATTAATCTCTCTCAACATCAATGGACTCAACTCTCCAATAAAAAGACACAGATTAACAGAATGGATACGTAAACAAAACCCAGCAATCTGTTGCATACAAGAAACACACCTAAGACACAAAGATAGACATTACCTGAGGGTAAAGGGTTGGAAGACAACTTTCCAAGCAAACGGACCCAAGAAGCAAGCAGGAGTAGCCATTCTAATATCTGATAAAATAGATTTTCAACCAAAATTAATCAAAAGAGATGGGGAAGGACACTTCATACTCATCAAGGGAAAATTCCACCAGGAAGACATCACAATCCTGAACATCTATGCCCCAAATACAAGGGCACCCACATTTGTGAAAGAAACATTGATAAAATTTAAAGCACATATAGATCCCCACACATTAATAGTGGGAGACTTCAACACCCCACTCTCAACAAAGGACAGGTCAACAAAACAGAAATTAAACAAAGAAACAATATCTCTGACAGAGGTCATGAATCAAATGGAACTAACAGACATTTACAGAACTCTACACAC
Source organism: Meriones unguiculatus (assembly GCF_030254825.1). Taxonomy (NCBI): domain Eukaryota; kingdom Metazoa; phylum Chordata; class Mammalia; order Rodentia; family Muridae; genus Meriones; species Meriones unguiculatus. The sequence continues at coordinate 11,786,171 of NW_026843707.1, forward strand.
AAACACAAAAGAATATACCTTCTTCTCAGCACCTCATGGAACCTTCTCCAAAATAGACCATATAGTGGGTCACAAAGCAAGCCTCAACAGATACAAGAAGACTGAAATAATCCCATGTATCTTTTCTGATCACCATGGAATAAAGCTGGACCTCAACAATAACAGAAATAACAAAAAGCCTACACACACATGGAAACTGAACAACTTGTTACTAAATGACAGCTGGGTCAGGGAAGAAATAAAGAAAGAAATTAAATTCTTTCTAGAAACCAATGAAAATGAAGACACAACATACCCAAACTTGTGGGACACAATGAAAGCAGTGATAAGAGGAAAGTTCATAGCACTAAGTGCCTTCAAGAAAAAATTCGAGACAGCTCATTCAAACACCCTAATGGCTCACTTAAAAACCCTAGAAAAAGAAGAAGCAGACACACCAAGAAGGAGTAGATGGCTGGAAATAATCAAACTCGGGGCTGAAATCAATCAATTGGAAACAAATAAAACAATTCAAAGAATCAATGAAACCAAGAGCTGGTTCTTTGAGAAAATCAACAAGATCGACAAACCCTTAGCCAGGCTCACTAAAAGGCAGAGAGACACCACCCAAATCAACAAAATCAGAAATGAAAAGAGGGATATAACTACAGACACTGAGGAAATCCAAACAATCATTAGGACTTACTTCAAAAGTCTATATGCCACAAAATTTGAAAATCTAAATGAAATGGACAATTTTCTTGATCGATTTGACTTACCAAAGCTGAATCAGGACCAGGTAAATCAACTAAATAGTCCTATATCCCCCAGAGAAATAGAAGCGGTCATCAAAAGTCTCCCATCCAAAAAAAGCCCAGGATCACATGGCTTCAGCGCAGAATTCTACCACACCTTCAAAGAAGAGCTAACACCAATTCTCTTCAAACTATTCCACAAAATAGAAACAGAAGGAATATTACCAAATTCATTCTATGAAGCCATAGTCACCTTGGTACCTAAACCTCACAAAGACTCAACAAAGAAAGAGAATTTCAGGCCAATCTCCCTTATGACACATTGATGCAAAAATACTTAATAAAATACTTGCAAAACGAATCCAAGAACACATCAAAGATATTATCCACTATGACCAAGTAGGCTTCATCCCAGGTATGCAGGGGTGGTTCAATATACGGAAATCCATCAATGTGATCCACCATATTAACAAACTGAAAGAAAAAAAAACACGTGATAATCTCCCTAGATGCTGAAAAAGCATTTGATAAAATCCAACATCCATTCATGTTCAAAGTATTGGAGAGATCAGGGATACAAGGCACATATCTAAACATAGTAAAGGCAATATACAGCAAGCCTATAGCCAACATCAAACTGAATGGAGAGAAACTCTAAGCAACCCAATGAAATCAGGGACAAGTCAAGGCTACCCACTCTCTCCATATCTCTTCAACATAGTGCTGGAAGTCCTTGCTAGAGCAATAAGACAGTTGAAGGAGTTCAAGGGGATACAAATTGGAAAAGAAAAAGTCAAATTATCACTATTTGCAGATGATATGATGGTATATGTGAGTGACCCCAAAAACTCTACCAGGGAACTCCTACAGCTGAAAAACACCTTCAGCAAAGTGGCCGGATACAAAATTAACTCAAAAAAATCAGTAGCCCTCCTGTATACAAAAGACAAAAGGGCTGAGAAAGAAATTAGGGAAACAACATCCTTCACAATAGCCACAAATGACATAAGGTACCTTTGAGTAACCCTAACCAAAGAAGTCAAAGACTTGTATGAAAAAAATTTCAAATCTCTGAAGAAAGAATTAGAAGAAGATATGAGAAGATGGAAAGAACTCCCATGCTCCTGGCTTGGCAAGATTAACATAGTAAAAATGGCCATCTTACCAAAAGCAATGTACAGATTCAATGCAATGCCCATCAAATTACCAACACAATTCTTTACAGACCTGGAAAGAAAAATTCTCAACTTCATATGGAATAACAAGAAACCCAGAATTGCTAAAACAATCCTCTACAATAAAAGATCTTCTGGAGGTATTTCCATCCCTGATCTTAAGTTGTACTTTAGAGCAACAGTTTTAAAAACTGCATGGTACTGGCATAGAAACAGAATGGTGGATCAATGGAATGGAACAGAGGACCCAGAAATAAACCCACACACTTATGGACACCTGATCTTTGAGAAAGACGCCAAAACCATACAATGGAAAAAAGATAGCATCTTCAACAAATGGTGCTGGTCTAACTGGATGTCTACATGTAGAAAAATGAAAATAGATCCATACTTGTCACCCTGCACAAAACTGAAGTCCAAGTGGATTAAAGACCTCAACATAAAACCAGACACATTAAATCGGCTTGAACAAAAAGTGGGAAATACCCTAGAACTCATTGGTACAGGGGGAAACTTCCTGAACAGAACACCAACAGCACAGGCTCTAAGAGCAACAATCAATAAATGGGACCTCATGAAACTGAAAAGCTTCTGTAAAGCAAAGGATACCTTCATCAAAACAAAGCGACCGCCTACAGATTGGGAAAGAATCTTCACCAACCCTTTATCTGACAGAGGACTCATATCCAGTATATATAAAGAACTAAAGAAGCTGAAAAGCAACACACCGAGTAATCCACTTAAAAAATGGGGAACAGAGCTAAACAGAGAATTCTCTGTAGAGGAATACCGAATGGCAGAGAAGCACTTAAAGAAATGCTCAACCTCACTAGCCATTGGGGAAATGCAAATCAAAACAACCCTGAGATTTTACCTTACACCCATGAGAATGGCCAAGATCAAAAACTCAAGTGGCAACACATGCTGGAGAGGTTGTGGAGAAAGGGGAACCCTTCTGCACTGCTGGTGGGAATGTAAACTTGTACAACCACTCTGGAAATCAATCTGGCGCTTTCTCAGACAACTAGGAATGGCACTTCCTCAAGATCCAGCCATACCACTACTGGGCATATATCCAAAAGAGGCTCAAGTACACAAAAAGGACATTTGCTCAACCATGTTTGTAGCAGCTTTATTTGTAATAGCCAGAAGCTGGAAACAACCCCGATGCCCCTCAACTGAAGAATGGATGGAGAAATTGTGGTACATCTACATAATGGAATATTACTCACCAATGAAAGATAAGGAAATCATGAAATTTGCAGGTAAATGGTGGGATCTGGAAAGGATTATCCTGAGTGAGTTGTCCCAGAAGCAAAAAGACACACATGGTATATACTCACTCATATAGACATACAACGTAGGACAAAACCACTAAAACCTGTGCATCTAAATAAACTAAGCAAGAGAGAGGACCCTAACTAAAATGTCCAATCCCCATCTGGAAAGGCAAAGAGGATAGACATCAGAAGAAGAAAAAAACAGGAAACAACCTAGGAACCTACCACAGAGGGCCTCTGAAAGCCTCTGCCCTTCAGACTATCAAAGCAGATGCTGAGCCTGATGGGCAACTGTTGGGCAGAGTGAATGGAATTTTAGGTAAGAACTGGGAAATAGTAAGAGCTGGAGAGGACAGGGTCTCCACAAGGAGAGCAACAGTGAAAAAGATTTTTAACTATTTCAAAATTCTACTTGGGAGCTGCAGAAATGGCATATCACAGTGGTAGAACCTATTGTGTGTCTAAGCATGAAATTCAAGTTAAGTTTCTATTCCCCAGCACAACACAGTTTATAATAGCAAATAAGTGAATGAATGAATAAATAGCTCTATATCACAGCTCCTTAGTACAGGATTTATGTTAGAGATTACGTTTCCTGTTTTTATTTTTCTTTTTTTTTTATTTTATTTTTCATGAATATAGTAAATACTTAACCAGAACTCTAAAATGTGACAGGCATGCTTAAAACATATGATGTATATTTTATATAGAAGTGATAAGTTCTCCCTGGACTTTCCAGGGTGCATGGAGGATGGGAACATTTGGATGTGTGGTGATGATAACAGTATTTTTTCATTTTTTCTTTCTTTTTTTGTTTTAGCAATACTTTTACAAAACAAAGAACAAAACCAAAAATGGACATTAATACACTTGTTGATGTGGGATGAGTGACTCATCAATAAACACAGAACTAAAGGAAATTAATAACTGCTGGTAGAGGACATTCTACTACCCCCAAAAGACACCACTAGTTAGTAATCCAATACCAAGTGTTCTGCACTGGAATCATATTCACAAAACAACAGGAATTAAATTTAGTGTGTTGTATGACTATATTTATCTTTTTACATGTACATGTAACAATAAATATGAATTTAATAAAGTCATGAATTTTAGAAGATATAAAGGCAGGAAGAAAGGGGGAAGGTTGGAGGGAGGAAATGGAAGTGGGGAAAGGTAGAAATTTTATTTTAATTATGACATTACTAATCTGGTTGCATATGTCTTGATTCAGCCAGGATGACTTGGAAAAAAATAATACTTATTTGCAATACCATTATACATCCTAGAATTTTATAACGTTAGTGTTACAATCTCCATTTACTTGTTTTAATATATTTTGTTTTATTTTAATTTTAAAATTACTTTATAATTAATTACAGTTTACTCCCTTTGTATCCCAGATATATTCCCCTGCCACATCCCTTCCCAATCCCAGCCTTCCTCCATCCCTCCTCTTCTCCCATGCCCCTCCCTAAGGCCACTGATAGGGGAGGTCTTCCTCCCTTTCCATCTGATCCTAGCCTATTATGTCTCATCAAAACAAGCTACATTTTCTTCCTTTGTGACCTGAGATGCCATGGGGTACATCCCTGCTTGGATTCTAAGTTATCTCCAAGCAAATTTCTTGGTTGGAACATTCATCTAAGAATAGACCCGTTGCACAGATTTTTTTGTTTCTGTTGCACTCCTTGATTAGCTGCTGTCCCCTCTATGTCTTTTTATCTCCTCCTTGTTTTATAAGGTACCCTCCACTCTACCCAAATTATGTCTGTGAGTCTCAGCATCTGCTCTGATACCCTGCTGGGTAGAATCTATTAGTGGCTCTCTGTTGTAGGCACCTGTGCTCTTCTCTGTTGGCTCTTCCCAATTGGCTGTTCACTCTTCCAAATTGGCTGTCTGAGTGAGGCTTGATCATCTAACTCAGGGTCCTCCTTCATGCGTAGCTACCTTTGATATTCCTATTATGTATGTTTATCCTATATCTTATGTCTACTGTCCACAAATAACTAAGTTATATATCAAGTATGTCTTTCTGCTTTGGGGATACCTCACTCAGGATGATCTTACACCTGTCAGTATGGCTCAGATCAAAAAGTCCAGTGACAAAACATGCTGGAGTGAACATGGAGAAAAGGGAGACCTCCTTCATTGCTAGTGGGAATGGAAAATGTACATGCACTTTAGAAATCAATTTGGATCTTTCTTAAACAATTAGGAATAGTGCCGCCTCAAGAAACAGCCATTCTACTCCTTGACATATATCCAAAATATATTCAAGCACACAAGGACATTTGTTCTACTATGTTCCTAGCAACTTTATTCGTAATTGTCAGAATCTGGAAACAACCTAGATATCCATAAACTGAGGAATGAATGCCGAAATTGTGGAACATTTACACACTGGAATACTATTCAGTAATCAAGAACCAGTAAATCACGAAATTTGCAGCCAAGGAAAAGAAAAAAAATATGAAATTTGAAAAGAAAAATGAGAGGTATAAGATAAATCATGAAGACAAAGCCATTAAATAAAGCCTGATTTCTCAATGGAGGTTCTAGAAAAGAGAGGGCCTGACACATATTCTCCAAATTATGAGAGAAAATTTGGCAGCCAAACTATCAACCACATTAGTGGGAGAAACCAAATTTGAGCAGGATGTATCTACAATAATTTCTGCTCTCCATATGGCACTAGAAAGAAAATTTCAACTTAAAGATGTTTACCACACTCAATAAAAATAAAACGTATAAATATTTAATCTCTTGACCCGAACTTTAAGCAAAGTACAAGGAATCCTATGAAAGAAGGCCTGTCTATCAATGCAGATGCTGAGATGTATGGCCAACTGTTGGGCACACAGCAGGGAATCTTAGGAAAGAAGTGGTAAACAGTAAGATCTGGAGAGGACAGGAACTCTACAAGGAGAGCAACAGAACCAAAAAATCTGAGCACAGGGGTCTTTCCTGAGACTGATACTCCCAACCAAGGACCATGCATAGAGATAACATAAGACCCCTGCAGAGATGTAGCCCATGGCAGTGCAGGGATCCATAGTAATAGGTATAGAGAGTGTCTCTGACATGAACTGTTTGGCCTGCTCTTTCATTAACCCCTGGCCCCCGGAATTGTGAAGCAGCATTACCAGGCAATAGAAGAAGACAATGGAGCTACTCCTGATGTGGCCTAACTGACTAGGAAAAGAAGGAAGGAAAATAAGTCCTCCCCTATGAGTAGACTTGGGGAGTGGCATTTGTCCAGAGGGGGGAGGAAGGGAGAAATTGGGACTGGAGGACAGAGGCAACCACAGGGGGATACAAAGTGAATAAAGTATAATAAACAAAGAATCAAAAAAAAAAAGCAGGATGCATCATTCTGTGATATCCAAGAACAAGATCTGAAAGTCAAAAATAAGCATTACCTCGGGATAAAAGAAAGAAAAAGCATGTTCAAAGCAAATGGAGACAAAAACCAAGCAGGTGTAACAATTTTAATATCTGACAAAAAAATAGACTAAAAACTAATCAGAAGAGACAGGGAACACTACATAGTCATCAAAGTTGAAAAAAAAATCTGCCAAAAAGCTATTGCTGTTTTAAGCATTCATATACCAAGCACAAAAGTAACTGTCTTCATAAAAGTAATACTATTACAGATAGAAAAGTATATTGACCTCCACACAGTGGTAGTGGGAGGCTTCAGGACCTCACTCTCAGTAATTTACAGGTGATCCAGACAAAAACTAACCTGAGAAAAGCTGTAGCTAAAAGATTTCACATGTACATAAGCTTAGCAGACTTTTAGAGAAGATTTAACCCAAACTCAGAATATACTTTCTTTTCAATAGCTCATAGAATTTCTTCCAAAATTGACCAAAGTCTTGAAAATAAAGCAAGTCTCAACAGTAAGGAAAAAATTTAAATCACACCTTATACCCTACATAACCACAACAGATTAAAACTACATGAAAACAAGAACAATAGCAGTTTAAAAACATGTTAAAAGTGAGCAACTCACTACTGAAAGAAAATTGATTCAAGATAGAAATTAAAAAGGAAATTAAAAACTAAAACCATTTTTTAAAAAAATTGAAATCAAGTGAAAATTCTATTTACCCAAATAGATAAGACACAGGAAGTCAGTTTTAGATTCAAATGCAAAGCACCAACTATTTACATATAAAATCTGGAGAGATCTCATATGAGCAACTTAATGACATACTTTAATGCAATGCAATGAAGAGAAGAACAAAATCACAAAGGAGTAGGAAGCAAGAAACAATCAAACTTAACAGATGACATCAATAAAACAGAATGAAACAAAACAATGCAAAGAAAATAGGTAAGTTTGATACTTAGCCAAATTAACACTAACATATAGAAAGAATATCCAAATTAATAGAATTACAGATTATACATGGGAGGAAAAACACACAACAACAACAACAACAACAACAAAAACCCAGAGAATTGTAAGGACATATTTTAAAACTCTGTGCTCCAAGAAAATAGAAAACTTGAAATAAACAGATAAACTTATATGCAGCCTACTAAATTTAAATCAAAACTGGATAAGTAATTATATTAGAACTAGTGAAATAGAGGCACTAATTAAATCATTCAAACAAAAAAGGTTAGAGAAAATTAGATTTAACACAGACGATTACAATTTTTCATATAAATATCATTGCTGATACCTCTAATTATTCTGCATTATAGAAAGAAAAAATACAAAATGTAATTATTTTTCACAAGGACACACCTCAATACCTAATCCACACCAAGACCCAACAGGGAAGAGTATAGATCAATTTCTGTTAAGAACATATATTAAAAAAAAATCTCATTAAAAATATTTCACCCCTAATTCCAGGAGCATATAGAAAGATTATGCACCATAATCAGCTTGGATGCATACCAGATTTACAGAAAGACAGATGGAGAAACTCTCCCTGGAGGATTAAATGGAAAACGGAAAAAAGAATGGTTAAGGCTGGGAGTATGAGAAGAGATAGCTAAAACCAAGGGTGAATTGATGGTTCATGTAGAACCGCTTTATAAAATATATACATATGTGACAGGAATCAAAATGCAATCACCAAATAATGGGGGAGACACATCTCCACTAGCTATATCTTGCCACCAAATGAAACCTTCAGCACCAGTATTTCTTTACAATGACTATGATGATTATTCTGTTTTAAGTCTACATAATATCAAACTTGCAAATAGTGATGTTCTTATTGCATGAGAGTTCAAAACTGACTTAACAAGTTTAGCAAGAAGTCGACCTTACAGCATGCTTGTTTTTCTTTGCCTCCAAAGTTCTTGTAGAGAAGTAAATATTCACAAAAATTAAAGATTATTGAAAGAAGTAAGTAAAAGAATCTGAGTAGGCAGGTGATTCATGTTTACTAAAATATAGCCGATTTAGGTTTTTCAATAAAAGTTTTTGTCATGAACAAAGATCATTTAGTGCATTACAGTGAAACTTCTTATCCAGCTAGATCTTTTGTATAGGATCTTATTTTGACAGATAATATAATTTTTTAAAAAATGTACTAATCATTGAACTGGAAAGCTTCTTATTGAATATGGAGAAAAAACATAATTCAAACATGCTGAATATATCAACAATTGATGAGGAAAGCAATTTGCAAGAGAAGAAAGAATAAAAGTATAATTTCTGAGCTAGAAAAAAAACTTGTGAACTCAGCAGTAAAATGAAATAATTCCATTGAGTGAGCCAGGCCAAAGAACAAAACAAAACAAATCAAATCAAAACAAAACAAAACAAAAAGTCCCAACTGTGGGAATCAGCAAGATTTAGGATTTTGGCCTTTGTAAAGAAAAGAGATGTTGTAATAAAAGAAAAAGCTTTTATAAAAGCCAAAAGATTTAGCCTTGAGTATTTAGGCAACTGCCTCAGACAAGGAGGTTTGGGGTTTATATTTATATTTAGTTATGTAAAGAGATTCTTTTTTTATGCCTTAAAGTTTCATTTTTATTTATTTGTGTATCAGGGTATCATTATTTATTTTTGTATCAGGGTATCATTAAAAAAAGAAAAATAAAAGCCCTACAGCCATCATGTTCCCAAGAAAAAGAAAAGAAGGTTCATGCTCACTCAATTAGCATGAGGTCCGGCCTTCAGGAGACAATAAGACAAGGCTGTTCCCATATCTCAGAGTGAATGCTGTGTTCTCCAGCCTTAGGAAGAGTGGATACATGAAGGTGGGTGTCCTGCCCTTAAGCCTCAGAAATGTGCATATATTAACTTGGAAACCTTGTTTTTAGCCTTAGGAAGAGTGAATGCATGACACAATTTTCATTCAAGAGCAAATGAGTTTGCCAAAACAAACAAAAAATTTTAGAAACAACAATAAAGCAAAAATCCAAGGGAAAAAAAAAAGCCAAAAGATTTAGCCTTGAGTATTTAGGCAACTTCCTCAGACAAGGAGGTTTGGGGTCTATACTTATATTTAGTTATGTAAAGAGATTCTTTTTTTATGCCTTAAAATTTCATTTTTATTTATTTGTGTATCAGGGTATCATTATGTACACCACAAATGTGTAGATACTCAATGATGCTGATGGGTATATGTCTCCCTGGAATTGGTAATACAGACAGCAGTAAGCTGCCAATGTGTGAAGTTGGGAACTGAACACAAGTCCTCTATACAACATTAAATGCAATTAACCGTTGAGCTCTATGTCCAGCCTCATTTCTATCAGTGACTTATCACGTCACAAAAACTATGTTTTTTACAATAAATACATTATTATTATTATTATTTAATACAATTAATTCAATCTGTAAACCAGCTGTGGTCCATTCCCTCATCTCTCCCCAACGCACCTTCCCTCACTCTTCTCCTTTTATGCCCTTCCTCTAGTCCACTGATAAGGGAGTTTCTCCTCCCCTTCAATCTGACCTTACCCTATCAGGTCTTTTCAGGGCTGGTGCATTGTCTCCCTCTGTGGCCTTGCAAAGCTGCATCATGCAGGGGGATGTGTTCAAAGAGTATGCCATTGAGTTCATGCCAGAAAAGGAGCTATGGGCTGCCTTCCTGAAATATCTTTTTTCATCCTCAAACAGAATATATATATATATATATATATATATATATATATATATATATATATATATAATATTAAGGAAATAGAAGCTGTCATCCAAAATCGCCCATGCAAAAAAATGGCCAGGGCCAGATGGTTTTAGGGCAGAATTCTCCCAAACATTCAAAGAAGTGCTAACACCAGTACTCTTAAAACTATTCCACAGAATAGAAACAGAAGGAAAACTACCCAACTCATTCTATGAAGCCACAATCACCTTGGTACCTAAACCTCACAAAGACCCAACAAAGAAAGAAAATTTCAGGCCAATCTCCCTCATGAACATTGATGCAAAGTATTCAACAAAATAATTAACAACCGAACCCAAGAACACATCAAAGATACCATCCACTATGACCAAGTAGGTTTCATCCCAGGTATGCAGGGGTGGTTCAATATACAGAAATCCATCAATGTGATCCACCACATAAAAAAATATTGAAGAAAAAAACCACATGACCGTCTCCTTAGATGCTGAAAAGCCATTTGAAAAAATCCAGCATCCATTTATGTTTAAAGTCTTGGAGAGATCAGGGATACAAGGCACATACCTGAACACAGTAAAGGCAATTACATTACAGCAAGCCTATAGCCAATATCAAACTCAATGGAGAGAAAATTAAATCATTTCCACTGAAATCAGGGACAAGGCAAGGCTGCCCACTCTCTCCATATCTCTTCAACATTGTTCTGGAAGTCCTTGCTAGAACAATATGGCAATTGAAGGAGATCAAGGGGATACAAATTAGAAAGGAAGATGTCAAACTATCACTATTTGCAGATGATATGATAGAATACCTGAGTAACCACAAAAATTCCAGTAAAGATCTCCTACAGCTGACTAACACCTTCAGCAAAGTGGCAGGTTATAAATCTAACTAAAAAAAATAAAATAAAATCAGCACCCCTCCTGTATACAATAGACAAAAGAGCTGAGAATGAAATTAGGGAAACAACACAGTTCACAATAACCACAAAGGACAAAAAGTACCTTGGTGTGAACCTAAAAAGCTAGTCAAAGACTTGTATGAAAAAATTTCAGTATATGAAGGAAGAATTAGAAGAATATATCAGCAGATGGAAAGTTCTCCCATGCTCAGAGCTTAGCAGGATTAATATAGTAAAAATGCACATCTTACCAAAAGCAATCTACAGATTCAGTGCAGTTCCCATCAAATAACCAACACAATTCTTTACAGGCCTTTAAAGAAAAATTTTCACCTTCATATGGAACAACAAGAAAACCAAAATTACTAAAAAAATTCTCTACAATAAAAGATCTTTAGGGGTTAATACTATCCCTAATCTCAAGCTGTAATATACAGCAACAATACTAAAAACTGTGTGGTACAGGAATTGAAACAGACTGGTGGATCAGAAATTCATGAAAGAAGTAGGAAATAATAAGACCTGGAGGAGAAAGGAGCTCCACAAGTAGAAAAGGAGAACCAAAAAATCTGGGCACAGTGGACTTTTCTCAGACCAAAACCGTTGATGGAGATAAACTAGAATCCCTGCACAGATGTTGCAAATGGCAGTTCAGTTTCCAAGTGGGTCCCATAGTAATGGCAACAGGGACTGTCTCTGACATGAACAGATTGGCCTGTTCTTTGATCACCTGCCTCTGAGTGGGGAGCTACCTCACCAGGCCACAGCAGAAGACATTGCAACTACTCCTGATGAGACCTGATAGACTAGGATCAGAAGGAAGAAGAGGAAGACCTCCCTTATCAGTGGACTTGGGGAGGGGCATATGTGGAGAAGGGGGAGGTACGGTGGGATTGGAAGGGAAGGAGGGAGGAGGCCAAGGGTTCTTACAAAATGAATAAAGTATAATTAATTGAAATGGAAAAAGCAGAGTCTGAACAGATAAAAATCCAATATCTAAATGAAGCAGTCATTGTAGCAAAACAAATCTCTACCATTAAAGATGATGAATAAAACATTTAAAATAAAATGATAATGAATAATTCCAAAAATTGGTTTGTATGCAGGCATTCCTACAGGGAATTTTGTCAATCATTGGTTAATGGAAGAGGGCCCATAAGTGTTGCATAAGGAACATTGTTCAGCCATGAATGGTGTGGACCCTTGTGACTCCAGCACCTGAGATTTCAGAAACAGGCTGATCTCTGTGAATTTGAGGCCAGCCTAGTCTACACAGTAAGTCCAGGGCACTCAAGGCTATTAAGCATAACCCTGTCTTGAAAGCCCCCAAACCAAAAGCACACAAATATAAAAGTTACTCTATAAAGAACAAGCCATTCCTGATGACACCTAATTGACTAGGATCAGAGGGAAGAAAAAAAAGACCTCTGCTTTTCTGGTCTAGTCTGTTTGGTGATCTGTAGGCCTCCTGTATATTTATGGACATCTCTTTCTTTAAGTTGAAAAATTTTCTTCTATGATTTTCTTGAAAATATTTTCTGGACCTTGGAGCCTGGAGTCTTCTTTTCAATAAATTCCTCTTATTGTTAGATTTCATCTTTTCATGGTGTCCTTGATTTCTTGGATATTTTGTGTTTTGAACTTTTCTGATTTTACTTTTTCTTTGAGAGAAGTATCAATTTCTACAAGTGTATCTTTAGCTCCATAGATTCTCCCTTCCGTCTCTTGTATGCTGTTGGTGATGCTTACCCCTGTGGTTCCTGAACTTTTCTCCAAGTTCTCCTCCAGCTCCATGGTTTTCTCAGTTTGTGTTTTCTTTATTGATTCTAATTCTGTTTCCATGCCTTGCACCATTTCTTTCATCTGTTTGAATGTTGTTTCCTGACTTTCTATGATGGTCTCTATTATTTTGTTAATTTCCTTTCTATATGCCACTAATTTTATCTCTACTTGTGTCTCTATTTTTTTGGCTATGTTTGCCAGTGTTTCTTTAAGAAATTTGTCTATTTCTTCTTTCTTTACCTCCAATTGACTGGCCAAGTCTTTGAAAGATTTGTTCATTTCCTCTTTAACTGACTAAATTTGCATGGTTATTGTTCTAAGAGAGTTGTTTGTTTCCTCTTTCTGGGCCACAAATAATAGGGTACAGATAGCTTTAAATTCATTTTCCTGTGTTTCTGATGAATTGGAGTATCCATCAATTTTGGGGGTTGCTGTTGAAGTCATGATGTCCTGATTTAAGTTGGAAGTGTTCTTTCGCCGACCACTATCTATTGGCTTATCTGAAACCTTCACTGTTTATTTTTTGGGTTCTGCAGTTCAGACTGGTACTGTCTCTCTCTAGTGTCTGGAGAGTTCTTCAGAAAGCTGAGAACAGTCCCATATCCTCAGCATGTGCTGAGGACTAGCTCTACCTGTGAGAGAAAAGTAAGCAGACACAAACGGGGCAAATGCAGGCAGGCCTTATGTGTATGTGTGTGTGTGTGTGTGTGTGTGTGTGTGTGTGTGTGTGTGTGTGTGTGTAAGTGTGCATGGAAGTATGTCTCTAGGGACAGAGTGATAGATAATATTGAACCTTTATGTGGGAGGGGCTCTGCACTGTATATGTAACAGGCACTACTTATGGTCCCAGCG